>NW_026068089.1:1695148-1747757 GCF_014885135.2 Alexandromys fortis
TGGTTAATTAAATAAAGAAACTGCTTGCCCTAATAGGTTAAAACATAGGTGGGAGGAGTAAACAGGAGGAAGAGGAAGTGAGGTAAGACTCCTCAGACAGACGCGAGATAGCTCTGCTCTCAGAGACACACGTGATGAAGCTCCGACTCAGGATGGACATAGGCTAGAATCTTCCCGGTAAGCGCACCTTGGAGTGCTTACACAGATTATTAGAAATGGGCTAGTCCAGGTGTGAGAGTTAGCCGAGAAGAGGCTAAATATAATGGGCAAGCAGTGTTTAAAAGAATACAGTTTGTGTGTTGTTATTTAGGGCATAAGCTAGCCAGGCGGCTGGGGTGCTGGGGACGCAGCCCCGCCACTCCTAATTCAACAGCCGTGAGCTCCTCTAGGACTGGAATTGCAGTTGTGAGCCACAGTGGAGCTGCTGGGAAACCCAGGGCCTCTGCAAGAGCAACAAGAGCAGCTCAGGGCTTAGCCATCTCCCAGCCACCATGGAATCCACACAGCGGTGGCGTTGTGGACATAAATGTGGATCCTCATTCCAGTTTGAGGTTTTTTTTTTGTTTGTTGGTTTGTTTGTTTGTTTTGAGACAGGGCCTCCCTCTTGTCTCACTCGCTATGTGTCCTAGATTGACTTCCAAGGTTTAACCAACAGTTCTCAACCTTTTGTGTGCTAGGATTCTAGGTGTGAGATATCACATCTGCAATGAACTTGACTTTCAAAGGGAGAGAATTTTAAATTTGTTTTGGGGCATGTTAATCACTGTAGGTCAGTGGTTCTCAACCTATGGGTCATGACCCCTTTTGGGGGTCAAACAGCTTTTTCATAGGGGTCAAGAAAGGCCATTAGAAAACACAGATATTTACATTATGATTTGTAACAGTATCAAATTTACAGTTATGAAGTAGCAACAAAAATAATTTTATGGTTTGGGAACTGTACTAAAGGGTCTCAGCATTAGGAAGGTTGAGAACCACTGCTGTAGATAAAGATTTGAAGCTGGCCAGGCAATGATGCCAAAAAAAAAAAAAAAGCTGAGAGATTGCTCAGTCATTAAAACATAAAAGATTTGAAGCTGTATGTAGCACACGCCTCACGCCTATAATTCCAGACTGAGGCAGAATTGTAGAAAACCAACTAGGTAGGCCAAGCTGGAATAAACATAAAGACTTAAAACCAGGGGCTAGGAGAGTGGCGTGTAGAAGTGAACTTGAAATTCAAAGACTGGGTCCCACTGAAAAAGAGGAGAGAGCAAGGGTCAAGAGTCACCCTTGTTTTGGGTTATGAGACATCTGAAGGTGTCCGGCAGCATGAGAGTGCAAGGAACCCAGAACACCAAAGAAGACGGGCATCTGGAGTTCCTGGATACATGCCGGGCTCACCGTGGAGTCTGTGGAACTGGGAGATGTGCTGGACAGAGCTTTGGTGACTTAAGTGCCATCTGATGTCCTTACTGCATACAATAGAGGGCAGGGACAGAAGCCACAGTCATAGGCCATGGAGCAGGAACTTGGCGGGGGCAGTGAGGCCAGTCATGATTCTTGGTGGGAAAGGAAGGAGAGAGGGAAACGCGGGGAACAGCCAGTGGGAGTCTTCAAAGGTCAGCCATGGAAGGACTGAATTGAGGAGAGAGTGAGGGTAGCCATCCAGGCAGAGGGACAGGGGAGTGGGAGGCATGGGATGGAGAACTCCCGAGCCGGGCAGAGGAACCAGACTGTGATGGACAGCGTTTCCATGAAATGCCCTGCATCTTCTCAGTAAAGCAAGAAACAAGGAGTCAAAGAGAAGGAATGGGTGTACTTAGGATTCAAAGACACCAGCTAAAGATGCCAGGAGCCATGGGAACAGTGTGGGCACAGCAGTATTGCGAGTATAAGGCTTTGGAACAACCCTGAAGCTTCTGATTCTGGGCTCCAGGCTTGGCAGGAAGTCAGGTGGAGGATGAAAACCAAAGGGGGTGTATGGGAGGAGTGGGGAGCAGGAGGAGGGGCGAGAAAGGACTGCTGTCGGGTCACTTACTTCCGTGTAAAGACTCTGCCCGTCTTTAGTGTCTCTAAACCCAGCCTTGCCCCATCTGAGTTAGAAGGTCCGTCTGCAGCAGTCTAGGTGGTATGGCCTGCGGTGCTGGGCATGGCCTTGAGCAGTTTCTGTCCTAATCTTCTTTGCTGCTTTTGATAACCCTGTGAGTTAAAAAGAAGCTGAGTCAAGAGAGGCTTGTTCATCCTCAGACATCCAGTGCTGAAGGGGAGCTTTAAGCCCAGCTGAGCTGACTGGGGCCTTGACCATGCTTAACCACTTCCCGCCAAAACCGGCCAAAGTTCCCATACAGGAATTGTCTCTTAAAATCACCCCCATTGTTCTTATAATAGCAAAAAGTAACCTATATCCATAGTTTGTAAGTCATATCCCGTCCTTCCCTTCCTATTCTCCCTCCCTCTCCCCCCCCAGAGCCTTGCACAAACCAAGGCGTCCAGCTGCTGAGCTGCATTCCCGTGCTCTAATATGCGACCTGCTGTGCCCTTCACATGTCCTTCAGTCTCACGTGTTCTTCATTTGATTGCCACACATCCTTGTGAGGTTTATAGCCATGTGCAGGACAGAGGAAGACACTGCCAACTCTGTGATTACTGTCTTTATTCCTCGAGTCTGCGATGTTTAATCATTCCAGAAGGGCCTGACACAAAAACCCTGTGATGTTTTTGCTCTCAATTATGCTAGACTCCTTTTGGGAAAGGCATTCTCACCATAGGTCTTCTGCTTTCATCCAGGTCATAGAACTCTGTATGTGGGGGTTCGGATGCCACTGGGCAGGCAGGGCCATCGGCACCACCGCACCCATGGCCAGAAGCACCGGAGACGAGGAACACGGGGCAAAGGAACCGGCCAGGGTGAAGAGGCCCTGGAAGCTTTGGACCATGGTAATCCCTTGGGGAGGGAGAGGGGACCAGTGTCTACAATAGGGTGTGGTGACTCATGGGAATGCAGGAGGCATAGGCAGGTGGTCTTGATTTTCTAGCCCTTGGCTAGAGTTCCCAGGAAGAAGGAATGCTTCTAAGAACTAAAAATGTCTTCCTGAAATTGACATTTCAACACCTCAGTCAACACTATAAGTAATCCTTTGCTATTTAAAATTTGTCAGCTCTCTAGAAAACTAAAAAAATCTATTTTTATGTGTTTGGGTGTTTTGCCTGCATGTATGTTTATGTGCCACATGCTTGCCCGGTGCCTTTGGTGGCCAGAAGAGGGGACATATCCCTGGGACTGGAGTTAGACAATTGTGAACTGACGTGTGGGTGCTGGGAACTGAACTGATTTCTAGGTTCTCATGGGACTTCTGCAAGTGGTCCTAGTTTATAGTTCTGTCTTCTGGTTTAAATGTTTACACTTAGCCTTTTCCCTAAGAACAAAAGAACTTTTAAATCTGTATTCAGGACATCTATATATTCTCTAAGCTGTGAGGCAGAATGTTATTTTCGTTCTGACTTGCAGCTAGATACACATCCAGACCTTTCTATGTTGGTTTTCTAGACACCCCATCTCAACGTGTTCAGTTCATTCTGGGCACTGAGGACGACGAGGAGCATGTGCCTCATGAGCTGTTCACAGAGCTGGATGAGATCTGTCTGAGAGAGGGAGAGGATGCCGAGTGGAAGGAGACGGCCAGGTGAGGCCCTGAAGGAGCCAGGTCAGGAGCTCAGGAGGTGGCAGGCCTGCTTGCCCTGACTCCTCATGGCTGAAGTGGTAGCTAGGAGGCCTGGCTCCTGCTCACACTGATGTAGCTAGCGTTGATGCATGCTCAACTGTGGACGTTTCCCAGGGGCCGGGAGAGCTAAACAGGCCAGCTGGCCTGATACCAAGTGACAAGGCGGTTAGTCTTCCGTGTTTCTGTCTTTGTGGATTTCTGAAGTCATACAGAGCACTGATAAAAATGTCATTTTTATTAATGTGGTTTGTCAATATGTTCAAATGATATAGATTAAATTTTTAAGTCACACTATAGACAATTAAAATAAATGAAGATAAGCAAAAGGAAGAAAATGACAGTTACCTTCAATCCTACCTTTAGTCCCAAGGAGAAAACAAGGCATATATTTAGGGTCTTATACATATATGTGTTTATAATTATAGATTTGTCTTTAAATAAAAGTGGGATTAAGGTTGGGCATTGGTGATCCTCACCTTTAGTCCCAGCACTCAGGAGACAGAGGCAAAGGAGTTCAAGGTCAGCCTGGTCTACAACGTGAGTTCCAGGACAGCAAAGGCTGTTACACAGAGAAACCCGATCTCTAAAAACAAAACAAAAAAGATTTGCACTGTGCCACAACTTGCTTTTCCAGTATTTTTGTGTCTGGACCAGGTGTTCCAGTGTTCTCTATGACCTTTTGGATATTTTGTCCTCTTGAAAAAAAAAAAACATCATCTGTCTGTGGCATCTCATTATTGGCCATGTTTGCAGGTGGCTGAAGTTTGAAGAGGATGTTGAAGATGGGGGGGAGCGCTGGAGCAAGCCTTACGTGGCCACCCTCTCTCTGCACAGTCTGTTTGAGCTGAGGAGCTGCCTCATCAATGGCTCTGTCCTCCTGGACATGCGTGCAAGCAGCATAGAAGAAATTTCAGGTAAGGCTAACAAAGGGCCGAGACATTTTGTATAAACAGAAAGTATAAGAGGCAGGTGTTATGGTGCACACCGGTAATCCTGGAAGTTGGCAGGGCTGAAGCAGGGGAAAGACCTGCACTATACAGTGATACTTTATCTTATGCAAAACAGACAGAACAAGGAAGTCAGAAAGAAAGAAAATTAAAGGGCTGCTCAGATGGCTCAGTAAAAATATTTGCTGGGCAACTTGAGTCCCACCCAGGAACTCATGACGGAAGAAGTGACTTACGAAAGTTGTCCTCTGTCCTCCACGAAGACTCCATGGCGCACGCCTTCATCACACACACGTGCACACTAATAATTGTGACAATCATAAAAACTACAAGAAGAAAATTAAATTAAAGTATAGCCGGGCGGTGGTGGCGTACGCCTTTAATCCCAGCACTTGGGAGGCAGAGGCGGATCTCTGTGAGTTCGAGACCAGCCTGGTCTACAAGAGCTAGTTCCAGGACAGACTCCAAAGCCACAGAGAAACCCTGTCTCGAAAAAAACAAACAAACAAAAAAAGATACTGTGTTTGGGGCGTAGCTTTGGAGACTACCAGATGGCATGTGGAACACTTCCCCTCAGATTGACTCCATTCTACTAGACAGGTTAAAGATTTCTCCATTCCAAGGATCTAAATAATCATGCCTCTCTAAGGACTTTTGGGGGCCCTGGGGGATGGAGGTCAGTACTGATGGACTCCTGTGCGAACTCTTTCCGAAGGCGGTGCCCCAGTTGTACTCCCAACTGTGGGGGAAGTAGAATTTTTTAAAAAAAGTGAGTTCAGAGTTAGAGTCACATTCACTGCTCTAGAGATAGTGGAACCTGTGAGAATGGAGACGCAAGTACAGTTTACACCCTGAAGACAGCGCCACGGGCAAGTCTCAGGTAGTGGGCAAGTTGCCCTTGGCAATTGGCAAAAACATGTTCTCTGTGGAGGCTTATAAAAACAGTAGCCAATCAGAAAGAGTGGACTCACCCCTGTCCAATCAATACACCGCATACAAACAGTTGCCAGTCATAAAGAATAAACTTACTCCTGTCCAATCAATACACCTGGAAGGGGCACAAAACCACATCCCAGAACAGTTGTGTGTTTCTGAAGAAACTGAGGTCCCAACACTCATGGTTTCTGGGAGTTTTCCCAGAGCACTTTTATCTTCTTTCACACCACTCAACTCCTAGACTGTAATCCAAGTGGGTCACATCTGTATTTCATCGACTTCTGACTACGTGTCTAAATGCCCGTGAAGTTCCCCAGAAAGTTTGTGCCCTGTTTTTCAGTGGAGAAGCCCCGGAGAGTTAGTGATTTTATAATCAACAAGAATGAGGAGACCCTGCTGAAGTCTTGGGGGTAGTGCTCGATCAAATTAGCTGTAAGAAAGATGGAGGGCGAGCTAAAGGAAGCGTGAACCAGGTCGTTGGATCCGACCAGGTGAGATGGTGCTCCACTGCAGAGGAAGGAGACCTTCCCTCCGCCACCCCCGGCACAGGGCTGCTCCTTCCTGGACCCCAGATTAGGTACAAACCACATCCAAGCACCTGTTTCTAAGGCGATTTTTTGTAAGTGGGGAAGAAAAGTTTAAGTGGCCCCTGTCTGACTCAGGCAGAAAAAGAAGCAGCAGATGGCCTTGCAGGTGGAATTGTAGGAGAAGGGAAGGGGGTCATGTTACAGTGGGCTAGGACACGGTGGTGACAGAGGTAGGGCTGAGGGGGGATGGGGAAGCAGATGAGGGAAGGGGGGCAGGAATATTTGTCCCAGAGGGACAAAGGACCGCCTCCGGATAGGAGGAGACAGATGTGGCACATAAGCACATAACGGTAAAATGGGAGAACTCTGTGTTAGGGTGAGGTGTTTAATTTTAATTGGGCATGTTAATTAGGTGAGTCAAGGGGGCTTCTGATAGCTGGACTGGAGTCAGCCTCAGGAGTCTTATTATTCCACAATAAGGGAAGAAACCTTAGTGGCTAGCTTTAGGAATGCAACCCAAAGGTTTTTAAGCAAGGTAGAGGGGCTGGGGGAGAAGGGTAAGACCTGGCAGAGCCACCTGCTCCAGTGAGCCAGTGTCCCATCAGTGTGCCAGGGTCCCCTCAGTGGGCCAGGGTCCACTCAGTGGGCCCTACAGCAAGGGCTGATTGCCAGAGCAGCTCAGGAGGTAGAGTAGTGTGAATCACTTGATGGACTGGTTTTGGGCAGGAACGGAAGAAATCCGCAGGTCTGGTGGGTGGAAAGAGGATGGGTTTCATTTTGTACTTGCTAAGTTTTAGGGTGTGGGTACATCCAAATGATGTCTGCCCATGATCGGAGCTTTGATGTGACTTGAGATAGGTCACACCGGTCCATGGCATTTGGTGCTTACAGTCTCCAGGGCAGTTGAGATTATTGAGGTTAGAAATGGGGGTGGGGACACCACCTGTCTGAGGATGACTGCGGGGGTATAAGCAGGCTGACAGAAGTGAGTTGCCCGTGGAGACTGAGCTCAGGAGTGCAGATGGTAAGGGGATAGCCAGTGCCAGCTGCCAAGCCTGTGTTAGCCACCAGGACTGCTGCAACCCAAGTCCACATGTGTGGTGGTAACACCTGGAATGCCAGCACTCAGAGGGTAAAGCAGGTAGATCAAGTTCAAGACCACTCTGGGCTTGTAGCAAGATCTCGTCTCAAAATACAACCAATCAAACAATAAGTTTGGAAGCCCGAAATCTGAAATGAGTTCTGGGCAGAGCTGTGTTCCTAAAGGCCCAGAGCAGACACGGATTTTCGTGACCCTTTGGCGCTTGGCAGGGAGCTGCAGGTGATTCTTAAAGTACGATTGTTTGCTTTTGAAAATTTTAAGTGGGAAGAGAAAAGCTAAAAACAGTAGCTAGAAGAGGGCCCTCGTGGAATTTTCTTCTTTCAAAGTGCAGGATTTTGAAGCATGAGTGTATATGAGAGAAGAAATAATCATTATAAAAGCTAAATATGCAGGACTCCCGCCTTGATGCTCACCCCTCTGGTCCCCGCACATAGAACAGGCAGGAGGACCAGCTACTCACAGCTCAATGTGGCGGCCATCAGCATGGGGAGACATCGGCGCTGTCCTCTCTGTATAGGGGAGACTGTGAAGAGAGTGGTCATGTAATTCCAAGGTCAGATGGGTCAAGAATAATGGAACTAGGGATAGAGTGTAGGGCCTGAAGGATAAATGTAGGACATTTATCTAGAGCCCTGATGACAGAACCAAGTAAGACCTTCCGCAAACCTTGATAGTTTAAATGCTGGTGATTGTCTTCAGTGAGCAGTTAACTAATTTAAATAATACATTTTTAAACTTTATTATTTCATTTTATATTCGTATTTTATCTGCATGTTTATCTTCTGGAAGAGCAGCCCATGCTCTAAACCATGAAACCATCTCTCCAGCCCCAATTTAACCTTTCTTTAAGCTGCACTTTCAAGTAGCCACTGGAGCTCAAGGTTGTAGCATGCCTGAGAGTTACAGCAATGCTGGGCTCGTGGAGGAAGGACAATAGAGTTAAGAGAGTAATCGTGGGCTCTTAGTCAACCAGTGCTGGATGCGAACCCTGGCTCTTCAGCTTCGCAGATGTAAGAGCTTGGGGACTTTTGTAAGAACCGTCCCTTGGTTTCCTTGTTTGGAAGAACTCTGGCTCAGAAGTTAAGAGCATCTGCGCCTCCTGCAGAGGACTCAAGTTTGGTTCCCAGGACCACATTGTGTGGCTCATGGCCACTTGTAACTCCAGCTACAGGGGAGCTGATGATTCTCTTCCAGTCTTCCTAGGTACCTGCACACATATGGGGCACACACAACATAAATAAAGATAAAAAATCCATTTAAAAATAGAATTAAAAAAGATTTTTCATCAAAATGCCCACTTTTTGAGTTTCAGTGAGGACTGGACAGATGACAGATGAGAATCCCATGGTACAGTTCTGGGCATTAAATACTCAGAGACTTCGTTCCCTCAGCAATGATTGGAGCTAAGCATAATGGCATACTCACCGTGATTAAGTCCTACCTTAAAATTTTTTTTAATAATAATTAGTTTTATTTTATACGTATGAGTAGTTTGATTGCATGTGTGCATGTATACCACATGCCTGGTGCCCTTGAGGGCTATAAGAGGGTGTTGGGTCTCCTAGAACTGGAATTACAGATGGTTATGACCACCATGGGGGTACTGGGAATAGAACTCAGATTCTTTGTAAGAGCAGTTAGTGTTCTTATCCATGGGGCCATCTCTCCAGCCCCGGTAAGTCCCACTTTTGCAGAAGGGTCACATTAGCCCGAGAATTCATGGCCAGCCTATATAGCATAGTGACACTCTGTCCGTAAACCATGTGTTTACATTGTTGTCTCATTGTTAAATAAGCAAAGGACGGTGTTCTATAGCTACAAAAACCTCAATGCTCCTTCAGATAGGAAGCTGAAACCACCTTGGTGACCCTAGGAAAGCAGCTCGTCTCTGCCTTTTGCCCCTTCCCCTGCCACCTCATATCCTTCACCTTGGGTTCCTGAACTCTCCATCTGAGTGTTGCTGTGAATGTCTCTTTCCTAGACCTGATACTGGACCAGCAAGAACTGTTCAGTGACCTGGATGACAGTATGAGGGTTAAAGTGCGGGAAGCCCTTCTCAAGAAACACCACCATCAGAATGAGAGGCGGAGGAACAACCTCATTCCCATTGTCCGCTCCTTTGCTGAGGTTGGCAAGAAACAATCGGACCCACATTCCATGGACAAGGATGGTAAGGACTTGGGGGGGGTCTCTCTTGTTTCTCTCTGTTGAAAACACATTTGGGGACCAGTTGGCGATGCGGAATTACTGGAGGGAGAGGCTGTGACACTTAGCTCCCTGGACTCTTTGATGGGTAGTGAGCTGGGTGACTAGGATGCTCCCTTTTCCCTATGCCCTTGGATAGCATTCCAGGGGGGTCTGCGAGGTGAGGGATGTATCCCCGCGTGCTCCCAGAGAAGGTGTAGCTCTGGGGAGAATGTTCACATCCATGAGGAGCTGGGCCAAAGAAGGTGAGCTGCAGCCTTGTCCAGTTAAACAAAAGTCTGCTTAGACACAAGCTGCCGTGGTCTAGCCAGGCCTCCAGGCTTGCACTTTGGCTCCACCCCCTGGAGAGTGTATGGCCCTGGACAATCTTCATGTCGCACTTAATAAAGACAATGGCAGGACCTTCCTTCCATTTGTTGTGGGATTTCTGTGTGTTAGCCTAGGTCCAGAGCCTGTGTGCAGGCGCGGGTGAGCCCAACTGTTAACCGCTTCTCTTGCCATGGCTGGGCAAGGCCTCACCTGTAGCTTCTCCTCCTTTGCTGGCAAGCTGTTTGCCAAGATCTCTGCAGAGGTGCTTGCGCACTGAGGATCAGGATGGCTCCCTGAAGAGAGAAAGGAAGAGAGGAGGGTAATGGAGGACTAGACCTCTGCCTTCTTAGCACTGAGTGAGGGGACAGACATGATGGACCCTGCTTCAGAGTCCTCCCAGCCTGTAGAGGTCACAGCTGGCTGTGATGGATGGCTGGGTCAGAGGCGAAGGAGGGGCAGGCCTGGCAGATTCTGTTTGACTGTCTCCAAATAGGTCAGACTGTTTCTCCTCAGTCTGCTCCAACTACGAGTCTTGAGGTGAAAAATGGAGTGAATTGCGAGCACAGTCCTGTGGATCTAAGCAAGGTGAGGAGGCGTGGCAGGCTGACTTCTGTAGTGGAGCCCAGGGTCTTCCGGAATCTTTCTGGGGTCTGGTAAGCTCCGACGGCTCATGAGCCTTCCCCAAGAGCAGCACTGCTTCTGTGGACAGGGACGCCATCTTCCTTGTTATCCCCCTCCGCACACTCGGCCGGCCAACTCAGCAAAGGCAGACTACTGCTGAGGCCCCACTGACCCGGCTCCCTCTGGCACCTGATGCCCTGCGTCCTTCTCACTGTTGTCACTGCAGTATTTGCCACTGCCTCCTAAAGCTCCTGATGTCGGGCTCTTCTTGGAGGGCTGTGGCCGCTGCATCTGATGGAGCAGCCAGTATTTGCAAGGAGAAATAACATGACCCAGAACTCCCAAGGCGCTTCCTCCCGGAGGAGCATGGTGGGGTGGGATCAAAGTTCTTAGACTTAAACTTTGATTCTTGAGGTGGCTCAGTGGCTAAAGGGGTTGCTGCCTGAATTCTGCCCTGAAACCCATACAGTGGTGGAGGAACTGATTTTCACAAGGTGTTCTCTGGCTTCCATACATGAACTGCACCATGTGTAGACACACACACACACAACACTCAAACACACACCCACACCCCCACACTAAATTATATATAGTTTATATGTGATATAAATGATAAATATGTGTGTGTATTCTATACTCCATAGTTCTAGTCCGAGTTCTCTCCCTGAATCTTAATCACTTCCCCCTTTGTTTTTAAATAGTGGACTGATCTGATCTATGATCGCTCCATTCAGGGTTTTTATAAAGATCAAATAAAAGAGTCAGGAACTCTTCTGTAACCTTGAGTGATACTTGAAGAGAATGATTGCCAGCAAAGCCTAAATTCTCAAAGGCTCCTATGTACTTTCAGGTGGACCTTCATTTCATGAAAAAAATTCCCACTGGGGCAGAGGCCTCCAATGTCTTGGTTGGAGAGGTGGACACTCTGGACCGTCCCATCGTCGCCTTTGTGAGGCTCTCCCCAGCTGTGCTCCTCTCGGGCCTGACGGAAGTGCCCATCCCAACAAGGTACCTGGGTCCTGCCCCGAGCTGAGTGACCTGTGTGAGCACTGGCACTCGTAGCTAGTTAGTACCAGAAGCTAGGGTGGGCCGTTTGGAGAGAGTGTTTAAAATTCCTTGGTGAGCTATGAAAGTGGGGGTGAAGGGAGGATGAGGGGTGAGGGGAGTGAGTTCTAACTTTTAAGGCTGTGACCATGAGTACTGTTGGCCTTGGAAGAGGAGCCCAGGGGAACAGGGAAAGAGCACAGCGGTGTCCAGTGGATTGTCACACCAGGAGGCCTTCGTCTGCAGGGAACTATCTCTAGGGAAAGGTACTGATGTCTTTCCACAGTGCTGGCAGGACTTGGCTATTTGTGTGCCCCGAGGTGGTGACGTGGTGACTCAGAGCCCCACTGATTATAGAGACTGCACAGATGTCCAGAACACGATTCACGCTCCTCTCCGGGACTTGGTCATTTCAACTTCTTATCCTTCCCTTTCTCTGTCATTTTCTTATTAGAACAGTGGATGGGGATTAGATAACCTTGAATTTACACAGTGGTACAGTGTTTTGAAAAGACATCCTTTCTATAGCTAGGAACTGTGTCTATGGTAACGCTAAGAAGCCCAGCCAGCCACATTATTGAATGATGTCTTATTAATAGCTCTGAATGGCACCTGGCCATAGCAGGCTGATGTTCTTCTTGAAGGCGGTGATGGTCTCTGTGTGGTAGTCGGGGCGAGGTTTGCTATTTAGAGTGGATAAGATGTCGCTTCTCCTTCTTTATTTATGTAGCTCCCTCTTTTGTGTGTTTTGGCAGATTTTTGTTTATCTTGCTGGGCCCAGTAGGAAAAGGTCAGCAGTACCACGAGATTGGCAGATCTATGGCCACCATCATGACCGATGAGGTACAGACCACTTCTGCATTCCACCCGCTCATCTCATAAATAGTGAGCATTTCTCTCTTGCGGAAGCTATGTGCGTTGTTGGGGATACAATAAGGACTGTGACAGCATCTGCTGGGAAGCATCCGGGACTTCTCTAGGAGCCGTTCAAGAGAACCACACCCTCTGGGAGACTTTCCTTGCAGTTCCATTGCTTGTTTGTTTATAGACAGGTTCTTAGTAGCCCAGGTTGGCCTTGAACACCTAGTGCTGGGATTATAAGCATGTCCCACTATGGCCTCTTAACTCTCCCTTTTTTAAGTAATCCAAGATGCAAAGACATCATTTTCTGGGAGAATTATTATTGCCAAGTAAAATGTGTCAACTCATATTTAATGTAGCTCATGAAGCCTGAGTTAACTTTCTAGAGAATATAGTTAATTAAATACGTTGAAGTTATTTGAATAAAGAAATACTCCTGTTCCCTGGAAAGAGAGGTTTGCATAAGGTCAGGCTGTTCCCTCAGGCAGTGTCATGTGGAGGTGTCACGGTTGCTCTGTACCTGGTGAGGGCTGCTGTGCAGTGGGTTCCAAGGCACACATCTGTGTACTAAGTTCATGTATGGCTGTCCAAGGCACACATCTGTGCGCTAAGTTCATGTGTGGGTGTCCAAGGCACACATCTGTGCACTAAGTTCATGTGCAGGTGTCCAAGGCACACATCTGTGCACTAAGTTCATGTGTGATCTCTCTCTGGTCCTTTCACAGATGACCTCCATTAGCAAGACCATCTATTTTCAGACGTGACTAAGAGAATTTCTGTGTCTTATTCTTTCTCTCGTGGAGACAATAAAATGACTTTAGAATGGTGTCTTACCTCCTTGACACAGGGTCTCACTCCATGAGCCCACCTGGCCTTCCACTTGAGGTGCCCTCCTGCTGTGGTCTGGGGTGTGCCTGGATTCACGGGCACAGGCACCTCCGCACTCTGCGTTAGGTTCCTTTAAGCACTAAGTTTTATGTCTTAGATGTCCATGCCAGAGATAAAAATCAAGAGGCTGTATCCATTTCTCAGTGGATATCATTGCAAACACAATAATGTTGAGTTTTCCTAAGGTTTTTTCCTCCCTTCTGTAGATTTTTCATGATGTGGCATATAAAGCCAAGGAGCGAGATGACCTTCTGGCCGGGATAGATGAGTTCCTGGACCAGGTGACCGTGCTCCCTCCAGGGGAGTGGGACCCATCCATTAGAATTGAGCCACCCAAAAATGTCCCTTCCCAGGTAACGTATGCATATAAGCTATTTGTGGCTGCTGTTCTTTCCACAGACAAGCAAAAGTTATGTCTGTTTATGCCGAATATACCAAGACTTGTCCCTGTTTGGGAGCTCTTGAATGTCAGACTAGGAATAAAAGATTAATCTGTAATAACAGGTAGGCCCGGTTGTGATGAGATATCATTGTCTTTTGTTTTGTTGTTGTTGTTGTTTTCTTTTGGTTTTGAGACAGGGTTTTGCTGTAGCTTTGGAGCCTGTCCTGAAAAATAGTTCTTGTAGACCAGGCTGGCCTCGAACTCACAGAGATCCATCTGCCTCTGCCTCCCAAGTGCTGGGATTAAAGGAGTGTGCCAACCCTGCCCGGCTAAAATATCATTGTTAACTGGGAATGGAGTTCTCGCCACACTGGAAAGGACTGATCTAGAGGGAAGGAGGGGAGAGGGAAAGTATTTCCTGGAAATACATTGTATACAAAATAATCAAGTTAAAAAAAAAACATGGTATAATGAAAGAAGAAATAGGTTTCTAGTGGTTCTCTGACATACCGAGGATGGGGAGAGAGCTTCTGTATGTACCAGATGAGGACAGACATTTTATCCCTGTTTATTTGGCCTTCCCAGATGCCCGCCCCCTGCTCTTATCTCTAGTTTACAGAATTGACTGATCTAGGGCAAGATTTTAAAGGTCGTGAGACAGGGATGCAGACCTGAAACTGAGGCTTCAGTCATACCTTGTCTCTGGAAAGTTATAGGTAGGCATCAGATTCTGTTGGGGAAGTTGTTTCCTATATGTAAATACATGTCTCCCACCCCATGAAAGTCAGTTGCATCAAATCAGCAATGCATGTGGAAGCCATGAACATTTGAACATTTTTCTGGCTTTCAGACGTGGGGGAAGAACAAAGACAGAGATGCCAACTTGACGCATTTTGTGATCTTTGTCAAAAGGAAAAAAGGAAAATGCCTGGAGTCCCGAATGGAAACATTTGCCACATGGAGCCAGAGCCACATGGGGGACACAGTGGACCTGAGCTGGAACGGACTGGGCGGTAAGTTCTGAGACCTGCTCCCTGGGTGCTGCTCGCTGGCAGCCGCTGCGTTAAGGAATGAGGCTTCCTTGTCTGTGGTTGGCTTTCAGGTGGGACCATCTACTGTACACATGATGGATGTGTCTAATACTGCATTCATTCATTCGTTCATTCATTCATTCAGGTTTGAAATGTTCTGTCTGTCCTCTGGTCCTTTCTAAACATTGTTTCTTCTGATGTGAGCACACGCTTCCACTTCCTCATTTCCTGGTGTCCCCACTTCTCTTTTATTTCTGCTTAGATGCTAGTTCATTTGGAAAGCTTTCTAGTATTCTCTGTGGCTGAAGTTAGGTCCTTCTACAGTATTGATCTTTAACTCCCTTTCTTACCTCGTCATAATTACAGACTATACCATATTTCAGTATTATTCCTTTTTCTGTTTGTTTGTTTGTTTTTTTTTTTGTGGGTGGGTGTGTATTTCCTGGTAGACCTTGACTAAAAAAAGTCAAATACTTCCCTGTTTTCCTGGCACTCGGCACAGTGCCCAGCGTGAGAGCAGACACACGACGTCTGATGAGCGAATGGATTCTTTTAGCATCATACCTCTGTGCAGCATGGCGTGGACAAGGTCTGAGTAAATGCTGGGTCATCGCTTCAGGATGAAAAACTCCCCGAGGGTAGGAGGATAGTTGTTATATTAGGTGTGTGTGTCTAAGGGAAACTCTACAATTCCAGGCCAGTGTTGTAAAGACGGGTGTCCTTTATGGTAAGTGACAGTAACTAGACCACAGACCAGGTAGGAAAGAGATAAAAGAGAATGACAATGGCATTGGTGCGGGAGAAGGCTGGACTGGGTCTAGACGTCGTGTTTCGTCTGCAGAGGAACCAGTGGGTGGGAGTCCTCAGGGCAGGACTCACTGTGGCGATCATTTTCATGTCATCTTCCTCTTTGTTTCTCTCCCTCTAGAAGCTCAGGTGTTTCTGTTTAATTTTTTTTTTAAAATATAGTACATGGCCTATTTTTCTACTCTTGGAAATTCATGGGGAAGTTAGGAAGGGGACAGAGAAATTGGGAGTGGGGATGGCCCTTACCCTGGCACTGTGCTGACAGGAGTACATTTTCTGGCAGGAAGGATGTGTTGAAGGTAACTGTTCTGGGATAACATTGGCAGGAAGGAGGAACCCTTGAACCAGGTGGCTGTTGCTAAAGGGAGCAGCCTACAAGAGAGTTGAACATTTTGTTTCAAGTTGAGAAAGAAGAGTGGGAAATGTATCTGGCAGCAGTGAGGGGAGCATCCGGAGAGAGGCTCCAAGGCTGTCCCGTAGGGGGCGGGGTCTGAGAGCACCTCAGAGTTACAGTGTATCTTTTTGATGTATAACTACGTCTGTACCCAGCTGTAGGTGAAGCAGTTGGATTGAGGCCCCACAGTTTTCTCAAACGCGTCTGTGCAGAAGTGACATTTCAGGTTTCCTCCAGTCCTGAGGAAAATAGAACATGAGAATCTTGTGTTTAAAATCAGTTCCCTGTGATGCTTTGGGCCACCGTTAGATTGTATTTCAACAGGTATAGGATCTTGGAAATAGTATCTGATTTTCCCATGGAAAACACCAGTGACAGGATCATCACACACTTCATCACAAACCCAATGATCTTAACTCACAAGTTCAAATAGGATTAGGAAGAGTTCTGCATGTTTCACACAAGGACTTCTGGGTGTGGCAATGCTTGACTCTCCTCTTCCTGAGCTAATGTCATCCTCAGACTACCTAAGGAAGGACAAGAGGGCCACAGCCTCCCTGTCACAGTAGCTTCTCAGGCCAGGAGACACCGCCTCTGTGAGAAATCACAGTTCCACGCCAGCTCTGGCCCCTAACCCACTTAAAGTTATATATAAAAGGTGAATGGGAACCCTGGACGTGTTAAGCATTTCTGGAACCTTCTGGACTGCATAATCACGAAAACGTGTCTAACCCTTCCCACCGTTTGTTGTATGGTTCCAAATGCAGATGTCTATTTATGCATAGTGTGTTGCAGGACCTCGAGCCAAATGCAGAGACTTAGGGATAGTTATTCATGTTGGGTGAAGAGAGTTGGGAGATCAGGCAGAGGGACTCGAGGAGCCTGAGGACAGTGGAACACACCCCTCTGCATTCTGTGTCTTCTGATCCTCTGAGCCAGGGTTAAGACCATGTTGTGGACCTTCCTGATGCCGACACAGGGGGGGATATCATGGAAGGAAGCAGGAAGTGTGACGAGACGCTTCCTCTGCAGCAGGGTCCTCTGGGAAGGGGTTTGGGGTAGATTTATATCCCTTATTTGGGATACAAATTTTTGGGAAGGGTTAATGAAAAAAGAATCCAGAGCTGCTGTCTCGATGATCCCCCACGCTTCAAACAGGTTTCTTTCAAAGCACACCAGACAAATGGATGGCTGGCCTGTCCCTAAAGCCCTCCAGGGAAGGGCTCCCTAAGTCAGTGTTCCAGAGCCTAGTGACCCTCTGCACTGGTAAGTCTGCTCTTGCATTGAGCTTAAATTCATCTCTGTGTGCCTCCTGCCCCCAACACTTGAACAGTAAGGGTGATGTCAGAGGGAAAGGAAGTTCCAAATATGAAGAGAAGCAGCTATATTATATCCGATCAATGTCTGCATTCTGTTCTGATTTTATGCATGTATGTCTAAAAGAAGTAATCAGTGCTGGGCAGTGGTGGCGCACGCCTTTAATCCCAGCACTCCGGAGGCAGAGGCAGGCCAATCTCTGAGTTCAAGGCCAGCCTGGTCAACAGAGCTAGTTTCAGGATAGCCAGAGCTGTGTAATAGAGAAATCTTATCTCAAAAAAAACTGAAGTAATCAGAAATTGTTCTAGTCATGCCGTTAGTGTGGCCCTGGTGTCTGCCTCTCCCTAGCAGTTCTGGACAGATACCTCTCTTTCATATAACTCGTGTGTTATTCGCCTTCATGAAGCCTCCTTGCCCAGAAGTGTGCTGGTCGATGGTGTAGCATCTCAAGGAGCCTCAGTGAGGTGCATGAGATTCTTTTCCCTTCAGATGGAGGTTGCTGGTGAGAGGTGATGGGCTCCTGGTGCAAGACGCTGTTGTAGGGAGGCCCCTGAAACACTTTTATAATGCCCAGATTAATTACTGCCACCGCAAAGGTTCCTGAGGGTCTGTCTGTACAGAAAGAGTAAGACAAAATGGCACTCTGTTTATAATCAGTCTTTGGTCCCAACCCCAAGGCTGACTTTCAGTGTGCTAGGCCGGATCCTGGAGAGAGCTCTTTTGCCTGAGCTGTTGGCTGTACATACCAATGCTAAAGCAGGTTCTGGGGTTGACTTTCTTATCACCTCCCAAGACCACAGGCAGATGGTGATGTTACTGGTATAGCTGGCAGCACAGCCAGAGGAAAACAGTGAGTGAGCAGTTCCACCCTCTGTCCCCTTCTGCACCCCAACCTCAGGCCAGTGCTGTGTAGAGCAGGCTTGCCTGGCTTGTCTCCTGGGTGCAGGTCCTGACCTCTTCCTAATTCCCTGGGCTCTTAGGAGAGGCCAGGGACAGCCACCCTGCCCTCCAGTGGAGAAGATGGGTCTGTTGTAGCTTTCTTACGGTCCCTAGCTGTCACCAACATTTGCCATTTTGTCCCATTTCCCCTCTCACTTGTTTTCCAGATTATTTAAAACTAAATCATTGATACCATTTTCCTGTAAGTACCTCAGTGTGTATCTCCTTTAATAAGGACATTTCAAAAGCAATTATGCCAATCTCAAGTCTGAAAAGATCAACCATCTCATTACTTGCTGATATAGGATCCAATCAAAGTTTTCATGTACTTGTAGCTTCCCTGTGGTGCTGAGGCCCGGCTTAGGAAATGACTCAGCTGGGAGCGGTGTTCCTCCTTGGTGTGTGTCCTGCTCTTCATTGGCCTCCTCGGGAGGGCTTAAGCTACAGTGGAGCCCTACTGATTCTCCCTCCTGAGTAGCCCTTGAATTTACCATTCCTCCTCTCAGCCCACACTCCCTTCCCGCGGCCACAGGCGGCCACAAGGCAACCACGGGGCGACGGTTCTAGAACGTTTGTTGGACGCTGCTCCACTGTTTAAATTCATTAGTAACTTGGCATGCTGTTAGGATTAGGCTCCATCTCCTCAAAACCATTCACATCCTCTGTGACTCAGTTTCTCCAACCTTATCTGTCAGTTTTTTGCCCTTGTGCTGTTGATCTCTGCTAGTGCCTTGAACCTAACGCATGTTCTCACCTGGGTGTCCCCATGCTGGTCCCTCTGCCTGGTCTGTCTGTCTCCCAGTCCTCCTTTGAGTCCCTGCTGATGTCATTCCCCACCCCCCACCCCCCACCCACGCCCCAGCCTGCGCTGCCATAGCGCGCATCGTCATTGCTGTTCCCTGCACTGGACTGGTGGTCTGGGAGGACAGGGCTGTGCTGGTCTTGCTCGCTGCTGCATCTCCAGTGCCTGGCCCGGTGCCTGGCACTCGTTCTCTTCTACTCGTCAAGGGCATGAGTCAGTCATGCAGAGACCGAGGCAGGGGCTGCTCGGAGTGGGGATGTGCATGCGTAAAGCTGTATGCCCGGAAAGCCTAAACAACACTGGTGATCTGAGCTGCTTTTGCTTTTCCTCTAACGGCTTAGAAATGGAAACTGATGCTAATATTTGCTTTCTTGTTAATTTTTTGAATATTTATAAGTGGGCAGTGTGCATACCTAAACTGACTTTTTAATGCTTGGTACACATTCCGTTTTCCCGTACGTCATCCCCTTGATTATAACAGAGTCTGTCTGTGCCAAAATGATGTGCTTGGGGTGAAGCTGAAGCTAAAACATTCCTGAGCACATGTGAAGTACTCTCTGGTGCGTTCTGCTTGTGCCCTTGTGGAAGAGGGACTGCGTTAGAGGCCTATCCACCCTGTCTCTGCAGGCTGTTTGGGGGCTTGGTGCTGGACATCAAGCGGAAGGCTCCCTGGTACTGGAGTGACTACCGGGACGCACTCAGCTTACAGTGTCTGGCCTCCTTTTTGTTCCTGTACTGTGCCTGCATGTCGCCTGTTATCACCTTTGGGGGACTGCTTGGAGAAGCCACTGAAGGACGGATAGTAAGAGCTTTCATCATTTCTAGTGGTCCAAATATTGTGACCCTGAGAGAGACATACGTGGATCCACTTAGGAAGGAGAAAAAGACAAGATCTCTGGAGTAAACTGGGAGCGTGGGGGATAGGGGAAGGATAGAAAGAGAGGGAGAGGGAAGAGGAGTGGAGAAAAAAACAATAATAAAAAATATTGTGGTGGCATCCAAGTTCTTTGGGGGCATCTTCCGTAGTCAGTGCTGAGGAGACTGGGTCCTGTGTCCTGAGTGACTGGGTTTTCTGACCTATGATGGAGGCCAGCTCTGCCTCCTGCACACACCCCTGGTTTCACTAACTGGTTCCCAGGAATGTAAATGGACCCACTGATAACATCTGAAAGCAAGATTCAGTGACTGTGATAGGGTGTTGTGGCCAACATTTGTGCTTTATATATCTTTAAATGCTGAACTGAGCTAAAGGATGAAACTCAGTTGAGGAATCATGGCAGATGGTTTGGTACCTGAATTATTAGAGTGGCATTGGTTTGCAAGAGCTCTGGGTTCTGTGTACCCCTCCCTCATGCGTAGAAGAAATACAAGCAATGACTGTCAAGGCGCGGAGCAGCTAAGTCAGTGTAGGTAAGGCAACTGTTCTCTGTGGACAGCTATGGACTCTGATTGTTTTTTCTCCTCCTCAGAGTGCAATTGAATCCTTGTTTGGAGCATCCATGACAGGGATCGCCTACTCCTTGTTTGCTGGGCAGCCCCTTACCATCTTGGGGAGCACTGGCCCTGTGCTCGTGTTCGAGAAGATTCTGTTCAAGTTCTGCAAGTAAGACATTGTTTTTCTGGAAGTTACTGGACGTGGCTGCCATCTGCCAATGCCGAGCACCAGCTCCTGTGCAGGTGCACAGCACACAAACCCGAGGGCCAGGCATCTCTGGCCTGCCGTCCTCCTGCAGCTCTGTAGCCACAGGCCTCCCTCTCTCCAGAGCCTGCCTGGTGACTCCTCACCATTACCAAAAGTCTTTACAGCTTTAGTCTCTTAAATTTATGAGTGTTTGAGATTTATTTATATTTATTCTATGTATGGAGGCATTTTGCCTGCATGTATGCCTGTTCACCATGTTGTGCAGTGCCTATGGAAATCAGAAGAGGATGTTGGATCCTCTGGAACTGGAGTTGCAAGTGGTTGTGAGCTACCCACTTGGGAGCTGGGAATCAAATCCAGGCCCTCTAGAATTGAAGCCAGTGTTCTTAACCATTAAACCATCTCTCCAGCTCTATTTATTTATTCTGAGCTAAGGTGTTTTTGTGTAGCCCGGGCTGGCCTTGCACTCAGATTCCTCTTACCATGACTCCCTGAGTGCTGGATCGCGGGCTGCATCACCATTGCCCAAGTGGACTTTTTGTCTGTTTGTTTGTTTGTTTGTTTGTTTGAGATACAAGGTTTCTCTGTAGCTTTGGAGCCTTTCCTGGAACTAGCTCTTGTAGACCAGGCTGGCCTTGAACTCACAGAGATCTGCCTGCCTCTGCCTCCCCGTGTTCTGGGATTAAAAGTGTGTGCTACCACCGCCCAGCATACTTTTTAATTTTTAAGAAAACCATCTTAACTGATTCTGACTCCCTCCCTTTTATGTTTTAGAATAATTTTAAATTGGGTCTACTGTTCTTTCTTCATCTTCTGTTTGTGGATGTGGTGGGCCTGACAGTGCTCTGGTTTCCACCCTGTAAGACCCTTTCCCCACATTGTATTAGAAGTAGAAACACACGGGACCTGACCAGCCCCGTCTTCCCATTCACGACCATGCTGATAATCAGTCACATTGGGTAGTAACGCAGAATGATTCATTGCAGACGCAGTGTTTTCTTCCTTCTCTTTTCTGTGCCTTTGCCCGGCAAACAGCTCCAGTGAAGATGTTGAACATGTTGTCCTAGGGCTTTACTGCTGCGTGCAGAACTTGCAGCCTTAGGGACAAAGGGTTGCAGTGCTGGTGTGGATAAGCTGAGCCAGCCCTTTGTCTCTCGGTGCCTCCCTTCCGTGTTCTTCACGAGCTCCGGTGTTTTGCAGGGACTATGCCCTTTCGTACCTCTCCCTGCGAGCCTGTATCGGGCTGTGGACTGCCTTCCTGTGTATTGTTCTTGTGGCCACTGACGCCAGTTCCCTCGTCTGCTACATCACCCGCTTCACCGAAGAAGCATTTGCCTCCCTGATTTGCATTATTTTCATCTATGAAGCAATAGAAAAGCTGATTCACCTGGCAGAGACCTACCCCATCCACATGCACAGCCAGCTGGACCACCTTAGCCTCTATTAGTAAGTATGCATCCTGCCTTTCTTCATTCCCCGCCCCCGACTTACAGAATTGGGAACTTTCTCTTTACCAAGAAATGGTAATCAAGTAATTTACACTGCTACATATTTATCATTGTAATGCATGCGTTTAAATATTAATGTATCTTGATCATGTTCACCCCAATTACTTTTCTTCATATTCCTCCACCCTGTCACCTTCCACTGATCTTTTTCTTCTGTCCAAACCAGTCCTCCTTCTCCTTTCATGTGTTCATGTGTAAGTGTGTGTGTGAGTATATGCATGCGTGCATAAGTGTGTGTGTGTGTGTGTGTGTGTGTGTGTGTGAGAGAGAGAGAGAGAGAGAGAGGGAGAAGGAGAGGGAGAGAGTGAGAGACCCACTGAGTTTGATTGGGGTTGCTCACATGAACATGGGTTACTGACAAGGAAACAGACCTTTTGCCAATGGTTAGGCCACTGAAGAAATTGTCGTCCTTTTTTTCTAGCAGCCTGCCACTTTGTTTGGCATAGAGTCTCTGTTGTTTGCCACTCTGTTCCCAGCCAGCTGACCTGCAGGCTCCAGGTCCTCTGTCTCCACGTTATCTTCGTCGTAGATGTGAGGATTGCAGCTGCACACAGCATTCCTAGGTGTCTGGATCTAGAGGTTTAAACTTGGGCTCTCATGCTTGTATAGCAAGCAAGCACTTTGCCCACTCGGCTACCTTCCCAGCCTTGAGACTGATTTTCCTTTCAATCAAAATGTAGTTTTGAGACTTCTTTCTGCTGAGATCTGAATTTTAATTCTGTTATAAAAGGCATGGTTTCTAAAAGCACAGGTGAAGCAATGGTGGTGAGAACGGCAGTCAGTTGGCCATACTGATGCAAGGCATGTTGAGGCTGGGAGGCAGCGTGGGAGCCTGCAGGACACTGTGCCTAACCTGGATGGATGAGAGAGGAGGGAGGGAACACTGGAGCAGCCAGGCCTGGCTCAGCTGGAGCAAGCAGGAAATACTGGGTATGGGAGACACACTCCAGGAGGAGCTGATGTTTGCACAGAAGCATGGGGTCCAACCCTCGCTGTGCAGATTGATTCACAGCAAGAACTTAAGAGATAGAAACTAAACAAGGAACCTCCCTGGCTTATTATGGGCATATCGCATGGCCGGCACAGATTGTCCATACCATTTTATCCAAGGCTTACATGCTGACTGAGTGGAACACACCTTTAGTCATGACCAACTGAAAATCGGTGTGTGGTTGTGTTGATAAATTGTCTTCAACCAATAGGACCCATCTTCGAGATCTGAAGTGTATGAGAAATAGAGATATAACTCTGACAGAGACTTTAACCTAGGCACAGCCAAGAGCACTTAGTAACTAGCGGGCAGCTTCCATTAGGGCTGTTTTCATCTTTCCCTAGCTGCAGGTGCACACTCCCGGAGAATCCAAACAACCATACTTTACGGTACTGGAAGGACCACAACATCGTGACCACAGAAGTGAACTGGGCGAACCTGACTGTCAGTGTAAGTCTGGGGCTGGGCAGGTCCTCTGTTGTGACCACCGGGTCTATAAAGGACTTCTAGATTGAGGTAGAGCAACCCTTTGCCGGAACCTGGCATTTAAGCTTAATCCGGGTTCAGTGACATTCAACTGTAACCTTGGGAGCCCGAGGTAGGGACACTGTAAGTTTAAGGCCATTAGGGCTGTGCAGAGAGACCCATCTGGGGGCTTAAGAAGAACCATTTTGATCATATAAGCTGTAACTGTGTGGGGGCGCATTGATTAGCTCTGTTTCATCATATTGATATACTTAGAGATCTCTTTTTCTTTATCATGCTAAAATTGATACGTTTTATTTATTTATTAATCTCTGTAGCATCCTTGGAGGGACAGTTGGCTGGTACACATTCTGCCACATGAACTCAAGAGTCACCTCTTGTGTTTATTTTTGAAAACTGCCTTGGGATTTGTAAGAATTTATAAGATATACTTGGAAGAAAAACTGGTCTATTATTGTGACAGTGTTTGCCCCTCCAGTGACATAGGTTTCCCTAAGATTTTTAAGATGACTTTTATACTCTGAACTGTTGCATTTACCATTAGTGCGTGCTCATTTCTTACCAGATTCTCTCTGTGACATTTAGAAAATTTGCTACTAATGGCAGTGGTAGCTTTATTTCATTTCTTTGTTTTATACAAGCATGATGGCTGATTTTCATTAAAAAAAAAAACTCACAAAAATGAATGAAAACATAGGGACAAGGACAGGTCCAGGCTCTGTGTAGCTGGAAGAATATTCAAGTTTCAAAGGTTATCTAATGAGAATAATACCACCTAAGTTCTTCCCAGAGCCTCAGAAGTGTTTGTTCTAGGCAGTTTTAACTTCATGCCTAAGTGTGTTGGTTAGGACCACCCAGTGTTCTTGACAGGGACCTGCCAGTGAGGGCCCTAACTGCATGGTGGTCATGTGGCCAGTGCTGGTGGCCTGTGCTTGCCTGCAGCTGTGGGATGGCAGTGCATGGTGAGCTGGGAAGGTAGCAGCTGTTTGTCCCCATGTGCCAGCCGTTTTGTAACCCGGAATTCTTGTTCCTCCAGGAATGCCAGGAGATGCACGGAGAGTTCATGGGCTCGGCGTGTGCCCATCATGGACCCTACACTCCCGATGTGCTCTTTTGGTCCTGTATTCTCTTCTTCACCACCTTCATCCTCTCAAGCACCTTAAAGACATTTAAGACGAGCCGCTATTTCCCGACCAGAGTAGGTAGCTGCTAAGACGTTGCTTTTGTGATAGGATTCTAATTACAGAACTGCTGACTCTCAGCCCCATGCTGCGGTGGAGATTGGCAGCATGGGGGGTACCAGCTTTCCTGATAAGCTGCACTGGGGCAGGGTTTTTCCAGTGCGTGGCAGCCTCCTTCACAGCTCCATGGTGTGGAGTGAGGATGCCTAAAACCTTTCTGATTGAAAAGGACCAGGTAGGTTGAAGGTGGTGGTACTGTCCCCTAAAGGTTCTGTCTCGGTTCCAGAAGGCTGTTAGTGTCTGGGATTCTGAGACACATGGGATATAAAACTAGAGCATGCATGTTGGAGAGATTGGCTTATGTTCTGTAAAGGACCCAGAAGCCCCTTCCTAGGCATGGTTCCTGCCATAGGTTACAAACTCTGTGACTGCAGGAACCAGCCCGTCTTTGTCTTGGATTCCTTCCCTGACCATCTGAAGCCTCAAGAGCCATTGTTCATGTCCCAGGCAGGATTTCTGCTGGTTCAGGCAGAACAGAGCTAGAAGCCCGAGTTTGAACAGCCGTGTGAGCCATGGCTTCAGCCAGTCCACCGTTTAGGCACATCCACATACTAGAGTTGGGGGGGGGGGCCTCGGTTGGTTGTTTACCATATATACATCCATGATTAAAGCCCATTCACAGGCCTTAGGTGAGTTTGCAGAGTAGCTGAGGGAAGCAGCACATTAATAAGTTCACAGTCTGTTTCCTATCTGGACAAATAGTTGACAAGTGGCTGCTAGATGCTGACCAGTTGCCAAGCCTGGGAAAGTGTGGGGTGGTCAAGATCTGAGTCCTCAGAGAATGTATAGAACAGTGAGGGATGAACAAAACCATGGAGAGAGTGCTTCAGATCTGAGGCCTCAGAGAAAAGGGACATTAGTAGTGATGCTGTGTGTGCCAAGATGTCTTTACCTCCTCTCTGTGGGGAGCTGAGACCAGGGTGCTTGTCCCTGTCATCTAAGCTCTAAAATGGGGTGATCCTCTTGGGTCAGGCCTTAAAATGAATGGGAATAGATGCGCACCACACACAAGCACACATACAATACACACATAAACACACAGCACACACATGCACACACATGTATACACTACTAAATGCACACATCACACACAAATACACACATACCACACACACATAAATGCATACATATCACAAACATGCACATACACCACACATGCATATGTACACACAATACATGTGCAGGTGTACACACACTACACACACAGACACAAACAAGAAATAAGCTTTCTTGGAAAAAATGAAAGAGGAAAGAAGTCATGGGGGCGGGCAATGGCGAGTTTTCAGAGGGACCATAAGGCTGTCAGCAGTGCTGAGAGGACTCTGTCCAACAAAGCTCTAGCCTGAGGAATTTGAGTTAAAGCCAGTCCTTGACTACACCACAGAAAAGAATTTCAGATGAGCTGGCGTGAACAAGATTGGTGAGTTTATTTAAAGTATTTAGACATGGCCATGTAGGGCAAGGACAATACACACTGAGGACAGGCCGATGCCCTTAATAACGTGCAGAGTCACACTTAGGTGCCGTTAGTGGCGTATAATAAGTTACTGTACTCACGGTGTAATTCACAGCAAGGTTTGAGGATTGAAACTTAAAAATTAAGTAAAAACTTATTAGGCCTCTGAGAGATAGCTCCATTAGTAAAGTGCTTGCCTTGTAAACATGAGACCATGGTGGTAAAAAACAGGAACTCAGGTAAAAAGGCCCGGTGTCATGGTGCACACTTATGATTCTAGTTATAGGGAGGTGTAGACGGGTCCCTGGGGCTTGCTGGCGACCACTCTAGCCTAACTGGTGGGCTCCAGGCTCCCTGTGTCAGAGCGGGTGCTTCTAAAGGGTGCCCAAGGGTGACCTGTGGTTCTCCACATACATGTGCACATATATGCACATGTACCCGCATGTGAGTTCATAAACAAAACAACAATAAGCTGGTTTACTTAAAAATTCTCCGAAAGTATTGTCTTTTGTATGAGATTGTGAGGTTGTGCCCTGTGGTGCACTGTTTAGATGTAGGGCCAAGCGGGAAGTGCTGATGTAGTTGACACCCCAGCCTGCAGACATTCAGGCCCTCTTGTCTTTTTTTTTTTAAATTTTTTTCTTATTTATTTATTTATTTATTTATTTATTTATTTATTTATTTAGTCTGTGTGTATACCTGCAGGCCAGAAGAGGGCACCAGACCCCATTACAGATGGTTGTGAGCCACCATGTGGTTGCTGGGAATTGAACTCAGGACCTTTGGAAGAGCAGGCAATGCTCTTAACCTCTGAGCCATCTCTCCAGCCCAGGGCCCTCTTGTCTTCACGGCTTCAGGAACACCAGCACTCTCTGCAGGCGGATTCCAGAGTGGGCGTATCTCTCCCTTCCAGTGTTCCCTTAGGGTCCCTGTCTTTTTCTCCTGTCTCAAGAAAAAAAAGAGTGTGTTTGAGTTAAACTGCAGGGGACTTGAGTTCGCAGAGGTCACTGCAGAAGCCTAGTCAGGACAAGATGCCGAGGGGGAGCGAGCTGGGCTGGCGTCAGAGCCGGCATGAGAGCCGAACACTAAAGGGAGGAGGCTAGAGCGGCATGAACAGATGGGACAGCACTGGAGGCTCCATGAACCTCACAAGGAGGAGAGCATTTGGGGTTTTGAACTTGGTGAGGCCTCTTGGGGTTTTGGTAGACAGAAATGACCCAACCTAGTTTCCCAAGGTAAACTACCTTACTCCAGAAGCTGTGTTTCAGGAACACTGGAGGGCAAAGGTGAAGCAGTTACCCAACTGAGAGATGGCAGGGTCTTTGGCTGAGTGTGGGCACAGCTGGGGTGACAAGTCATGCTCAGGTTCTGGGCATGTTCTGAATATTGGCTGATAGGCCCCGTGGATGGAGTGGATCCAGGATTTGGGGAGGACGTTAAGGTGTTGCTGCTAAGACAACCTCGGCCGGACCGGTGCACCCCAGTCGGGGCTCTCTAGAGACTGGTCTCGATACATTAGACGTGGTCAGAGGTTTGTTGCTCCATATTAAACACACACACGTGTGCATCACTGAGTATACTAAAATAGTCTTGATTAACTAGTTTGTGTAGTTCAGCTGCTAAGTATTTTCTGAGGAACAGTAGCTCTTGAGGTGCTAACTTCTCTGCTCTGATTCTTTCTCACGCCAGGCACGCTCCATGGTGAGCGACTTTGCCGTCTTCCTCACCATCTTCACAATGGTGATCATCGACTTCTTGATTGGAGTTCCATCGCCAAAGCTTCAGGTTCCCAGTGTGTTCAAGGTGCGTAGATCCTGAGTGTAGATGGGTCTGAAGTTGAGCTCAGAGGTCCAGTAGGCAAAAGGTAATGTGTGTTGTTATGAATACCTGCCCTGCTAAGCTTTAGTTGAATGGAAAATGCCATTTCCATAAAGATGTGCTGGTGGAGAGGTGGCCCCAGGAGCACTTGGGTGATGCTCACAGAGCTCCAGCTTTAAGGAACTGGGAAGGAGGAAAAATGACCTAAGACCTAAGAAGATCTTGTTTGGAGTCCAGGGCTCCTGCTGAGCCATCAGGACATCTCTTCAACCATATTTTACGTTTGTTTATTTATAATCCATAGCAGTTTAACAGCTCATATGCAAACCGAAATTCTGCTGATTCAATTGGATCCCAACTCTATTTCAGTGCAAGGGTTATAAGCAGACGAGACTGGAGAGCCGAGCTTAGTTAACTCCACAGACCCTCATTGGGTGGAGAAGGCAGAGAGCCTGGATATGTTCAGCTTCTTCAGAAAACTCCAGAGCAGGAGGGGCTGAGGATGGCAGGAAGACAGACGGTAGTAGAGGCGGTTCTCGAGGCTCCACAGCGAACTCCTTAATCCCAGCATTCAGGAGGCAGAGGCAGGCAGGTCTCTGTGAATTTGAGGCCAGCCTGGTCTATAGAGCAAGTTCCAGGACAGGGACACTCCATAGTGAGCGACTTTGCCCTCTGCCTCTCTATAAGAACTCTTTCTCTCTCCTTCTCTTTTGTTTGTTTAATTTTGGTAAACTTGTTAAAATGCTGAAAGGGTTAAGAAACACCTCCAAGGGCCTGGTGTTCTTATCCCTGTGTGAATGGTCACTATCAGCTTTGTCTCTAATACCTAGCTGGCTACAGGACAAATAGATTTTGTATAAAAGCAGGCAAATTTGGAGCATTAAGCAGTCCTTGGGGAAGTTCCATGGTGCACAGGCTTAAGACCTGAGTTGATTTCTAGGACCTCTGGGAGGCAGGAGAAGATCCGAGGAAATGTGGCTGGTGCAGACGGCTTAGGAAGCAGAGAAGAAGCAGTCTCCTGCCTTCTCTCCTTACGTAGCCAGCCCCAGCTCCCAAGGCCGGGCTGAAGGCTGGCATAGTCACTTCTTATCCACTGGGGACTAGTTCTGTGCTCCGTTCTAGAAAGGAAACGCTGTATTTGCAGACAGCCTGTGTGCAAGCACCTCGGTTCTTCCAGCATCTCTAGACCGCTCTTAGCTACAGCAGTTGCGTGCTGTTACCCTGCAGTGTAACCCAGAGGTGCCTCCCCAGCATCTCTAATCTGCAGCTGATGGAGTCGACAGAGATAGCAGGCCCAGCTGAGCGACCACCTATAATATCATTAAAGCATTAGCAAGCTTCCGTGGTGGCCTAAGAACTTAACTACTACCTATGCCTACATAGTCTTACTATGGAAACAGAGGTTGTAAAGTTTTAGAATTATTTAACTGATTCAAAATCCAGGACTTCCCAGCATTACTGAAGAGTTCTTTAATCCAAGTGTCGTAACTAATGTAGCAGCCAAATGCTCCAGATATAGCGATCTCTCTTGTATTTGCTGAGTTTGGGGTCATTCTGGGTAAGAGACTTTTCTCCTCCAGTACCATTTGTCTTTTCTTGGTGTGCACCAAGGGTGGGGCTCAGAGTTTGAACAAATGCTTAGAAAGCCATTGAAGAGGGTCCTAGGTCAGACACCCCCAAGCTCTGGGACTCTTAAGTCTCCAGTTCCTGGGCTCCTTTTTACCTCTGCTGAGGGCTGATGGATAAGAATCTGAGGGACTGGGGTCCACGTGGCTGTGGTTTGAACTTCAGACAGTCCTGGGCTCCTGAGAGGAGTGGTGAGAATCATCCACATTACAGACATTTGTCTCGAGAAGTCTTTTCTTTTTAAAGAACAGATTTAGTTACTAATAAATGTACTTGGACTGACATTGAGATAAAGCTGCTTTCTCTGCACTTGGGGACTTGGGGAATAAATAGAAGGCCATGTAGGATTAAGGAATATTCCACAGGAAGCTGTTAAGTGATGATTGATTGCTGAGGGGGATTTGGGGAAAAAGGCCAGAGATTTCCTCAGGGGTTGCTGTATTTCATGTTTTGTTTTGTTTTTCTAAGGATTTTCATTCAAATGAGAACAAAAAGAAGAGTAGACTAATGATTAAGCTTGGTTTGTTTTGCTCGAATCTCCAGAGTTAAGATGCAAAAATCCAGCTTGTTTTTAATCTCTTAGCCAACACGGGATGACCGAGGATGGTTTGTTAGTCCCATCGGCCCTAACCCCTGGTGGACCGTGATAGCTGCAGTTATCCCGGCGCTCCTGTGCACTATCCTGATATTCATGGACCAGCAGATCACCGCTGTCATCATTAACAGGAAGGAGCATAAGCTCAAGGTAACCAGAGCTTCCAGTCTGGACGGCTGAGATGGCAGCTTCTTAACGTTTGTATTTTAGGATAGGCCTGGCTCTACCAGGAACTGAACCGAATAAAGTCTCAGAAGGGCTTTTCATTGCTGGAGGTGAGAACAGTGGTCCCCGAGATGTGGTGTGGGAGGAGTGTGGACTCAGTACTCCCCTCTCAGACTGTGTAGAGATGGGTGGCCCGAGGTCCTGCTGGTCCTAAATAGCTACACGTTCTGAATCAACAACCAAACAGCTTTTCCAGGAGCAGGATTTCTCCCGCTGAGATCCAGCGTGAGGCTTTAGGGTGAATCTTGAGTTTAGAATTACAGACTAAGGTTAGCTCTCACTGAAGGTGCCTGTTTCCCCACAGAAAGGCTGTGGCTACCATCTGGACCTGCTGATGGTAGCCGTCATGCTGGGCGTCTGCTCCATCATGGGGCTGCCTTGGTTTGTGGCTGCGACTGTCCTGTCCATCACACATGTGAACAGCCTCAAGCTGGAGTCTGAGTGTTCTGCTCCTGGGGAACAGCCCAAGTTCCTGGGCATCCGAGAGCAGAGAGTTACAGGCCTTATGATCTTCGTGCTGATGGGCTGCTCTGTCTTCATGACGGCTGTCTTAAAGGTAATCAGTCATTAAGGGTCTTTGTGCCAGGAACCCTACTGGGGATGCAGTGGCTCCGATATATAAATATGCAGATCCCTGCCCCGGAAGAGTTCATCCTTGTGAGTAAGGCCATTAAATGTGCTTAAGAAAACAAACATGGTAATTATAAAATGTAATAAGTCATCTGATGGACCACTGTCTTGCCATTTTTTTTTTTCTTTTTTGAATAGGTCCCTTCATGTTGGAGGACCAACCCAGGGCCTCTGCATGCAAAGCAAACACTGTGTTGCTGAGCCTTGTCCCAGCCCTTCTTACTCCTGGGATTTTTTTTTTTTTTTGATACAGGTCTTATATGGCCCTGGCTGGCTAAAACTCACTATGTAGACTAGGCTGGCCTTGAACTTGTGGCAGTTGTCCCGCCTCTGCCTCTTGATTGACAGGATTGTAGATATTATTCTAGTATGTTTTTTTACTGCTATGATAAAGACAATGACCAAAAACCACTTGGGGAGGAAAGGGTTTATTTCACCTTGTACTTCTAGGTAACCGTCCATCATGAAGGAAAGGCAGGGTGGAACTGAAGTAGAAACAGTGTGGCATATTGGCTCATACGCTGGACCATGCCCAGCTGACCTTCTTATACAATCCGGGCCCATTTGCCTAGGGATGCTGCTGCCCACAGTGGGCTCCACAGTAATCATTAACCAAGACATGCCCACAGGCTGTTCTTTACTGACATTTCCTCTTTCCAGGTGACTCTTAAGTTATATCGGGTTGGTAATAGACTCACCGGCACAGACAACCGTCCAGCAGTGCTGCAGACTCGTCAGCAGACCAGGATGTCACTCTAGAGTGGGGCAACACGAGAATCCAGTGTGGACTCTAACCCTGGGAGGAGTCGAGTTGTTCTTTAGCCCAGGATAAAAGCAAACCAGGAGACTAGGCATACAGGATGCTGGGCAGTGGCTCCAGGCTTAGCACTGCAGAAGCCAGGCAGGGTGGGGACGTGGTAGAGGTAGGAAAATCATGTTTAAGACCTTCCTTCTGTGCACAGCAAATTCAAGGCCAACTGTGTGGAAGCTGAAAGACATGATGTGACAGGAAAGCCACGTAAAAACCCAGCATGACAACATGTTCTCCGCTAGTTTCCTCTCTGCTGCCCTCAAGTCTCTAGGTCAATAAAAATGAATTTTTTATAGTTTGTGGCAAAATACATTAAGTTCCTGAGGAGGTACCTGACAATGAATATGGAAGATTTAAATCACAACAGTGATGTATGTGTTTGCATTTGACCACACATGTGTATGTGCATGCACAAGTGTGTGTACATGAGCACAATGTGTACGTACGTGTATACATGTGTTTGCACATGTGTGTGCACATGACCACAAGTGTGTGCATGTATGTGTATGTATATATGTGTGCACATGACCATGAGTGTGTACATGAGCACAATGTGTACGTGTATACATGTGTGTGCACATGTGTATACATGTATGCTTGCACATGATGAGTGTTTGTGAATGTGTGTGCACATTACCACAAATGTGTGTACATGAGTGTGTGCATGATCATGAGTGTGTACACATGACCAAAAGTGTGTACATTTGTGTGTGCACATGACCGTAACTGTGTAGCTATCCCATCTGTTTTCTCATATTGAGGAAGGAGGATGGCTGGCAGAGGGAGAAGCTGGAGGAGACACAAGGTCCATGTTACATATGGGTAGCAATTTCATTTCAAAATAAAAAGATTTTGATCATCATTGACTTATCCTTTTGTTTCCACTTTAATGGAAGGAGAGATTTATGAAATTGTCTGTGGCTTGCTTTTATGTTCAGAGTTTAAAATGTATATAGATGTACACGGTATCACAGGCCTTTAACCCAGCACTCTGGAGGCAAAGATGGGCAGGTGTCTATGAGTTCAAGGCAAGCCTGGTCTACATATTGAGTTCCATGCCAGCTAAGGCCACACAGTAAGACCCTGTCTCAAAAAATTAAATAAGATTTGACGGCTTTAAGTCCTGCTGGTGCCCTACATTTCCTGTCTTGCTCCCTTGTCTGCAGTTTATCCCGATGCCAGTGCTTTATGGAGTTTTCCTCTACATGGGAGTCTCTTCTCTGCACGGAATCCAGGTACTGTGTGGTTCAGCTGGGCCATGGCTCTTACTATATTCACTTGTCCCGACCAGAGAGGCACAATTCCCCAAGAGAGGCACAGCCGGTTCCTGAGACATTACTTCTTGTCTTGCCATTTGGCTAAGAAATGTCTTCAGATATGGAGTACGAAGTACGGTCATGCCGGTGTGAGAGGACTGTCTGCCAGGAGAACACGACTTGATGTCACAGTCATGTTGTGATTATTTGGCATTAAACCAGGGATACTTTGTCAAATTCCTGTAGACCAGGACCTGAAACATTAGTCAAGAACCAAAGACTCACCAAGATGGCTCAGCAGGAAAGGACTTGCTACCAAGCCCTTAAGATGCTTACTACTAAGCCCAGAAGGCACTTGCTACCAAGCCTGACGAATCTGAGTTCCATCCTTGGAACCTGTGGTTGAAGAAGAGAACCGTGCATGGTGGTGGAGTGTGTGTGTGTTTGTGGGTGATACGTGTGGGTGCACATGCTACAGCAGGCATGTTGTAGTCAAAGGACACTTTGTGGAGCTGTTTCTCTCCTTCCACCTTCATATGGATCCCATGATTTGAACTCAAGTCGTCAGGCTTACACACCAGCCCTTCTCCTGGACCATCTCTCTAGCCTCAGAACATCATCCTCGATCCAGAATTTTGAGAGGTCTTTTTTGATCTTGTAAATCAGGAGCTTCAAACCTTTCAAAGAACAAGCAAGAGAGCTGGGTTTGGGAACTTAGGGATTTGTGGGGAGAGGATTTCTTCATTGAAACAGTGTCCTATTCTGTAGCTCAGTTCAACTGGGGACCCACAGTGTAGCCTAGACTGGCTTCAAACTCTTGGCCAAACTTTTGACCCAGCCTGTCTGTGTAGCCATGCCTGGGTGGAGTTGGTTTTGATAGTACGCTCAAAGATGCAGTTGGCTCTGGTCACCCACCTGGGAATGCTCTCTGCAACTGCAGTGTGTGTATTGGGCGGGGGCTGCACCTGGAACTAGAAAAGGTGGTTTTTCATCTTGACTGCCACTTCCAGGCCTTGGCCAAATCTGTTGTCTCAGAGACCGAGTTTCCTTTCTCTCCGGGAGAAACGGCCCCAGCTGCTGTGCGCAGCAGGTGGTGGGGGCTACTGTGGGCTTGAGGTTCCTGACCAGGGACCTCCAGAGCCAGTGTGTCTTCTTCCTTCCAGTTCTTTGATCGTCTGAAGCTTTTTGGGATGCCTGCAAAACACCAGCCAGATTTCATCTACCTGCGGCACGTGCCCCTGCGGAAAGTCCATCTCTTCACCCTCATCCAGCTCACCTGCCTCGTCCTGCTCTGGGTAATCAAGGCATCGCCAGCTGCCATTGTTTTCCCGATGATGGTAAGGGTTCTCCCCCCCCCCCCATGTGGTTTCTCTCTGTAGCCCAGGATGTCCTAGAACTCACTCTGTAGATCAGACTGGCCTAGAACTCAGAGATCTGCCTATCTCTGCCTCCTGAGTGCTGGGATTAAGGTATGTGGCCTGGTTACTGAGTGAAGGTTGTTTTAATAAAAAATATCAATGTTATTTTTTGAAGCAGTGGTTAAAAAAATGTATACCATAAAGTTTCTGTGTTCACCATTTATTTATTTATTTATTTGGATTTTCAAGACAAGATTCCTCTAAGTAGCCCTGGCTGTCCTGGAACTCAGAGACCCACCTGCCCCTCCCTCCAGAGTGCTGGGATTAGAGGCGTGCTCCATCATTACCCAGCGTGTATTCACCACTTTTAAGGGTATGGGTCAGGGGGATTAAGAACATTGTTGAGGTACCAACATCACTATCCATGTCTAGACCCTTATTGCAAAACAGAGACTTCGGGCTGTCACCCCTCATTCTCCTTTTCTGCAAATGTGGAGGCACCCACAGTGCTGCTGTCTGTCTCTGTGACTTCTGCTACCTTAGCTACTCATGTGGCGTTCACCCCTCATTCTCCTTTTCTGCAAATGTGGAGGCACCCACAGTGCTGCTGTCTGTCTCTGTGACTCCTGCTACCTTAGCTACTCATGTGGCATTCACCCCTCATTCTCCTTTTCTGCAAATGTGGAGGCACCCACAGTGCTGCTGTCTGTCTCTGTGACTCCTGCTACCTTAGCTACTCATGTGGCGTTGCCTTACTTCCCTGCTGTTCATGTCTCATGGGTTAGAATTTGCTTAAGTTTGAATAATGGAGGCTCAGTTCATTATTGTTGTAGATTAAATGTCAGTTCCTGGTAAACTGATTCCTTCTCTGACCTCCATGGCACCAGGCATTCACATAGTACGCATGCATGTATAGTTACATAGTCCACACACATACATAGATACACAGTGCATGTGCATATATAGATACATAGTACACGTGCATACATAGTTACATAGTTCACACACATACATAGATACATAGTACACGTGCATACATAGATGCATAGTACACACACATACATAGATACACAGTGCATGTGCATATAAAGATACATAGTACACGTGCATACATTGATGATAGTACACACACATACATAGATAAAGAGTACACGTGCATATATAGATGCATAGTACACACACATACATAGATACACAGTGCATGTGCATATATAGATACATAGTACACATGAATATATTGATACATAGTACACATGCATACATAGATACATAGTACACATAAATATATAGATGCATGGTAGACATACATACATAGTACACGTGCATACATAAACACATAGTACACATAACAATATATATCTTAAAAATATATAAAAATTTAAAAGTAAATAATGTCAAAAGCCTCATGCTGGGTGCCAGTGGCCCACAGTAAGTGCAGTTCTGCTTGAGATGTCCTCGCCTGCTGTGGAAGTCGTTTTGCTTGACTTCCTCAGGAGAGGCTCCCCTTTACCACCTTCCCTTCTCGTCAGGTCCTGGCCTTGGTCTTCGTCAGGAAAGTCATGGATCTCTGCTTCTCCAAGCGTGAGCTGAGCTGGCTGGATGACCTCATGCCTGAAAGCAAAAAGAAGAAGCTAGATGACGCGAAGAAGAAGGCTAAGGAGGAGGAGGTAGAGCCTTGCTGTGCTCCAGCCTTGTTTCAGGGTCTCGACTCCCAGAGTGGAAAGAGGGAGGAAGGACGGTGTGTGAGGATACCTTGTCTGAGATCCTGAAAGTAACACTGAGGGGCTGAATGTTACTTCAGCTGCGGAAGGGTTAAGGGGTTCTGGCCCTGTGTTTCCTTGATGTTTTGAAGTTGGTAACTAGGCATTTCCTCCTTTGATTTTACCCCAGGATCAAACTAGCATATAAACATATACTCTATTGAGAGTCTCAGATCCAGTGGCTCCTTTGCTTCCAGAAGATCTGATTTGACACGTACATAAACCCATTATTTCTGAGAGTATTGGTTATGCATCTAATTGCAGATGGTGCAAATGCAGCTTGTGAGGGACTTTCTGTCTTCATCGCCCTCAGCAGTTGGCACCTTGCCATCTTACACAGTGGACCATGAGCCATGGCCTGAACATGCACAGAAAGGATGTGTAGCAAGACTAAGAAATGAAAGGCCTGGGCGTGTCTCAGCACAGTTGCTGCCCCGAATAGTGTCCTTTCATCTGTCTGTCTATCTACCTACCTACCTACCTACCTACCTACCTACCTATCCATTCATCTATCTATCTATCTATCTATACACATACACATACGTACATATTTTCCTGCTGCATGCTCTGGCCTAGTCAGACCCTGTCACTCAGCAGACACTGCTATCTTTTTAAACTATATTTTAAAATAAAATTTCCTAATGTCTAATGTCTTGAATTTTTTAAATCTTATATTATTAAATGAACTAAAATTTTAAATATGAAAGCAATGTTGTGCTGCAATCTCTGTCTGGGAATATTCTTTTCCACCTATCAAATGACAGCAGTGCTTAAGAGGGTAGAACTAGCCCTTCAACACTGTGGTTGGGATGGGCCACACATATACTGAGTGCCAGTATGAACTGGAGACATATATACTTATGCCAGGAATGGAGATAGGGCTCACGGCTGATAAGCACTGACTGCTCTTCCAGAGGATCCAGGTTTGGTTCCCAGCACCCATGTGGCCGCTTACCCATCTGTAACTCCAGTTCCAGGGGACACAATACCCCATTCTGGCCTCCTCGGGCACCAGGCAACCACATGATGTAAATATGTACATGTAGACAAAATACCACCCCAACATGACATACACACAACCGTGTTTGTGCACAAGTGCACACATGAGCACACACACAAATACATACTAAGTTAGGTGCTGCAGCATATACGTACATTCCCAACACTCGGGAGGTGAGGCAGGGGGCGGCTTGAACCTGGGAGTTCAGTCTGATTAACATGTTTTCCTGCATCAGAAAGAAAAATGTTTGTGCATTTGATCCAGGAACACTAATTTTCCTTCCTTCCTTCCTTCCTTCCTTCCTTCCTTCCTTCCTTCCTTCCTTCCTTCCTTCCTTCCTTCTTGTGGTTTTTCAAGACAGGATTTCTCTATATATCTCTGGCTGTCCTGGAGCTCACTCTGTAGACCAGGCTGGCCTCAAACTCATAGGGATCCGCCTGCCTCTGAATCCTGAGTTCTGGGATTAAAGGTGTGTGACACCACCGCCATGCTTAAGTTTTATTATTGTTATGGTCTAAACATGTTTTTACCTCTATAATTATTCCTTTTTTAAGAAGTCATTTTTTTTTTATTTTTCTAGTAAGATAGGATCTCACTATGTAACCCAGGCTATCCTCAAACTCCAAATCTTTTTGTGTTGTCATAATTTTTTAAGAAAATATTTTAATATGAAACATTTTAAGTATATGTAAAAATAAGAAAACTCTTTCCCTAATTTCCTTATTACTGGTGTGCGTGTGCATGTGTGTGTGTGTGTGTGTTTCTGCATGTGGAGGCCAGAGGTTAACGTCTGATATCTCACTTGATTGCTTCCCTCCCTGTTTGGAGAACTACTGTCTCTGGCTGAATCTGGAGCTCATGCTTGTGCTGGTCAGCTGACCACCAAACCTGCCTGACTCTCCTCCCAAGAGCCAGGGTTACAGGGATGCTGGCGTGCTTGGCTTTGTATGTGGGGCCTGCTAATTTGAACTCAGGTTCTCACACTTATGCCACAAGTGCTTTGCACCTCAGCCATCTTCCAGATGACCCGTTACTATTTTAACAACTTGTTTATTTGGACCAAATCTAACAAAGGACCATCCATACGTTATAGTACACCGATTTCCACTTCAAATCAGCTTAGAGTTCTTATTCTTCTTTCTGCTAGGAAGCTGGGCTTTGACTGCAGGGCGTCTCTCTCATCAGACAATTGTTGCTATTGTCTTTGGCAACACTGACATGTTCTTCTGTCTCTTGTGTTCCTAGTAATTGGTCATTGGCTCTAGAGCAGTGGTTCTCAGCCTTCCTAATGCTGTGACCCTTTAATACAGTTCTTCATGTAATTATTATAGAATTATTTTCACTGCTACTTCATAACTGTAATTTTGCTACTGTTATGAATATCTGATATGCAGGATGTCTGTTATGCAACTTCCCCAAAAGGGTCTCGATCCACAGGCTGAGAGCCGCTGCCATAGAGGCTTACATTCAGGCTCTTATTGTTTTCTGATAGTGTCCCATATGTGCTATTATTCAGTCGCCTCGCTCTTGGGAGGAGTCAAACCAGGGAAGGACCTAGCTCTGCGCATGTGAGTGAAACTGAAAACAGCCAGGAGACGCTGGGTCATCCTGATCCAAGAAGGAATCATAAGTTAGGGCTCAGTAAAGAGACCACCAAAATGGCCGCTCCATGGCTAAGGGGAGGCTTTATTGTGGGTAAGAGAGAGAACATTCAGAGGTACTTGGGAGAGTCCAGAACAGAAAGAAAAAGAAGCACACTGGACATATCCAGAGCTGTCTGCAAGAGAAGTGAGAATGGCGTGTGTTGAGCACACACACACACACACACACACACACACACGCATGACGAGCTACATAGAGCAGGTATCTGGGAGGAGGGAGGCCTGTGAACTGCCGGCAGCTAGCGACCACAGGTATACCCACTGGCAGTGACCCTTTCTGGCAGGCAGAAACCCATTTAGCAGGTTCCTGAGAGATGCTGGCTTGTAGGCTTGTAGCAATCCTATAGTCCAGCTTGAGCTGAACCCAGGCTCATTCCTGGCCATATGCATGGCCTTCAGGAGTTCAGGGAGTTAGAATTTTCTTTGGACCTTACAATAATAAGGTCCCCTTTTCTTCCAGGAGGCTGAGAAGATGTTGGAAATAGGGGGTGATAAGTTCCCGCTCGAAAGCAGGAAGTTGCTAAGTAGTCCTGGCAAGAACAGCAACTTCAGGTAAGCCCCCAGATACCACAGCTTGCTGCTCGATTCCTGCCACAATCCTGCTGCCCTTCTGAGGAGCGGAGAAGTTGGCCCACCTTGTTGAAGCAGCTTTCCATTCCACTGTGTTCTGAACGCCTGCTGCGTGCCCCACTTTGTAGAGTTGGGAGTCAGGGAGCCAGTGTCCCCGGGGCCTTCTGCTGCCTTCTGCCATGTCGGGTGGACAGAGGCTTTGCTCGTGTCCCCATCAGTCTTTACAACAGTCCTCTAAGGGTCATTAGCTGCTTTGAACAACTGAGAAAACTGATTAGGAAATGTGCCAGGGTTACAAAGCTGCTAATACAAGTTCAGGATTGAGGTGGGACCTCTCTGCTTCTCAACCCTGTGTTCTTCTCGTCCACTTTCATAAGATCAGTCAGGTACGTTATCATTTCCAGGGGCTCCTCAGCCTGGTGGGCATGTCGTGCCTGCACTGGGGTCTGACTTTGGGGACAGGAAGAGACAGTTCACTCCAATGTGGGCTATAGCATTTTCAGTTCAGGGAGTCAAGAGGACACTGACCTTGAAGCCCAGACAAACCCTGTGCTGGTGTCTCAGCCCCTTTCTCTACCAAACTAGTTGCTCTCCACGAAGCACAGGGCACCAGCTGCTCTGACACCCGCGTCTGTCTGGGAGCAGCAGACTCAGGCTGTGGGAGCCTGGAGGAGAGAACAGCAGGAGGCGGGAAGAGGCCTGACGGCCACCACCTCCAGATCCCGGGGATTAGCTGTGATTTGATTGCAGATAAAGCAGGGAATCTCATCTTTGGTCCCTGAGAAGGTGTCTGTGTGTTGTATGGGAGAGACCATCAGCTCTGATGTCTAGCAGCAAAGCAGGATCATGGCTTCTTTTCCTGTGGGATGCCGCTGCTTCTCTTTGCTTTTCAGGAGACTGTCTGGCCCATAGATGGCTCTAGAGTAGTCTGGGGTTTCCCAGGACCAGGGGCTGTGTTAAGGGTCTTGGTTCTGTGCAGTTGTTTAACTTTTGATGGACACTTAGCCCAGAAAACTTTGGGTTTTACACCTTCAAAATGAGTATTATGACTATCCATCTCTGTCCCTGTCATTGTTAAGCTAACAGAGTATGGAAGTCTTTTGTAAACTATAATGAAAGAGATTCTGTTATGTAAATGAGAACGAACAAGAGTGCCTGCCACACCGCTGCCACTGTGTGGCAGCTCTTTGAAAGCACCAGCCCCAACGCAGCCCTGCTCAAAGCCATCTTGCCCCTCCTGCCCTGGCCTCTCCTGGCTGCAGATGGACCGCCCAGCTCCATGCTTAAGCCGCTCACCCTCCTTGTGGGGTGATGCTCACGGGAAACTAGGGTGTGTCTTACATGTTTGATATTCACTGCCTAAGCTTATATTTCAGATGTGACCCTTCTGAGATTAATATATCAGATGAAATGCCCAAAACCACAGTCTGGAAGGCTCTCAGTATAAATTCTGGAAATACAAAGGAGAAAAGGTAAAAAGATTTCTAATTTTTCATTTTTATTTACTTCTGACTTTTGAAATGGCAGTAGTGTTAAAGGTAAGATGTATGTTACTTGTAGGATTGGAATTCCCTGGTAAACAACAAAACTATTGCTAACTGTGCAGTAAGAGAAATAAAAACACAAAGTTCCCAAATACTTGAAAAGACAGGCTGTTCTGGGCTGCCCATTTACTTTGGCCCCAAAGGCAGGCTCTAATTATTTTAGAATGTAAATTTGCTTTACCTGTTTAGTTTCTTTAATTCACTTGGAGAAAGCTTCTCATTTCAGAACCTAAAGGTTGTTTCTGATTACTACAACCACACAAACTGGAAAATTGCTAAAAGCCTGTTAACACTAATAAATAATATAATAATGATAATAATGGCTCAAACTTTGACCCACTTAACTTAGGTTCTGAAATAAGAATTTTGCTAAAATAACAGTTTTCATATTCTGCAAAGAAATTTCTCTGTCATTTAACAATAGCATAGATCAGTTTTAATCAGAAAATGAAAGGATCAGAGGTATCTTTGCCTACATTAAGGAATGATATGTATATAAGTGAGAATTTTAGCCTAAACACCACTTACATCTAAGTCCTCAGATAAAAGAAGGGAAAAAATGTGAGTCTTGATATAGATAACAGGTTTTGTTAAAACAGACAAGCCAGGAGCTGGGAAAGCTGGTCCTGCTCCTACTTCCGGGCTTAACTTGGCATTTTGCCGCTTCTGGCATTTGACTCGGTGGTAAAGTGGGGTACTAGTGAGGTCGCTCTGGGGAGCAACCGAGTGCTTCCCAGGGTCACAGCTGCCAGTGTGTGCCGCCACTTCTTCCCTGAGTGGGTTAAAATAGATCTCTGTTCAATGCAAGTGAAACACAGAATCTTTTTCTCTCAGAGGAAAATCCAGGCAGCTGTGGAAATGTATAACACATGTGGTTATTTTTAGTTTAGAACTAGTCTACTTGTAAATGAATTTAAAATATAGCTAGATCCAAGTTGTGGTGGCATCTTCAAAGTATTGTGTTGAGAGCAGGCGCATGACATGTGTCCCTTTGTCTCACTGTGACATTGTTATCCAGCCTCTTCAATTGAGACTCTGCTGGGGTGGAAGATTTGGGCCATGAGTTGCCTCAGAGAAGTTCTGGGTTTCGAGAAATTGGTGAGTCTCTCGGAGAAGAAGCCAGGCTGAGTCAGGCCCTGTCCTTGGTCATCTCAAAGCCATGCAACCCGGAAGCTTTCAGTCGCTCAGTGTGCATTGGAAGACATACAGCTACCCTCATGCCAGCAGCCAGGCACCAGCAGGACCACCGGCAGGACCACTGGCAGGACGACCTCCTGTTGCTTCCTCTCCTCTTTCTTCTTCCTCTTCAGAACTGCCACCATTAAGGAGCCAGCTTCCCATTTTTCAGACATTTTCTCCTGTACTCTCTGCTGGCCTCGGAAGCCACACGAGTCCATTCTGTCATGAGGATTCCTTCATGAGATCCCTCTTCATGAACGGTGGCTTGGGGTGGTAGCAGAGGGGCTAAGAAGGGAGGTTCCTGCACTGTTGCCAGCTGCAGCTCACGGGCAGCCTCCCTTCCATCTCTACTTGAAAGGGGTGCTGGTCAGACCAGACACTGTAGGAGGTTTGCTGCCTGAGATCAACCATCCAGGCATCAACAGTGGCCACCACCAGAAGTGGCAAGATGCCACTGACCTGGGGTCATCCGTATCAATTCCCAGACAACACGATGTCGGCAGACCTTTGGAAGATGCAGGGCCAAGTGTGAGAGCAAGAGTTTAGCTGAATAAAGGAAGGCTTCAGAGAAGTCGGCAACATTAGGGGATTGAACATCTTTTCTTGGGTTCCCTTGAAACTAGAGAAGGAGAAGGAGCCTGTGACTGAAGCGACCAGGGCAGACTTCCTAGCCTGGGGTTTGGTGTCAGGTCTGTTTTGTAGCCCTTTAGGAAAGATCGGTGGCAGTTCTTTGTGAGTCAAAAAGTGGGTCTGGGGTTGTTGTTGGCTGTTTTGTGGGACTGTTTGACATTCTGCTGTTGTCTCTTGAGGCTACATTGTTATTTCACCCTGGAGAAGTAACAACACAGTGCTCCTCGACATCTCCTTAGCTGCCTTGGTAGCGAACACCATCACTCAATGGACCAAAACCGCCTTCAGCCCTGTGGCTTCCTTGTCACACAGATTTCTTTTGGTTGACAGAAGTTCTGCATCTCAGATATAAAAATCCATGCTAAGAAATGAACTGTAAATGGTGAAGTCAGTTTGGGCTCTTGGTTTCAAAGTATGTGAGTGATTTTACAACTACTGTCAGGGGTTTGGGCCCCGGCGCTCATAGACCTCCCCTTCCTTTGTGCACAGAGAGTGACTAGCGAGCTGGTCCTGCTGGCTTTCCATCTGCATCTTTGTACACAAGACCTCCCCGTACACAGTGTGTGCTTTCTTTCCCTGGGTGAGGACGCGTGCGCCATTTGATGCGGTTTGCACCCTCAGACTCTGACTGCACACTAAGGCATCTGCTTACTCTCTAAAGCGTTTGCTGTTGAGGGACCCTTGTCGCCACCACTTCCCTGCCTGTGCAGGCCACTGTCCTGTTGACGCAAAGATGATTTTCAAGATATTTAACAATCGGTACAGGACAGACACAAGGCACGCAGAGCAGATACCCTTTGTAAAATAGTGGCAGGCATTGCTGTTCTGTGCCTGGTGAATGAATGCCACCCTACTCTCAAATCCTGACGTCCTCTGAAATAGGGGTTTTGTTCCTGGTTTGTCTGATCTCTATGCACAGGAGATGTCTGTTCTGTTTCAGCAGCAGCCCTGACTTGCTCTCAGGTATTCCATACTGGAACAGGCAGGTTCTACAGAAATCAGTGGGCATTAAAGTCTCTGAGAGCCAAATTTCCCGAGCAGATCCCTTCAGGGCAGATCTAATCATTGTAACCCTTTCCCAGCTGGGAATGATTCTGAAGCAGCCTGTCGTGGGAAAACTTTCTTGATAACTTCATGGCTGCTCTCTTTCATTGCTTTTGACCCCTGGGAACACCCCCCTTTTCTTGCCCCATCTTTTTCCTCCTGTATTTTCATGCAACCTTTTGTGTAGGGAAATTGGTGACTGCTTCACCTCCTGCTCTGGCCTCCGTGCACCTGAGAGGCAGGAGTGTGGGGTGCCCATCCTGCACCGAAGTCAGTGGCAGTGTCGCTGAGGACAGTGGCTCTTCCCAAGCCCTGATGCTGAGTAGCCCTGGGGGTGGGGCTGCCTTTGTTAGCCCTGAGCAATGCAGCTGTGGGACCTCTGGTTTTTTCTCATGCCAACGTTTGCTGGGACCAGAGAAGTGGTCATCTGTTCTCTGAAAGGGTAGCTCTCTGCTGCCAGCCAATGTCCTGACACGCTGGTGCTGTCAGCTGGCAATGTGACCCAAGTGGAGGGAGGCAGAGACTCAAGAACATGTTGCAAGTTGAGCCTTGGCTCTAGGGTTGCTTCCTGACGACTCTCAGGGAGAAGGTGAAGACCTGAAGAGATAGATGCACTGTGAGGTTGCCAGTGTGTTTGGTTGCCTAACACACGTGCAGCGTGGGTAAGGTCAGGAGGCCGTGTGCTTCACCACCCGCAGCCCCATCCCAGGTCTCCTTCACTCATGAAACCTGCCTTTTTTATAGACAGAAAGCGGCCATATCTTCCCCAAAGACAATGTGAATAGTCATAGTTTCTCTTTGTTGATGATGGGACTTTTAAATTTCTTATAAACGCTGGATAAAAATCTGGCATTGACTAAGTCCGCAGCCTGCCCAAAGGCTAGGGCAGCCTTCCAGCCTCCCCTCTGGACAGTCTGTGGTTTGTGCTCATCCTAAAGGACAGCTCCTAATCCCACTTTCTCCTCCACCTGCCCAGCTCTCCAGACTCCTTCATCAGTCAGGGAAGCAGGGATTGTCCTTGTACCCTGTCTAGTGACCCATCGTTCGTATACTGAAGCGTAGGATTGGTTAGGGTCTAGGACCCCTGGGATTTTTTTTAGTCTTTAATGAACATCAGAGACACCATTATCATATTGTCTCCCCTGTGACTTTGCCAGTGTCTTTGAAGGTCTTTGAAAGAGTGACAGAACCTTCACCTAGGACTTTAACTGTATATGTGTGGGTGTTTGTCTACATGTATGTCTTTGTACCATGTGTGTGCCCGGGGCCTGAAGAGAGCAGAGGGCATCACACTTCCTGGAACCAGATTTACAGATCATTGTGAGCATCCATGTGGGTGTTGGGACTCATCCCTGGGTCCTCCTGACCGTGGAACCTTGTCCTCAGCTTCCTGGGCTCTTAAGCTGTGGGGTCAGGCTAGTTTGTCCCTCGTGGCCCTCAGCATCCTCGCTGGACATTCTCAGGCCCTCCTCTCTTAGTGGAGACCCTTTAGCCGGCCCTGGCTGGCTGGGCGAGACCTCACCCACGAGCCTGCCTCTTCTGCCTCGGCTTTCCTGGAACCATTTCTTTCTCTCCTTCAGCTCTTCCTGCCATTGTTCAGGTTCCTTCTGTGGAAAGAACCCTGACCAGCAGCTGAGGTGACCAGGGCTTCGAGTTCAGCTGCTGCTGCTGCCTCTCAGAAAAGGACCTCTATGGTTATGCTCTGGCATGACATGTTGAGGAGCTCTAAGTTCCTAAGCTCCCATGTTCGTCTGTACTGATCACATGACATGTTGAGGAGCTCTAAGCGTTCCAAAGCACCCATGTTCATCTATACTGATCTACATTTGCTCTAGGCAGGAAAACACATTCAAAATTGAAATAGAAGCAAATTTCTGCTCTAACTATTTTTGAGTGATTCTCGGTTCCCCCTCCAACACTCCTGCTCTGAGATAGGGTCTCACTGTGTAGACCAAGCTAGCCATCAGCTTGCAGCAGTTTTCCTGCCTCCCCAGCGCTGGGGTTCCGAGCATGAGCCACCATACCTGGCTTGCCCTTGGTCTTCATGGCATTAATTATAGAGAATGAATGACTGACCCAGTCACACTCTTTCTTCAGTTGCCTTTTTTGTGGCCAGAAATGAGGATAATTTTCATAAGCAAAGGAGGTATGAAGTAACCATTGCTGTTCGGAGTGTGTGCGAGGAGTGGAGTCTTTTCAGTAGCCGTCAGGAGTGAGCCATCCAGACTGGGTCCTTAGAGGAGATTCTGTGCTCAGAAGAATGGAATGGGTTTGGTCCTTCCCAAGAGAGAAGGAATAGTGCCCTCCCCCAGATCTAACCCACTTCCGGTGAATACGAAGTGTTTACCCCTAGCTGCCATTCTCAGAGCAGGAGGCATAGCCCATCCCCCCACCCTCCCACAACCTCTTCCTAAACCCAGGCACAATTGGCTGGCCTGGGCATTGCTTAACGGGCATATGGGCGATTTCTCCAGCAGGCTTTTACTTGTGTGATTGCCTTGGAACCTGAAGTACTAACCTGAATGTGCAATTGATCCTTTTGTGAGAGAAGCCAAAATCCTTCCTGCCCCTCTCCACTCCTGAGATGCTAAGCCGGCCTCTTGTCTCTTGTCTGTCATTGGTTAGAAGTGGCTGATGGTGTCCATGGAGAGCAGGGCAGCCTTCCCACGGAAGGGGACTGATGGTATCTGTGGAGAGCAGGGCAGTCTTCCCACAGACAGGGCGACTCGAGGTGCTGGAACTTTCCCCTCCGTTTCTATGTTCTCTCTAGTAGGTCTCGTGCAGAAGCAGATATTTTGTTTTAGAAATTCCAAAGTCTATATTTTTAGTGTAAGAAGTGTACCCTCACCACACTCCATGGCGTAAATAGAACTGGGAATAAAATGTGTCATTGTGATTATCCCATAGCAGTGTGTGCTAGAAACAAGACCCCCCCGTTCTGGGCTGTCTATGGCGGGCAGGTGACTGTGACAGTGTATCTCTTAGCCCTCCGCCTGCCCTCATTTGTGTGTGCTCACCTCTCTGGGCGACAAATAAAGTCCGTATAAACTGTTTGCTTCTGTGCTGTTTTTTGAGCCTGAGTTCAGGTCATATGGAGAAGATTCATGAAGATAGTGGAACAAAGGATTGGAGGGGAGGGGTCTGCCAAGGGTGCGGCAGATGGGGCTTTGTGGCTCTATGTGCTGTCCTGAGCCTCTAGAATGCTTACAGCTGGGCCATGGCACAGGCTAATGGGCCTCTCTTAGAGCCAGCAGGAAAGGAAAGGGATATTTTGAAGACACCCCTGGACTATGAGATCAATATCTAAGCACTACCCAGTGCCTCAAAATACAGATTTTAGGATATGGCTCCTAAAGGTTGGTTCTGGGAGAGTGCGGGGGCACTTGGTTACTTTAACTCTCAAACTTCACAGTTCAACGTTAGGGACAAGGGGAAGATGGACATGGTGGAGTAGGAACAGCCAGTGGGGGAGTGAAAGAAAAGGGGATGTGGGGAGCCAGGCAAGGATGCCCGACTGGATGACAAAAAACTTATCCCCTGGAAGCACCCAGTGTGGATATTCAGAAAGGTGAGAGTCAGCCATGCTGGACATGCAGTCTATAGGCTTAGGACTCCCCAGCTCCCAGACTTTTGCTGTCTTTTGGCTGTTTTCCCAGCTCCTCCAGTGTACGCATGCCCTCTGCCTACTTCCCGGGTGTGCTTGGTCTGTGCTATGTAGTGCTAGTGCTGGAGAAGCTGCTCTTGCAGGACACAGCCAGCTCTGATGTCGTGAGCTCCAGAGGGCAGGAATCATCGTACCCTACTCAGGGTTTGGGAGTCTATTAATTGATAAGTCGAATGTCCTTAGGAAGGACCTGGCTTGTAGCAGTGGAAAGAACTGATAAACACAGAGATTGAGGGCTCCTAGACTAATTCAGCATTGATCGCATCAGGTCTTTGCTGCATCTTCTTTTTATAGCTTCGCCGTTAGAAGATGGCTTCTGAAACTAGTAGGAGCTTCATTAGCCAAGATCACTGCCACATGCAAGATAGGCAGTCTTCCCGTCTCTCTCTCTTTACCTCTCTTGTCCACTCCACCTCTCATTTAAATAATGAGGAGGGCCCCAGAAGCAGCCCACACAGCACTGGTCAGAACTGGGTCACACACCGTCTCTTAAGGATGATCACAGGTCAACTTTATCCTTTGGGGTCAGCACTCATTTTCCTGGTCATGTTCTGTTCCAGCACCTGTACAGGATCAGCATTCTACAGCAAAGACTAAGCTGGCGAGCCCAGGAGACGCTCTCCGTGGCTGGAGAGATGCCCCAGGGAGGGGCACAGGTTCCAGAACATGCTTGAACATCACCTGCCAGCGTGCCTCACCTTGGCCATGGTGCAGTACTTGCTGCCAGGCTTCACCTCCAGCTAGCTTGTTCCCACCCAGTTCTAGAATGTTCCCCCTGCATTTGAGCTCTTGCCCAGACTCTCACAGCCTTACCACCTCCAGATCCTTTCAACTTCAGCCCCCGCAGCTCCCAGCTTCACTGTCTCTGCACTTCCAAAATGAATACCAAGCCTGATAGTGCTGTGGGTCCCCACTTTTTTTGTAGGCCACAGTATAGGGTCCTGACAGCTCGGGCAGAGGAGAAAGGTGTGTGTGGCGCTGTAGAGAACAGGGCTGTGGGACCCAGCAGTTAGGAGCACCTGCTGCTTTTCCTGCAACCCACATGGCAGCTCACCGCCATCTGTAACTCCAATTCCAGGGGATCCGAAGCCCACCTCTGGCCTTCACAGGGACCAGGCATGCAAGTGGTGCAGAGGCATACATGCAGGCAAACACCCATACTCATAAATAAAAAAATTAAAAAGCCAGAAGGCGTGGCTGTGAAGGACTGTGATCGTCAGTTTCCTTCTGAAGTTATGAGCCTAAGAGATGCAGGAACGCTGCGTTCAGTTACCTTAGCCATGGCCAAAGACAATATTTCCTGATTACATTCGGGTGATTTTAATTGTAGGGGTACACGGACACATGCTTGCAGGATGCTACGCTGCCCACTTGCCCACCACACATGCCGTATACGCTGACCCTTACTGTCGGGTGTTTCTGATAGAGGGACGCACCTGTTGGGAGGCTATACCCCTCAGAAGACGCCCGGCCTATAGCCGTCAATTCAGCAGCAAGCCTGCCCCATCTCTTTCTACAGTAGCCAGCTGACTTGGGCAGTTTGCCCCAGTGGTGCCTGACTTTCTTCACCTGCGAAATGGGGAAGATGATTCTACAGTACACAGCCAGTGGTAGAGGCAGGGTGAGGGAAGGGGTGCAGGGTGCAAAAGCTAGCTCTTCTGTGTTCCCCACACCTCCTCGTCTCAGCACGGCTCCCCCATCTTCTTGCCTTTTGGCATTGCGGCTGCATTGCTGGATTGGCCTCCCTGCCCCAGAGTCTGCTCCAGGCAAAGGGGTGGCCGTCACTGGGACTGGCTTCTGAGTGGTTTGCACTATTCATAAGAAGAAAGAGACCTTGTTCAGGCCTCTTGGGATACACATGCTCTCCAGCGTAGGGGTCTAGCTATCACCTGTCCTGTGGGGTCATGGGACACTAGCTCCCAGATTTGCCAACACTTCGCCTGGAGGGAAGAAGACCAGTGGGCAGGTTTACCGAGTTCCTACAGGTGAGTGACCTCTGTTACTGTCCTAACTCCAAAATCCCTCTTATGAGCTAGGGAATCACAGTGGGCTGTCCTCACCAAATCCCTAGCAGTCAGTCACATGGGAAAGACAGTGCCAGGCTTGACTGCCCACTCACTTGCTCTTCATGAAACACTGAACTGAGAGAGTCTAGCATCAGTTGGGGGGGTCTCTGTCTTAGTGTTCTATTGCAGTGAAGAGACACCATGACCACAGCAACTCTTATAAAGGAAGCATTTAATTCGGGCTGGCTCACAGTTTCAGCAGTTTAGCCCTTGTCATGGTGGGGAGCACGGCAACACACAGGCAGACATAGTAGTAGAAGTAGTTGAGAATTCTACATCTGGATCCATAGGCATCAGGAAGAGAGAGATGCTGAGAGCCCACACTTCCTCCAACAAGGCCATACCTAATCCCAAGCAGAGCCATTATGACCCTAGGAAGTCATCATTCTTGCTCAAACCACCACAGGGTCACAAGGACTTCCCTGCTTTGCTGCAACTCCAATAATTGCTGTCTTCTTACTCAAAGGCCTCTGGCTTTTTGTGACCCATTGTGCAGCGCTGAAGACTTAACCTAGCCAGTGTCTGCTGTTCTGTGTGCTTCAGTCATTCTGATCCAATGTTTGCCGTGTGTGCAGTGGGCACTGCAGATAGATGAGGGTCAGTGTCTGCTGTTCTGTGTGCTTCAGTCATTCTGATCCAATGTTTGCCGTGTGTGCAGTGGGTGTTACAGATGAAGAAAATGGTGCTCACCATCACGCTCGCACAACTGAGTAAGAGCCAAGGGTGGAGCCTGGTTTTTGTTCAGATCTGTGCTCTCAGCTTCTACTCTCTGCTAACTCCAAAAGGTTCCTGTTCTGTTTTTGTGGGGTTTTTGTTTGTTTTCCAATTTGACACAAGCTAAAATTATCTGGAAAGAGAACGTTAAGTTGAGAAAATGCCCCCATCAAATTGTCTGTAGGGCATTTTTTTCATTTTTAATTCTTTTTATATTAAAAAAATTTTCGTACAATATATTTCGATCATGTTTTTTGTTCCCTCAACTTTCCCAGATCCTCCCCACTCCCTATCCATTCAACTTTATGCTTTCTTTCTCTATTTTTCTCTCCCAGAAAAGAAAAACAAAAAAACAAGAAACAAACAAAAAATATTCCCAAGAAACACACATACAAAAGGACCCCACAAAAACAAAAATCAAATATGCTAAAGACCAATAAAACAAACAACCAAAAAACACAAAAACAAAATGAAACAAAAAGTCTTCAAAAATACCAATAGGGCATTTTCTTGATGATTGGTACATAAGGTGGTGCCGCCCTGGACGGGTGGCCCTGGGCTCTGTAAGAAAGTACGCTAAGCAAGTCAGGAAGAGCAAGCCAATGAGCAGCGTCCTCTGTGGCCTCTGCTTCAGTTCAGTCTGGCCTCCAGGTTCCTGCCTTGAGTCCTGCTCTGACGTCCCTCTATGACGGGTTGTAACGTGATGTGCTAGCCAAGCAAGCTCTCTCCTCAGGCTCCGTTTGGTCACGGTGCTTATCACGGTCACCGAAAGCAAAGCAGGATCGTTCTAGCTGGACCCGCATGTTAAACATCTCGTAGAGAAGGGACGAGAAAATGCTGCAGAACAAAACGCTAAAAGAGAAACAGTTGGAGAGCATCCCAGCTCATTGCCTATAAATAACAGAAGTCAAGAAATCAAGTTCTTACTCTGGAATGATCGAAAAAATTCAAATAATAAAATACACACCCTGTAAGCATCTTTTACAAATGCTGGACATGCGGCTTTCCCCCTCATGAACAACCAAGGCTCAATTGCTGCTCCCAAACACTCTAGCCGATCTTCCCCAGGACAAAGGGCACCAGGGTACAGTGTAAGGGTGCCAGGAAGCAAAGCACTGATTGGGTGTCCTGGCAGTAAGATGTGATCATTGTGGCCAAATTGTCACATTATAAACCACCACCTGCCTCACTCCCCTCTGGTCTGTATAGTGTGCTCTGTTCAGAGACCACTGGAAAAACAGAGAAACCCAAAGCATGTGTTTAAAAGGAGCTGCTGAGAGGAATAGAAAAGAGACTCAGAGTCCTGGCAACTGGGATGTTCTCATCCTATAAAAGGGAACATCAGAGTCGTCAGAGGACCTGCGGTTGGACAGCACCTGCAAATCAGTCCTGTGGGCAAGGGTCCTTTCAGAGCCAAGGAAGCCAAAGAGGAGCTGGGAGCCCAGAGGTGGGAGTGCAGGGAGGAGGTTCAGAAAAGGTGTGCTGAGGGATGAGCTTAGGATGAAGAATCCTAGGTCAGAAGCCACTGATCAGAAAACGGAGCCATCTGAAGTCCTTAACTGCTGTCCAGGACTCCAGTGGCAGGGATATTTTGGCTTTGGGATATTTTGATGTTTGGATGAAGTATGGAGAAGGTTTGAAGTAGCTGGGCCAACAGAAGGTGACAGGAACAGGACAGATGGAGACACAAGGAAAAAGCAGACCGGATCCAAGGAGCAACTGGACATGGGAAGCAGGGTAGGTGGAGTGAACAATGTACCATTCACCTGAGAGGAAACGCTCTAAGACATGCTAGGGCCAGATTATCTCCTGGGCAGCTGACTGCGTGTACACAGGCCCATGCCGTATGTGCCCGTGTGCGCATGCAGAGGCCAGAAGGCAGCGTGATACTTTCCTCTGCCCCGCTGCACCTTCTGTTTGGAGGCAGGCTCTCTCACTGGAGCTAATCACTCGGGCTAGCTGGCCAGTGAGCTCCAGGGATCCTGTCCCTGCCCATTTCTGGCTTCTTACATGGAAGCTGGGGATTTGAACTCACTACTTCTTGCTTTTACAGCAAGTGTTCTTACCCACAGAACCATCTCCTCAGTCTCTAGATATTTCTGTCTTTTAAAAATTGTTTTCTTGGGCCAGGCGATGGTGGCGCACGCCTTTAATCCCAGCACTCGGGAGGCAGAGGCAGGCGGATCTCTGTGAGTTCGAGACCAGCCTGGTCTACAGAGCTAGTTCCAGGACAGGCTCCAAAGCCACAGAGAAACCCTGTCTCGAAAAACCTAAAAACCAAAACCAAAAAAAAAATTGTTTTCTTGGAGGCAGGAGGG
>NW_026068089.1:1748630-1753497 GCF_014885135.2 Alexandromys fortis
AAAAAAAAAAAAAAAAAAAAACCAAACAAAAAAAAAAAAACAACAATAACAAAAAAAAATAAATTAATGGAGCTCACTGTGATATTTCCATGCAAGCAAATCTCACACATTACCACACCCACTGGCCCAGTACGAGGACCTTATGGCCAACGCCGTCCAAAAATGCAGTCGGCGTCTTGGTATGGACCACGCCAGCGCTGGGGCGGGGGCTGCAAGGGTGCTCTAGGTGTGGAAGAGCAGACAGGGGAGTACTTGATTCTCTGACAGGGAAAAGAGGTGGTGCAGACAGACAGCGTTTCCTGGGAGCAAGCTGAGAGATGGGAGGGTGGCAGTGAAGAGTGGGTGGGGAACAGATGTCTGAGCGGAGAGGAGGGAGCACATGGGTGCTGGGAAGAGAGGGTGGGATGGATGAGGCTGTCTGCGTCTGAGGCAGAGCAGGTGGGTGAGGGCCTTGGCATTCACATCTCCGTTGCTCTTGGCTGGGTCTCTGGATTCCATGAGAGCCAGGTTAAAGACATAGGATTCCGCAGGACCAGAGGAGGGTGCTACCGCCAGGGTCCCCGAGCCTGCCTGCCGCTGTACTTTCTAGACCTCTTTACAAGATCTCGGGGCTGAATCATGTCCCCTTATGAGCACGAGAACCCTGGTGACAGCTGCTCGGGCTCCAGTTCCATCTCTGCCATGCCCACATGGAGCAAGACCCTGCTGCTCCCATCATCTCTACCTCCCACCGATACGCTGTGCCAGCCCGCTTCCACTCTGCCCTGTGTGTGACGGCATCGGCTCAGCGGCCCTCAGCACAGCGGTGCCCTGAGCCAAGGCCAGATCCTTCTCTGCCAGGATTCGGGTACCTTCTACCTGTGGATTCTTTTTACTGGGGGCAGTGAGCCAAAAGGGGTTTCAGCACAAGGCAGCAACTGCCTACAAGGCCTAGTTCCCAGAGAAGGTGACTATGTAGTGTGACCCCGGCCACTGACTTCCTCCTCTGGCCAGTGGCCAGGTCCTGTGCAGAGTGGGGTGGCTTCTAGGAAGTGTCAAGGGCAGGGACAGCAATGTTTGAAAAAACACCAGAATGTGGGGGCTCAGTGTCCACCTGATGCCAGGACAGCCTCCTGGATGGACTGCAGCTCTGGAGTGTGGGTGCCCAGTGTCCACCCGATGCCGGGACAGCCCCTTGGACTGCAGCTCCCCCACAGCTCACTCAGCTATGCACCTGATCCTGAAATGTGGAAACGGGCTGACAGTGAGGCAGCTTGGATGCTCATGCACAGCAGGTGACAGAGCTGGGATGCCAGCTGAGCCTTTCTGGGCCCCAGGCACAATCATGTTTCAGCTCACTGTCCTGGTAAAATCTGTTCAGTGTGTTTTCTGGGCCCCAAAGACCCGGTGGGATCTGAGGAATTTGCCTTGGTCACGTCTGCAAGGATGGCATTGATGACATTTTCACTGTGTCACATACTGTCCCCTATGCTCAGGACACACTGGGAAGGGGTGTCATACATGAATATGAATTAAGGAGGAGGCTAGTCTTTTTTATTTTGTGTGTATGGGTGTTTTGTCTGCATATATATATACATATATATATATATATGCACACCACTTGCATGCGGTGCCTGAGGACGCCTATAGGCAATGTTAAGTGAACCCATGAGAGCCCAAATAAAAGGGAACACTTAGAGATAACAACAAGGTAGAGAGCCGCCATGGTCTTTGTTCTACCCTGGGGTCAATGGATGCAGTGATCTCATCTCCTCCCACCACCACAGGAGAGCTACAGAGCCCCATCCTCTTCCTCATAAGAGATCGTGCCCACACATAGAAGCCACGTCCTAAAGGCCAATATCCCAAAATTATTGGTGGAATGAATTTCCACAACACTGGCCAGAAGAGGGCATCAGATCCCCCGGAACTGAAGTTACAGGTGGTTGCTGAGCCATCATGTGGATGCTGGGAATCAAACCCCATGCTCTGAGAGAGAAGCCAGTGCTGTTGACTGCTGAGCTGCCCCCTCCAGCACCAGGAGACTGATCATACTCATGGGAACCGGCTGAGGAAACTTTCCTGAGGGATCACATTTGTGCCATGGTCATGGCAGGGAGGAGTTGGTAGATTCCATGCTGGCTCTGGTCCTGATGCTGATCGCTGGAAACCTCCATTTCTTTCCCAGGGATCCAGTTTCCCTCTCAGTATAATTGCAGAGCTGTGATAACATGGCTCCTAAGCTCCCTTACAATTCCAACTTTCCATGAGTCTACGTTGGGGGTGGGAACCAATCAGCAGGCTTGTCCTGGGGGTCAGAGCCATACAAGTGTGACAACTGCCAGAGTAGACAGGTGTATCCTGGGAGTCAGTTGAGGAAACCAGAGACAACCAGAAGTCTCCAGGCAGACTGGAGTCTGGAATCCAGCAGCCAAGAACCTGAGCCCTTAGACCCCCCAAACCTCAAAGAGACCGTTTAGTGCTTGTGACCCCATGTGTCCCCTAGCGCTGACATACTGATGTTGATACCAAGTGCAGAGTGTGTGACCTTCAATATCTTGTCTGTAGAACACAGCTTCATATTATCACAGCGTTGGGGACTCAGCCTTTAATGAACTATTGGAAAAAATCTGACCAGAGGAGACCTGCATTATGGAACTGTGCGAAGAAACCCACTCCCCACCTGGTCGTTATACTGACCTTGTAGATCAAGTGCATCCCTGGAACAGGAGTCTATCCAGCAAAAAAGGCCCCCACCAAGAAAGGAGAACAGGGACTATAGAGGAAAAAGGGACCAGCCTCGGGCTCCTATCACGCGGTGTGCACCGTGGCTGTCTCAGCCGCTGCCCTGGGAAGAGAAAACATGGCATCCTTCCAGCTCCGGACCTGCACACTCCTCAGCTGCCCCTCTTCCTGCTCCAGCTTCAACTGTAGCTCCTCACCATGCCCCTCCCCTCGTGCAGGACAAAGACACCAGCAGAGCCTCAGCTCCAAGTTCCCCTGACTCCCTCTTGCTGACCCTGCAGTCCTTGCCTGCTGGACCCCCAGCTCCATCTCCTCTGCACATACATGTCAATCCCTCCTGGGACTGAAAAGCACAGGGATGTTTTTGGCTAGACATGGTTTCAGTTAAAACATGCCATTCATGGAATTCTGTGTAGGAGGCATAATTATTCCTATTTTATGGATGAAGACATTGAGGCTCCAGATGCTGAGTAATTTCCCCGAAACTGCGCAGCTAGAATGGCTGATCTGTCTCCACGGCCCTTCTGTTGTGAACGGGAAGAGGGGCTCAGAAGTTCAGGGCACTGGCTGCTCTTGCCTAGGGCTGGGTTGGGTTCCTAGCACCTACGTGGCTCATAACCATGTAACTCCAGTTCCAGGGGATCTAGCACTGTCTTCTGCCCTTCACAGGCACCAGACACACACAGTGCACAAACATGCTTGTAAAATAGAACTAAAAGAGAAACAAGAAAAAAGAAAGGAGAAAGAGGCTTTTTTGACTTCCCAGAGCATCCAGGGCAGCTTCCCCTGCTTTCTTGCACTGGCTCCCCAGGGACAGGATTTTTCCTTGCTTTCATTCCTGTAACATTAGGAAAACAGCTATTTTTTCCATTATCTAAATATACAATTATTTCATAGTATTAAATATACTTTTCCTCACTCTGCATCTTGCTCCCTCCCTGCCCCTGTTAAGCAGTCTCTCAGGCATTCCCAAAAGAGGTTCTTGTTCGGTCAAAAGTATCACCCCAGCTCCCTAACACCCCTTTATACAAAAAGTCTGGATTATTTGCCTGGGGGCTTCACCCCAGCTCCTGGCATAAGACCCCTCCCTAGAGAGGGCCAAGAAAGCCTGCCAAACAGTAACCCCTCCCCAGGGAAGGTCAAGACCACTCCCAGGGGCTATCTAAACTGCCCCCCAGAGAATGAACATGTTGTGGTCTCTGGGTTTCATATGGTCTCCCCTTCTCTCTCTTTCCCTCTCCATGTTTTCCCAGGACTACCGGGAGAGCTGCATTTAACATGGGCACCTTTTATTCGGTCTAATTTGGTCTGATTGGAATTATTTGCGTCGACAGAGAGGTTCCTCTCTAAGAGAAATACCTAACAGTTCTCACCACCCCCACCCCAGCTCAGCTGCAGAGGCCAGAGAGATGCTTCAGGGCAGAGTGGTTCCCTCTGGGGAAGTCTATATTCCCCTAGACTCAAAGGAGCACGCCCTGAAGAACAGGGAAGAGCCAGAGTCCCAGGGTGGGGAGGCTTAAGAACCTCTAAACTGGACCCATAATCAACATTCAAAAGAACAGATCTGCTCAGCCCCCAGGAGGGGACACAGGCCCCGGGCCTCCCTGCCTCCCCTGCTCTCTGGGTTAGAAAGCATCCATAGTCCCAGGAGAGTAGAGTCTGTCTGTTCATTCCCCAGGCAGAGCCCCCGCATTTGGTGTGGCCGAGAGGCACAGGCATGACTCCCTTCTCAGCAGACCTTCTTCACACAGTGGACTCTTGAAACTGAGGGCTCTGCTTTCTTCTCACAGTTAAGAACATTCAGGACCAGTGGGTCAGTCAGTGCTCTCCCTCCTGTCCCCTGAGTCTCCTCGTCAGGTTTGTCATCCTCAGAACACAGACATTTAACCAACACAACTGTGATGGCCAATCCGCTATCCACTAGTAGTATGTGGCTGCTTTTTAGCTTAAAGATATATGCCCTGGGGGGCTGGAGAGATGGCTCAGTGGTTAAGAGCATTGCCTGCTCTTCCAAAGGTCCTGAGTTCAATTCCCAGCAACCACATGGTGGCTCACAACCATCTGTAATGATGTCTGGCGCCCTCTTCTGGCCTGCAGACATACACACAGACAGAATATTGTATACATAATAAATAAATAAATA
>NW_026068089.1:1753937-1767918 GCF_014885135.2 Alexandromys fortis
CTGTAAGGCTAGTGCTTAGTTTGGAAAGTGACTTTTTTGAAGGAGCAGACTTGGTTATTAAAATTAGTTAGATCTAGAAGTTGAGCATATCATTGCAAATTTTGAAAAACTTGTTGCCCTTTATGTAGCAGGATGTTTTGTTGAGTCAATCTTATATATATTCTCTCTCTCTCTCTCTCTCTCTCTCTCTCTCTCTCTCTCTCTCTCTCTCTCTCTCTCTGTTCCTCTCTCTTCCTCCCTCTCTCTCTGCTCCTGCTTCTCTTCTGGTCAGGTCCAGCCTGCTGGCCATGCTCAGTCTGCTGTTTTCTCTCTGGGCTCTGGCCATGTTCAGTCTCTGCTTTCTCTCTCAGCTCTGGACTCGCCCAGCTGTCTGGCTGCTCTCTCACAGCTGCTGTCAAGCCCTTCCCTCTAACATTCCATGGAGCAGTTTATACACATACAAAATAAGAGGCCTGAGGACAAAGTCACAGGAGGCACCACAGTAAAAGGCCCCGTGGCTTGCTGTCTGAAGGGAGCTGTTAGCATTTGGTATATTTCCTCCTCGTCTTTTCCCAACCGGTATTTTCCACACTGTTAAAATCACTCAGTGTGTGTTATTTGAACCTGGCTTTTCTTTTTCAGCCTTATGGTGTGTACATGACCTAATGTGTTGTTGCTGTTTTGTTTAGAGACTGTGTCTCACCACGTAGCCTAGGCTGGCCTTGAACTCAGACATCTGCCTGCTTCTGCCTTCTGAGTTCTGGGATTATATGTGGGTGTTGTAGGATATTATTTAAACTATGTAAAGACATGTTACATTTGTTTATGTCGCAGAATATTTAACTGTGTAAAAGTATGTTACATTTGTTTTTGTTGCATTTGTTTAACAATGTAAGAATGTGTGTTTAATTATGTGGAAATGTATTGCATCTGTTTCACCTTGCTTGCCTAAGGCACCCGACTGGGCTAATAAAGAGCTGAGCAGTCAGTTACTAGGCAGGAGAGGGATAGGTGGGGCTAGCAGACAAGAGAAGAAATAGGAGGAGAAATCTAGGCTTGAGAGAAGGAAGAAGGAGAGAAGGAGGAGGAGAGAAGGAGGGAGACACTGGCAGGCAGCTGCTGCCAGCCAGACACAAGAAGCAGTGAAAGCAAGATCTATAGAGGTAAGAAAGGTAATAAGCCCCGAGGCAAAAGGTAGGGAAAGAGAAACAGGTAAATTTAAGTTGAAAGAGCTAGCCAGAAAAGAGTTAAGCTAGGCCGAGTGTTCAAACTAATAAGGCTCTGTATTATGATTTGAGAGCTGGTTGATGCCCCAAAAGAAAAAGCCTGGTACAGGGGAGTGCCACCATGCCTGGCCCAACTTAATGTTTTTATATTCATGTGCATTGCAAAATGACTGCAATATCCAGCTAATTATCACATGATACCTTGTTAATAATTATCTTTTGTAATTTTGCAGGAGGCTGGAGAGATGGCTCAGTGGTTAAGAGCACTGGCTGCTCTTCCAGAGGACCCAGGTTCAATTTCCAACACCCACAGGGCAGCTCACAACTGTTTGTTACTCCAGTTCCAGAGAATCTGATGCCCATTTCTGGTTTATGAAAGCTCCAGGCATGTATGCAGATCACAGACATAAATATGCAGGTGAAACACCCATACACATAAAATAAGACAATTATTTTTAGTTGTGAAGTCACTGAAGAGCATTTCAAGGCTGTGAATGTCGATTCGTTGAGGAGCCTTTGCCCAGCATGCGTGAGTCACCCCCAGTACTGGAAAAAACGCATTACAAAGACCCTGTTAGGTCTCAGGTAGTCCGTATATAGTTCTCAGGCTTTCCATATGTCTAGAAATGAGCTCAAGCTGGACTACAGGAGATTTCCAGTGGTCTGGTGAAAGTCAGCCTTCCTCGGGAACCTGTGAAACCAGACCTGCCCTAAGGAGTCATTTTCCTCGCTGCTGGCAGAGGGGACATTGGCTCCACTGGCATGGACCCGTGGCTGCATGTTCACGTGTGCCGGCTCCCCAGTCCCTGCTCACAAACACTCACTGTGCGTCTCAAAGTCTACGCTAGCATCCTGGCCTCCCCTCGGGTCCCTGCCCTTGGTGCCACCTGTGCCCCTCGGTTATGTTCACTGCTTCTCTTGCTGTCTCACTCCGACTTCAACCATCCTCCTGCTCTCCTGGACTCTTCCAGATGCCTCTGACTGTTTTCTCTCTCTTACCCACAATAGAAACCTACCTTTAACCACACCACAGAGCATCATTTTGGCGGTTTCTTCACTGTACCTCTTGCATACATACACAGCAGCTTATTATGGGATATTTCGTGACTCACATCACTAATTCACCAGAACAGGCCTCTGTCCACATTGTGACAAACACTTTTTAGCATAAAGGTTTCTCTGTGTATCACATTATTTCCTTAGAACAGAGATTCTGTAATGAGAGTTATTGCCTTGAAGGATGAGCCGATTTGTAAAGCTCCTGGTTGGATTGACAGCCTAAACCACCAACCAAACCCCCCAAGGGCTGAGCATATTCACTAGGTAGGAACTCGTGGATTCTGGTTGGGCGCTGCTGGTCAATCAACTTTGAAAATTTTCCATGGCCCCACCAGACTGAACTCTCAATCCCCCCCCCTGTCAGGGGGCCCAGCTTCATCATCATCCACCAAAGTTGGACAGCATCTTTACCAAAATACACAACATTTCCCAGGCCAGGGTAAGATCCCAGGCTAGGACTCCTCTAGGCATCTCAACCTTAGAAAAGAATGTGTGGGTTTCCACCTTCAGGGGTACACCTTCTTCCTATGTACCTGTCAGTGCAGTGTGCTTCAGGAAAAACAAGACCTCCAAGGGAGTTTGTGTTCAAATTCTGGGAGACCCCTCCCACACATACCATCAGTTTATTTGAGAGCAACACCCTTCTTCCTTGGCTAGGCTCCCATCAAGGAGACTTAGTGTGATCTGAGCTGCTTTCTGCCTCAGCTCTGCCCCTAGTTAGTTCTCTGGCCACCCCAAGGGCTTCTTCCCAGCTCTACCAGCTCTGCCCCTAGTTCCTCTTCTGCAAAGTCACCTGTTGAATTTCTGTGTTTTAAGGTCCTTCACCTGGTCCCTGTTGTACGTTTGAGATTCCTGCACCCCAGTGCTGTGCACATACCGGTAACATCTTCACTGTTTATTTTTGGGTGCATAAGTATCAGACAAATGGCATTTGCGGAGAGAATGGTTCTTGGTGTTCAGTCCACAAGTGTTTATCGGGTGTGAGTGGATTGATGCTGTGTGGAGGGACACAGAGGCAATGATGAGGGTCAGAACCAGGACATGGCTGTCTCAGGGAGGCTGGGGTGAGGTAAGGAATCTGCTTCCCTGCCTGCTTGCTTTTGGGACCACAACTTGCAGATGAAGTCTGCTCCCTCTTCAGCCCCAGAGCATCTTCTTAGATGAGCCTTCCCAGGAGTACTCAAGTGATATGCGACCTTGAGAACCGCTGCATCCCAGTGCCACAGCTGGGCCCTCACCTTGCCTTTGAATTGGAAAACTTCTGCCTTGTCTATTGCAGTGGTGCTCAAGCTGTGGATAGGGAACCCTTTGGGGATTGCATATCAGATATTTACCTTATGATTCATAGCAGTAGCAAAACTACAGTTATGAAGTAGCAATAAAATAATATTATGGTTGGGGTCATCACAGCAGGAGGAACTGTATCAAAGGGCCGCAACATCAGGAAGGGTGAGAACCACTGCTCTGCTGGTTCTATGAGGGAGGAGAATGGAGGCAGAGATTTTCTGCCTTCTTCTACCTTCAAGTTTTCCAGGCGTTGATTACCTGAGTTGAGCAACAACGCCAAGGCATGTTGAGCTGCAGGGACATTGGCAGGGACACTCTTAAATGTAATGGATAGGCAGGCTCACAAAGGCAAAAGTGTCCTTAAGAAGGTAAGTAGTGAAAGGAACCACTTAGGAAGAGGCCATGAAGGACATAAATGGGTGGGGCCCTGGCAAGCCACAGTCACTGTCTTAACTGTACCCTCCTGTCCTCAAGTCTGTATGCAAGGGAGTGCAGTAAGGAAACTTCCAACATGACCACTCTATGGTATGGTCCATAGTATTGTAAATAAGAGAGAGAAAATGTCCAGAGGTATCTGGAAGAGTCCAGAGCAGAGAGAGAAGGAAGCAGAATGGACATGGCCAACAAACTGGATGTGGCTAAGGCTATTGGGAGAGAGAGAAGAATTGCAGGAGGTAGAGAAGAGAGAGAAGCAGGGACGTTATAAAGAGAGCAAAAGGAGAGCTGGGAGGAGGGAAGCCCGGGGAGGTGAGAAGGGCTGGGGTGTTAGGTGGACTTTAAACTACTAAACAGGTATTTGTGATTCTGAGAGTGCCGGCAGGCCAGCATGTGCTTTGATATGCTGATTGACAGCCGTGCGCCCTTTCTGCCCGGGAAAGGGAAAAGCTTCTTCCTGTAGGGTGGGGTGGGAGTGGGTTCTAGACAGAGCTTCTCAGAGTAACAGCCCTATCTGTCCTGGAACTCACTCTGTAGACCAGGCTGGCCTCTGCCTCTGCTGGGATTAAAGGGGTGTGCAACCATGTCTTTGAACTCTTGATCCACGTACCTCCACCTTCCAAGTGCTGGGGGGTGCAGACGTGCGCGGGCACACCTGGCCCACCAAGAATTCATTCAAACACCAAACAGCCCCGACTCTGGCTCATAATTCCCTAAGGAGGGCTGAACCCGTTCCCATGACAACCCACAGAGGCTCTCTACTCCCTTCACCAGCCTAGACAGCCCAGACTTGCAGGATTGACTTCTCTCCGAAGGGTATGTTAATGCTAGTGGGGAGGTAGAATCGGACAGATGGTACCAGGCTGTCTGAAAGTACGTGAAATTGATGGGAAAATGCAAATTCGTTGCTAATTCCAGGCAAACACCAGGTGGAGCCCTGGAGTCCAAACTGGGAGCAAGCAACTCTAAATAGCACAGAGAGACTTCTTGTCCTTTGTAGTGAGCTCAGAGCGCTGTCCCACAGACTTGGCTAAAGAAACCGGTCTTTGTGCAGCACGCCCTCTGCTGGAACAATTCACGAACAGCAGCTGATCATGAGGGAAGGAACCAGGAGGGGGCCCCCACCCAATCCTACTGACCTTTTAGGATCCCCCTTAAAAGTCTCCTCCTCCAGGAAGCCTGCTTCATCCCCAGAGCTGCAAGAAGGCTTGGGCATGAGTGTTCACAGCCTTTCTTTTGCTTTTCCCTGGTGAGTCTGCCTACCTATGCCACAAGAAGACACTGCCCACGCCCTCTACTCTAGTCATTTATGCCTTCCCAGGGGGGAAGGATATTTTTAAAAAGTTTACTCCCGAAGGAATTTGCACCTGCTTAGAAACGTCTATTATAACTAATTGCTAAATTCACATCATCGACAGGAGACCTCTGAATCCAAATGTTGCATCTCCAAAGAGGACAACCTAAAAGACATCTATTAAAGGATGGAAACAAGCTGCCTGGTCAGTGAGTCATTAACCACTCCGGGTGTTGGCACATTAGCTGAGCCCAGAGCTCAGAGCCAAGGCATTGTGGGAAATTCTGTTAAGTAGCAAAGACAAATGAGAAAAGGAAGAAAAATCAAGAATAAAGGGAGAGAGGGTAGAGCAAGAGGGACTTTTGAAGAGAAGTGACAGGGGAAGACTGAGGAGGCATAAGGGCTAGAAGGGGTCAGAAGGGCACCTCATACTCACCCTAGGGCGGTTATCTCAAAGGACTTCAAAATAAATGATTGGATCCAAATGCCAAAAGGTCTAGTAAAATGCAGCCAATAGTGCTTAATTAGATGTCTACAAAACATAGCATTATGTTAACTTTATTAAATGATAAATTTGGCATTGATAAATATTCATTCCATTTTAAAGAGTTTGTGGGTTAGATTTTCTCACTTCATAAGAATTTCCGGGTAGAGGCTCTTGGAAAACCATAGCCAATTGTAATTAGCTATTACTCATTGCCACAGAATTTCCAAACCAAAATTATAATCCCTCTCTCTCTCTCAGATTTCCAGGGCAAACTGTACTTAATGTAGGATGTGAGTGAATTTTAGTATATTTAAGGTAATAAAGCTGGGACTCCCTTCCAGGGCAAACTGTAATTAATGTAGGATGTGTGTGAATTTTAGTATATTTAAGGTAATAAAGCTGGGACTCCCTGCCATTTACCAAGCCCGGCAAGTGGCCCTGCATAGCAAAGGCCGATTCTCTTCCTTATTTTACAGTTTCACCTTCATCGCTACCACAGTCCTGTGTGTTCCCACACGGCACACACGTTCTGCGCATATGTATTTAGTAATGACCTTTGATTTGGCGGACAATTTATAACTACAGAAAGGTTATAAAAATGACGGAGCCCTCTCGTTTCTCTTTACCCGTTCCCATAGTGTTTTGTGTAACAGTGCCACTAAAACCAGGAAAGCATGGATATACTAACGGTTAACTCTAGAATTTATGTGGATTCTAATTTTTATAGTTTGTGGTACCAGGATCCAATCTAGGGCACTACTTAGCCTTTAATTATCTGTTCCTGTAGCCACCTGGTCGGCGACAGTTCCTCAACCCCCTGGAGCTCCTTGTGCCCTCTGTAGTCTAGAGAAAGGGTGGCAGGCTCTGCAGACTGGGGATCCTTAGAGCCCTGGGAGCGGGGTGAGCACAGGGGCGTACAGGTGCCCCCACCTCTGACTTTGTTCCCACCAGAAGCAGTTTGGGTGCAGGATTTGCAGAATGGCCCTCTGTCAGGCCTACCTGATGTTTTTCCCAGACTTAGGCAAGGGCTACAGGGGTTTGGGGAAGAAGAGCAGAGAAGTTAAGTGCCCTCCCTACTCATTGTCCCCATCAGGGACAGCACCCCGCAGCCATCACTGGTGACACTAACTTCTGTTCTTCACGGTGTCTGCTGCGTCCCATGATAAAGTCACTACCTCCCGCTTCCACGATGTATTTGGATATGAGTTTGTCCCACACATAAAGGGCACACAAATTCCACCTCCAAGAGATTATATATTATTTGTAATTCAGCTTTAAGGAAGTTTTGTTCTTTATTCTCATCTATTTATTGAATCATTAATTTAGACTGATATAGATTCATTCATAGACTAATTTTGGGCTCCTATCAAACACCACATCACTTATTGCTCAAATTCTTTTAGCTTCAGCCACTGGGAGCTTCTCCACATGGGTCTCCGTTCTGTGAGTACAACGATGGCTCAGGGCAGGCTAACTTTATAAAGAAAGTTTACCAGCACGCAGACGTGGAGGCCGATTGGGTTCCTTTTCCCTTCGCAGTGAAAATTATCGTGACAGGAGCAGCGGAGGCAGGAAGAGCTTGTTCTGGCTGAAGGTTCTCAGTTACAGCAGGAGCCAACCCCATGCACCCAGTCAAGACAGCAGAGGTCCCTGAGTGAACGCTGCTGTCACTCAACCCCATCTCTCCAGTTACAGAGTCTTGGGTCCCAGCCAGGGCAGGGTGCCACCCACGGGGCAGATCTTCCACAGATGTGCCCAGAGGCCATCCCGCAGGTGACTCTAGTCAAGTTGACAGTGAGCAGTTAACTCTTCAGGACTCAATCTGTATTCAGCAGGGTTCCCGGAACAGCAGAGTTCATAGAGTTAATATATATATATGTATATATATACATATATATATGTATATATACATATATATATATGGGGAATTTGTTAATAGGCCAACACAATATGGTCTGGGGGTCCAACAATAGAGGACCAGCAGAGGACCCAGTAGCTCGTCAGTCCACAGGCTGGTACCTCAGCTGCTGCGTCCCAACAGCAGTGGCACTGAGCTAGCAATGGCGGCAGCCGCCACAGGACGAGCCATCTACTGCAAAGGCAAGCTCCAGTTGACAGAAGCCAAATGAAAAGGGACCTCATTTCATCTGGTTGCCTGCGGAAGGAAGGCACTGCTCACATTAGGGCAGTTACACTCATTTTAAATAACCAAGCCAAGAAAATCCCTTGTGGGCATGCCCACTGGCTTGCCTTTTAATTGGTCCCAGATCCAGGGAAGTTGGCGACTAAGTTTGCCCATCACAGAGACAGACAATCTGAACAGCATGGCAGATTCCGAAGAGGGCTCCTCATGGACTGGGTCACCTAATGACAGATAGTGATGACGGGACACGTGAGACCAGGACACACGTGGGACCGGGCCAGCAGGAAGCCAGGGGGCTGTGCAGGCCAGGCTCAGCCTTCAGAACTACCAGTCACACAGGAGCGACTTTTACTCGTCCCAAGGGCCTAAGGACAGCACTGTAAATGGATTTGAGGCCCAATAGTCCCCCATTCACACCGAGACCCAAATCTCTAACACATGAGTTCTTGTGGGACAAACAGCATCTACCTAAGTCATGGCACTATTTCTCCAGTAATGGGAACTGAGCCCAGGTCTCACACAGACTAGGCAAATGTTCTGCCACTGAGTTACACTCCAATCCTACCTTTAGGCTTTCTGAGGACTTCCTTACTCTCTGCCATTACAGGTCTTTGACTCTGTATTTATTTATGTGTGTGTGCACACATGTGTGTATGTGAATGTGTGTGTATGTATGTGTGTGAGTGTGACTGTGTGTATGTGTGTGAGTATAACTGTGTGTGAGTGTGACTGTGTGTATGTGTGTGAGTATAACTGTGTGAGTGTGTGTGAATGTGTGAGTGTATGTGACAATGTGTGTGTGTGTGTGCACGCACTTGGGTTTGGATGCAGGTATGGGATTTTAGAGTCAACCTTGCCTGCCTGGCATTCCTGACATACTGTCCACCTTTGGTTTGTTTGGTTTGGTTTTGAGATTTCATTCGGTTTGTTTTTTGAGGCAGAGTCTCTCATTGGCCAGAGGATCACAACATAGTCTACGCTGGCTAGCCAGAGAGCCCCAGGGATCTTCCTGTTTCTGCCTTCCCAGCATTGGGTGGTGTCTTAGTCACTGTCCTATTGCTGTAAAGAGACACTATGACCAAGGCAACACTTATAAAGGAAGGCATTTAATTTGAGGCTCATTTATAGTTTCTGAGGGTTAGTCCATTATCACGGTGGGGACCACGGTGGCTTGCAGGCAGTCATGGTGCTGGAGAAGTAGCTGAGAACTACATCCTGATCTTCAGGAGAGAGAGAGACGAGAATGCCTCTAGGCCTGGTGTGGTCTTTTGAAACCTCCAAGTCCACTCCCAGCGTCATGCATTCTCCAACACGAACACATCTCCTGAACTTCCCCAAACAGTCCACCAGCTGATGATCAGGCACTCACACACACATGCACACTCACACACACACTCACTCACACTCACACACACACACTCACACACGAGCCTATGGGTCCCATTCTCATTCCAGGATGAAACCACGATTAGCGTGGTACTGGGGCTTTCATCCCCACGTGGCAAGCACCTTACTGAGCCATCTCTCAGCTCTGCAGGCTCTGAAATAGTTGTTCTCCACCTCCTATCCTCCCAAACTACAGGGCTGAGCTAACCTTTCCTAGCGAATCAGCAACAAGGGTTGTTTCTTGACTAAGTCTTGCTGATAGTTTGAGCTTTGGTTGTCATTTATTTTGGACTTTTGGGAAAGGGTCGTGTCACATAGTCATAGACTGACTTTGACACACACTCTTCTGGTTTGGCCAATAACTCTAAGCAGAAATGTTGTACACCACCCCCGAGCTCTTGTCCATAGGAGACTTGAGGAGCGGACGACTGGGGCCTCAATCCTCCTCCATGCCTGCTGACTGCTGTGGGGCTCTAGCTGCCTATCAGCTGCAGCAGCGGAGACTGAAGACCCTGTTCATGGTGCTGCTGACAGCAGGGCCTGTTCTCCTGGGAACAGACAGGTCGCCATGGTACCCCTCGGGCAGAGCAGATACATGGAGGAGACCCTTAGAAGACGTCGCAGCTGTGACAGGTGCACAGTGTCATGTGACCGGTTTTGAGTCCAGAGAGAACAGACATGGCGAGAATGGCTATAACTGAGCAACAGCTGTGTGCTGAGGTAAGCTCGCCACAGGCTTGACTCCACGCTCACCCAGAGTGAAATTTCTCCCCCCCTGCTGCTCCTGACCTGCTGACCCGGCCTCAGACACTGCTACCCCCCACCCCGCCCCAGAAGAGAGCTCCCTTGTGCATCTTGACACCCAGCAGCTCTGCCCCTGTCAGGAGTTCACACCCAACTTGGGAATAAGCTACCTGAGCTGGGAAAGTAGACCCCTGCTTTAATGACAGTTGTCACAGAGAAACAGGATGTCTGAAACCACACCAAAGAATAGTGTGTTCTTAGGTGGCTGGTGTCTCCCGCCTGACACGGCGAGGGCGGAAGGGAGCTCGCCAAGGGAGTCAGAGCAGCAGATGGAAGGGGCCAAGTGGCAGCCTGCTGCGGAGTTAGGAGAAGAGCAGGGCACCTCCCGTTTCCAAGAAGTTGGTTTTTTCTTTTCTTTCTCTCCCCCCGCCCCCCAGTATCTTTTTTGGGTCTTTGCAAAGTTAGTTTCAATCCCTCAAGCAGAGAATCCCGAGCACCCACCGAGAACACAGCGGGTGCTGGAGACCACACCCACAGCTCAGTGTCTGTCTGGAGCAGGTCACTGCACAGCTCCTGGCATCTGGACACCCAGGTCACAGGAGGCAACCAGTAGAGTTATGTTACAGCATCTGCCACAGCTGTGGCATGGTATGGCAGGCTCAGTGAGACTTGTTGGTGACTGATAATTCTGCTGGGGATTATTGACTGGATTCACAATTAAATATAATGCCAAATCTACATTAGTAATCAGGAAAAAATAGTTGTGGTCTTTTTTCCACACTCGGGCTCATTTTCCTCAGTTCTGTCCGCACATGGATGGTTCAGACTTCTATGTGTAGTTTAACACTAGAAGACAGAAAACACACAGCTGCTCATGTGCTGGCCCAGACCAGGTGCTCTCCGAAGGGACATTGTACAGAGGGGACCAAAGGCAGAAAGGGCCTCAGCCTCCTGGCAGTGGCTTTGGGCACTTGGCAGGTGTCAGACCATGATGCCTTGTGGAGCCCCTGGCTGCCTTCCTGTGCCTTCCAGGGCTGCGCCACGAGTCCTGTCCACAGACAGACCCCTGGTTTTCAGCTCATACCATGTCTCACTGTGACTGGCAGTGTCCCTGGTTAGCTGTGGTTCTTCACCATCTGAATATTTTCCACTCTTGTTTGTTTTAGCATGTGTGTAGACGTCAGAGGGTATGCTGCAAAGGGTGGTTCTCTCCTTCTACCACGTGACTCCACATGTCTGTGCTATCTAGAGACACAGCGATGCTTTCCTAAGGAATCTGAGAGTAAATTGTATGTGTGTCCTTTGGCCACTGAATACATTGGTATACATTTCTTTCCTTTTCTTTCTTTTTTAAAGATTTATTATTTATTGTGTAAAGTGTTCACTCCAAGAGGGTACAGGATCTCATTACAGATGGTTGTGAGCCACCACATGGTTGCTGGGAATTGAACTCAGGACCTCTTCAGCCAGTGCACGTAACCACTGAGCTCTCTCTCCAGCCTCAGTATACATTTCTTAAGTGGGGATATTTGCTTCCATCCCACCTTATAATAGTCAAATTTGGTGTGTGTGTGTGTGTGTCTATGTGCAGCTCTGGGTGACCTCACCCTCACCCCAGCCTAACCCTCCTGCCTCTACCTCTCAAGTACTGGAATTAAAATGGAGGAAATTTAGCATCAACATATGACTGACCTTATGATTGCAAAATGTTACTTTAAAATACTCATTCCTAAAAATATGTATTTCTTCCATATTTATTAGCCATTAATCCTAAAATTGTTTATCTATTTTTAAATTAAATCTTAATAAACCATTAACTTAGATATTTAATTTTCTCATTGGCTAGGAAAGACCCACAGTTCCTGGACCTCGTGACTATTTCTTGTCATGCTTTTAAGTACTTCCTTGCTCTCTGGCACCAGCAATTCCTGCAGGAGCCTTGGCACACACTCTGGCCAGGCGTGGTGGTGCATGCTTTTTATCTCAGCGCTCAGGAGACAGAGGCAAGTGGATCTCTGTGAGTTCAAGGCCAGCCTGGTCTACAGAGCGAGTTCCAGTCCAGCACTGACTCCAGGCAAACATGCAGTCATCAAAACTCATTACATGGAATACTTGGAGTGGGCTTGCTTTGTTGCGTTAGTTACATCTCAGTAAGTTCCTGAAAAGTTATGTGAAAAGGAGCACTCAGAGCTGTCACGCCCTTCCCTTGTCTTCTCTTCATTGTTTGCAAATTGGTTATAGTGGGAGTGTTGACATCCAGGAAGAGCAAGTGTTACAAACTAAGGCTTTTGTGGAATTGTTGTGTTTTCTAAAGTGTTGGTTTCCTTGCCTGTCATGCCTCCCTCCTTACCTTCTTCCCACATCTTTCAGTAACTCAAGACAAGGGCTCATAACCGTAATACTGTTACCATATATTATATATTAACAATGTTCACAAGCTCAGGTGTAGGCAGATCTTTGTGAGTTCAAGGCCAGCTTGATCTACAGAACAAGATCCAGGATAGTCAAGGCCACACAGAGAGAAACTCTGTTTTGAAAAATGAAACAAAAAGCAAACAATATTTGCTTAACATCTAATGTTAACATCAAGGATCACATGCTTATTATTGTTCAAGTAGAGATCAAAATAAGGCTTATTTTGATTTAAGACTAATTTTGATTTTCATGTCTTTCTAGTTTTTTTTAAGATTTTTTTCTTAACTTACGTTTGAGTGTGTTTGAGTGGTGTCTGTGCACCATGTGTGTGCAGTACCTGTAGAGGCCAGAAGAGGGAATTGGATCCCCTGGAACTGGGGTTACAGGGAGTAGTGAGCTGCCATGTGGATGCTGCAGCAGCAATAAGCTCCCTAAATTGCTGAGTCCTCTCTCCAGATTGCCAAGTTCCTTTCAGTCATTCCCTTCTCTCCTTTTTCTTTCCCTTGCAGTTTTCCTAGGAATAAGAAGCAAACTAGATCATTGTTTGTTCTCAGGACCTGACTGCTTGTAAGCCTGTGTTATTATATTCCCCTCTTGTTTGCCAAGTATTTTGACTTGGTTGAAGAAACAACTCTTCTAGATTGATATAAAATACATGGTTGTGTCTCCTTTGGCCAAGTCGGTAGTTATGTCTAATGTGTTCCTAGCTCTCCAGCCCTTAAATGGTAAAATTTTAACTCTGCCATTCCTTCCTTATTAAAGGCAATAGTTCCATAAAGAGAATCTCTCATTAGCTGTCTGGTTATCCACGTTTATAATCCCTTTAGGAGAAAGAAGATAAACCCTGGAATCTTTCTTTGCTGCTAATTAAAAAAATAAAATAAAAAAATAAGCATGGTTGTGAGCATCTTTAATCCTAGCACTCAGGAGGCAGGAGAATCTCTGTGAGTTCAAGGTCACCTGGTCTGCATAGTGAGTTCCAGGCCAGCTAGGACTACAAGGAGTCTCAAAACAAAATAAAAACAAAAAGTGTAAAATCCATCAGAAGTTCCCATCTAGTATGGGACTAAGACAAAGATGGGAGGGATAGAGAAGAGAGAAGGCACATTCGGAGGACCAGGGTGACCTTGGGGAGCCAGTTCTGCCTCATGGGTGTCTGGGGCTCTGGTATAGGGAGTGGCATCCCCTCTGTGCTCTGCTCTGTTATCTGCTCTCCAGCCTTGCTTCTCCCTTCTGCCAGGCTCAGGTTCACCATCTTACACAGATGACGTTGCTCTCTGTCCAGCTTTGGATGGAGGACCTGGCTGTTGTCAGAAATGATCACAATCCCCAGCTTGACTCTTTAAAGAGAAGTGTGACCACCTCCACTCCCATTTCATCCCACTACATAGTGTAGTGGTATATTATTTGTATTTTGATAAATAAATCTTGCCTGAAGGCCAGAGGCAAAGCTAAAGCCATTAGAGGTCAGGCAATGGTGATACACACCTTTAATCCCAGGATTTGGGTCCCGAACTCACAGAGAT
>NW_026068089.1:1768394-1790939 GCF_014885135.2 Alexandromys fortis
AAAAAAAAAAAGATTTGTCACTTGTATTAATTTAATAAAACACTGATTGACCAGTGGCCAGGCAGGAAGCATAGGTGGAGCAACCAGACTAGGAGACTTCTGGGAAGATGAAAGGCAGAGATGCAGTAACCAGGCAGACACTGAGGAAGCAAGATGAGAATGCCTTACTGAGAAAAGGTACCAGCCACTTGGCTAAACATAGACAAGAACTATGGGTGATTTAAGTCATAAGAGCTAGTTAGTAATATCTGCGGGACTGGGTGGGACAGAAACGTCCATTTACGAATGACATCCAAACTATTGGCAAGAATCTCCACATAAAGCCTGAGAATTCTAGACAGACAAGAACAGAATCAAGCACAGCTTCTCAGTAACCATCTTTTCTCCAGTAGGCTCTGTTTACGGCTTCTTTAAAAGAGGCTTCCTGGCTCAGCCTTAGTGGCAAAAACCTTGTGGCTCTTTTTTAAGAGGCCCTGCCATCAAACACTTAAATGGTGTTTATGAGCAGCCAGCATCAGGCTTCTTGGTGGAGGCATGGACCTAGAGTTGTGGCAATAAATGTGGCTCCTGCCAGTACCTCATCCATGAAGCAAGACTCTTAAAAAGATAAGGAATGGGGTGGAGTCAGTCACCAAAGCTGCAGCTTTAATCCAAGCCATATCACTGAGCAGATTAAAGACTCATGTGGTCAGGAAAAGATAGAGATATATAGTAAAAACAGATTCAGATAAAAAAATTAATTGTTTACAGTGTGTTTAAAAATATATGTAGGCTTGGGAAAGAAAAGAAAAAGAATAGAGACAGCCTTTTTAAAAAGGAAAGTAGTTTGGAGTGGTGGCACACACCTTTAATTCCAGCACTTGGGAGGAAGAGCCAGGTGGATCTCTGTGTGTTCAAGGCCAACCTGGTCTATAAAGTGAGTTTCAGGACAGTCAAAGATATACAGAGAAACCCTATCTCCAAAAACCAAAAATTAAAAAATAAAATAAAAGAAATAGAGTTTTAAAAAGCCACATAAAGATGGGAAATATACAAGACTCTGGATACTGTATGTTATTGTGTTGTCTTTCAATAGTTTCACTGCTGAGGAAGGAGCAACAGCTGCTAAAAGACATTTGATTATAAATGCTGCTGGATTAATCCAACCTACATATTTTGAAATTGCCTTGACTTCAAAATTTAAGTCAAAAGATATATTACTTTGGAGAAGAGGTTTTGTTTTTGTTTCCATAGGAAATGAGAAACTGTGGATTCATTCTGGGTTAAGAAAAATAAAGTTTGATCAAGGAAGACCCCCTGAAAAATCTCCAATAGGAGCATATGGACCAGATGATCCAACATTTCAGAGCACCTCTGTTGGAGTTTCCTCTGAGTTCTGCATCCAGAACAGCTTCAAGACTGCTGGCTGAGATGATCCAGCCTCACAGGATACTCCAGTTAGGATTTGACCATTATCCTAAATTTTCTTTGGGTCCCCATAAGATTATATCCCCTCCAATCTGCAGGAAGTAGCCTAGAAAACTACACCCACATTCTCCCAAAAATGGATTATGGATGTTTGTTTTTGTTCATTGTGTTGGTTATATGTTCTTATGGAAAATGGTCAGGAAAAAAGCTAAACAAAGGAGATTAGATTCAGGATCTTGTTTTGAAAAGGAAAAAGGGGAAATGCTGTGGGATAATGCTTTTTTTTTACACTGTAAATATTTGTCACTTGTATTGGGTTAATAAAATGCTGATTGGCCAGTATCCATGCAGGAAGTATAGGTGAAGTAACCAGACTAGGAGAATTGTTAAATCATAAGGCACAAAGGCTTTTGTAGAAACCTTTTGGATAAAACCTCAGAGATGGTTAAGATTTTTTTTTGCCTGTAATTTTATTTGTTTTATTTATAGGTCTTATTTAAAAGATCTAGTCCTTATCATTATGAAACTTTTAGTATGAGCATGAACAATAATAAATGCTAAAAGCTGGGGATATTAAATTTTTTCTCAGTATGTGTCAGGCCTTGGGTTTAGTTCTCAGGCAACACATACACATGTACATACACACATGCATGAACACAAATATACACATGTACATGCATATACCCATATGTACAAACATGGAAACATACATATGCCCATATATGCACATATACACATATGAAGATACATACAAGCATTAACACATATATGAATGCACCCATATATACAAACATAACACACACCCATGCATTCACACATGTATGCACACATTTATATACACATATCCACATACATGTACATATCCACATGCACGCACACACACACATATACAAGCAGATGAACACACATACATACATGCACACAGTGTTATAATCACTGGAAACTTGACTTTGAAAATAACATGTATGGAAACCATTGTGGCAGAGAAGGAAAAAGCAGCTGTTGCAGGAGACATGTGCTTATTATAGCACACAGGAAGTAGTTTCTCAGAGGAGGATGTCTTCCTGCTGTCTTCGCATCTTTTAGCCAGTGGAATGCAGGCATCATTGCTGAGGAACCTCCCATTTGCTGGCTATGTGTCAGTCAACGTCCAGCACGCTCCGGAATGGCACTGTGGAGCAGGGCCATTTTGCACACTTCACCCAGTCACCACGCGTTTAAAATGGTGTCATAGGTTTCTGTTGCTGTGATAAAAGGATTTATTTGGCCCATACTTCCTGTTCATAGTCATGAAGGGAAGTCAGGGCAGGAACCTGGAGGAAATAGCTGAAGCAAGAGACACGGAGGACCTAGCTTGCTCTCCATGGCTTGATCAACTTGCTTTTAATACAACCTGGGACCAGGCTGGGCTCTTCCATATCAATCATTAATTAAGAAAATGCCGCACAGACTTGCCTAAAGTCAATATGATGGAGGCATTCTCACAACTGAAGTTTCCTCTTCCTAGATGAAGCTAGCTTGTATCAAGTTGACCAGAAACTAAGCAACACACACGAGAAGCAGGAGCCTCCTGTGTTGGGCCGCAGAGATGACGGGGTTTTCTCTGTTACTGCAGTTGGTATTGCTTTCATTATAAATCACTGAAACATATACTTTTCCTTTTAGAGTAAAATTTTAGGTGACTCTTTTAGACTCTTAATAATTTATCTCACTTGATAAGCATATTTTTATAGTGTCTGGAATTCTTGCCAAAACAGTTTTACAAATTCATTTTTCCCATTTGTACCTAGCGCCATGGTAGGCTCATCTACATACAAAGCTCAGCTGAGAGCAGCTGTGATCTCTCTAAATGACCCCAAACCTCCATTTCAATGCAGGAACTGTATATTTATTTTTTAGACCCTTTAGCTTCTGTCAGTAGCGTTAGCTGCCGCTGGCTTTCCTCTCCCTTTTTTGCAAGTTTTATTTCTTCCTGGATGCACATTTAGTGCACGAAGCGGACAGAACAGCGTGGTCAGGGAAGGTGTCACTGAAGAGTCGCACTAGTGATAAAATCTGAAGAGCACACGGGCCACCCTGTGGAGGTAGCTCTGGGAGGAAGCATCCCGAGGCACAAAAGCCAAGAGGGTGGATTGTGTTGTCTGTGTGAGGAACAGCCAGTAGGCATGCACAGAGAGAAAAATTACCATCTAATCCATCATGCTGGCCTCTCAGTCTCAGCACAGCCCTTGACTTTCTATGTCAAAAGAGGATTTAAGTAGAATAGCTTTGTCAGACCTCAATTGTAGAGGATCTCTGTGCGTGTCCAGTGGAGAGAAGACTGACGGGCCCAGGCAAAGACTTCAACCAACAAGCCTTTGAGACAAGTCAGGTGGAAGATGCTGGCCACTTGTGGGAGGAGAGCTGGGGAGGGTTGGAAGCCTGGATTTGCTGAGAGATCCAGTGAGAGGGCTGAGAGCAGTCAACCACAATCATAGCTCCAGGGTTTCTCTTGGAAACATTTTCCACAAATGGGCAAAGTTTTTATTATTTGATGAGTTTCACTATCCATAGAATGCTGACACCAGAGACACAGGTGCCCCTGGGGTGCAGGTGCTGGGCCAGCATGTCTGCACCTCCTCTTCCCCATCTGAGAAAGCCAGATATCTTGAGGGAGACTGAACCTCTGCTCATCTCTTTGAAGCATAAACCTGAGTTTTCCAGATGGTCCCACACGTCCCATAGGAAAAGGTCTGGATGGGCGACACAATGTGTGGAGACATTCCCAAACCTTCTCAGTTTCCTGAACCCTTAAAGTCTTGGCGACTTTTGAATGGTATCCCTGGGAACCATCTCATTATTGGCTAATTCAGCCCAACAGCTCAATAAGCAGCTATGTCTCCACAGCTAAGTTGCTTTTCTAATTTGAAATCAAGCGAGAACTTTACTCATAAATCAGCGATAGTTTAAGCGAGCAGGCAGACGCTGATCATCACAGAGGTTCCCTGTCTGACATTAGGGCCAGATCAGATCCATCAGGACTTCCTCTTCTGTGGATTGCCACATAGTCTTTCTTTGTGGAGACTGTTGAAAATCCGGCTTGTAAAGAGTTGATAGCATGTGAAAGAAAGTTTGTCATGCGATGTCAAGATTGTGGATGCCTTCAAGCTCAAGGTTGCACAGTACATGACAGACAGCGAATGTTGGTGTTTCTCTCAAAAAGCCCCTGGCAGTTTCATGACCTGGGATGCCTTGATGCATAGTTAGGGAGCTGAAGGCTTTTGAAGGACATTTGAAGGAACTAGAAGCAATCCAGGGCTAGAAGATCACGTTCTGTACTGTGGCCAGTGGAAGGAAAGGTGGATATCAGGCAGGGGCGCTGATGATGGTTTGTTAGTCACACTTTCTCTAGGCTGATGGAACAGCGGGCACACATAGTCTCAGCCTCCAGAACTGCCTGTGATGGGTGCATAATAACAATAGGCAGGCAGACAGACAAACAGGCATGTGTATCCACATGCACACATGAATAGCTGTAACACATCGTGAGAACTTCATCCCAGGGTCTTTCGTGGTGGAAGGGCAGAACTGACTTCTGCTAGCTGTCCTCTGACCACCATATGCACAAAATAAATAAAATGTTTGAAATTTTAACTATATATAACTGATTTTTTTTTACTTGGGAGGAAGTTAGAGAAGGTTTAGCTTTATAAAACATGGGATGGACATTAGACCTCGAGCTGCAATGGGCAGCTGACCAGGCCAGGCATGACGCTTCATGCTTATAATCCCGCATTGGAGAGTCTGAGGCAAAAGGATTGCAAGTTTGAGGCCAGCCTGGGTTACATAGCAAAAGAAAAAAAATCAAGGCAAGAACAGGTGAACTGTGTAAGCAACTGTGCAGATGTGACACCGCATAGTACACAGGATGGTGTGCCTGGGGCATGGATAAGAGGCACAGGTGAAGAGTGGAGAGGTGGTTAGCGTGGGGAGTGGTGCTCAGTGCTATCTTAGCTACTTTCTGTTGCGGTGACGGTGTACCATGGCCACGGCTATTTAAGGTTTTCAGGAGGGACGTACAGCTCCAGGAGAGTTCATACTGGTGGGGAAGGCATGGCAGCAGGTGACCAGAGCAGGATGCTGGGAGATCACATCACCAACTGTAAACACAAAGCACAAAAAGAGAAGGGTAAAAGTAAGACCTAGAAGTGGCGTAAGGCTCAGTGACACACTTCCTTCAGCAAGGCTGCACTTCCTAAAGACTTTATACCCTCTCCAGATAGCGCCATCATCTGGGGGCTGAGCGTTCAAATACGTGAGCCCATTCAAACTACCAGTGGATAAAGCACCTTGTGTGAGTCTCAGGACAAGAGTTTGGACCTGTAGAACCCATATAAAAGCCAGGTGGGTGTGGCAGCCTGCCTATAATTCCAGCAAGTGGGGAAGGGGGTGAGAGGAGCAGAGATAGGGAACTCTTGTGGCAAGCTGGATAGCCAGACAGCCAGAATAGTGTCCTCTGGGTATAAGGTGGAGAGTCATCTAGGAAGATGTTTGAGGCCAACCTCCACATGAACACACACATACATGCATGCTCACCCACTTACATGTGCCCATGCATATACACATGCTTACATGCCACATACCCAGACAAAAGAAAGGGGAGGGGAGTAACTCAGGGCCTAACTATGAATAGATTGGAATGAAGTAGTATGGAGTTTAGATTTTATCATGTCAGCTCCAGAGAGCTCTCACAGATTTCTATAGCGACTGATTCGATCAATATCAGAAAGACAGATATGGTAGCATGGAGACAGGCAGGAACTGGGAGCAGTTAGTGGTACAGGGACTAACGGGGTGGCCATGTGAGTCAACTATCGCTGCATTATGCTGGGTAACAATGTGTTTTTCACTCTAGGTTTTTCCTCAATAATGAACCTACAGGATGGCCTAGGTTTTTCCTCAAACAGGTTGGCCGAGGAGACTGGGTCTAGGCTGGTTCTAGGCAGCTCCCCGTCTCTTCCATGACCTCCACAGAGTTCTGTCCAGGACTAATCAGGGCACGTTGTTCTCAGAGTTGACCCCTGTGCAGGAGACTTAGCCCAGCGGTGTGAAGGCACATGTAAGGCCTTTGCTGTTACCACCCCTGCTGATGCTCATTGAGCTAAGTCACACAAGGCTCCTCAGCAGATGAATGTGTTCCACCCTCTCTAGGACCCCGCGAAGGGAGAGAAAGGATTACTCTGCTAAAAGTTCTCTTGTCACCAAAGCAGTAGCAGTGGCAAGAGCTAATTAGGGCACTGGCAGTGGAAATCAGGGCATAAGGAATTAAGGACCTTTGATATTAAGGGTCTTGAAGTGAGGTCTCTCTTGGCCGTATGAATAATATGCTAGAATCTGTTAGGTGTTTAGGATAAAGAGCATACTAAGCGCTTTTGTACAGAGACCAATGTGATCCTGTCAAATCTCCAGGAGACAAGAACTAACACTTTCTCCACTTCAGAGACAAGGAAACCAAAGCGTCGTGGTTATATAACTGAGCAAGATTCAAAGGCTATGGTGAATCCGTTGTGCCTGTCTCTATGGCCCACATATGGGATCACAGCAATCATTTTCTCTCCACCATGCCCGTTGTAGAGCGAAGCCTGCGGAAAATGCTCCACAGAACCGTCCGTGGGGTCTGGATGCTGAGTTTCAGGCAGATGCAAGTTAGTTGAGAACTTAAAAGAATTTTAGAAATGTGTGTGTATGCACATGTGTGTTGGTGTGTGCATGTGTGTGTATGCACATGTGTGTTAGTGTGAGCATGTGTGCGTGTGCACATGTGTGCATATGTGTGTTGGTGTGTACATGTGTGTGCACATGTGTGTTGGTGTGTGCATGTGTGTGCACATGTGTGTTGGTGTGTGCATGTGTGTATGCACATTGTGTTGGTGTGTGCATGTGTGTGTATGCACATGTGTGTTGGTGTGTGCATGTGTGTGTAGCACATGCACAGTGGGCATGTGGAGGTTAGAGGGGAATTTGTGGGTGTTGACTCATTCCTTCCACCATGCAGGTCTGGGGGATTGACTCAGGGGGTCAGGCTTGGCAGCAAGTGCCTTTACCTGCTGAGTCATCTTGGCAGCCTGGGAAAGTCTTTCTTTTCCTTCCTTCCTTTCTTTCTTTCTTTCTTTCTTTCTTTCTTTCTTTCTTTCTTTCTTTCTTTCTTTCTTTCCCAAAGCAACAACCCAAAGTAGGGCAAACCCAGGAAAGCCTTGCAGATAACATAGGAAGCATAGCGTCTTGGGAATTCACACGGGTTGCAGCGGAAAGGAGGGATAGACAGAGCAGTATCATTCCCATTGCCAGTGTTCTGCAAAACCTGCCTTTGCAGGAGGAGATTAGGGGTAATCTCAGAGATAAAATCTTCAGCCTGGAGTCTGCTGGCATCACAGAGAGCTGGGGTATTAAAATCTATCTCTGTGGCAGAGACAGTAAATTTAGAGGAAGCAATAATGTCTGGGATGAGGAAAGAGGGTTAACTACATTATTATTGAGTAGAATGGAAGAGAGCGAGACAGAACAGCCCAAGAAGGAAATCACTTCGGCTGCTGGATTTTCAGGACACATTGGGTGACCTCTAAGGGTGGCTGTGAGGACAGGGACAGAAATGGAGACTCAGAGGTGTTCTGTGGTGGAAGGTTCCTAGTCCTATCACACACCTAGGGCCTGTAGTTCAAGGATATGCTCCACAATCCATGCAAAACTGTGTGTCCGTGTACATATACACACAGCAATGCACACATGGAGTGGGTCATTTTTTTCTGGAGCAAAAGAGGAGTCTCTGGTTTTCATCAGATTTTTCTAAACTTATCTTCTGAACAGCTGATCTTACAGATTTTTCTTGGGCAAACATTCCAGATACCTTCCCTTGTGGGGGGCGGTGGTAGCTTGTTTCGGGTGCTCCCACCCCTGCTACTGCTCACGCCCACTGGAACAGCACTGGCTAAGTTTCACTCCTTCATCTTCCTAAAAAGAACTCATTCTCATCCGACGTGGCCCTTCAGATAGACATAGTTGATCATGGAGATCCTCCACAGTCCCGATGTCTTGAAGGTCATCCCCTGAGTCAGCAAATAGTCTTCTATTTTGAAAAGTCTGTAAGTCTGGTAACCCGGAACCTAAAGGTAGCTGGGTCTACCACTGGAACCCCAGGTAATCCCACAGGGTAGAGTTTCCATATGTGCTAAAATACTGGAGAAGGAATTTAGCATGCTGTCCCTGCTCACTGTTTGGGAGTGGCCACAGAGTGAGTAAGGAGGATATGCAAGTTTTAACTATTGTATGGTTTATTTAGCCAAAAGTTTAGTGCAAAATAGTACATGGCTCACTTTAAGTCATAGTAGGACGAGCCTTTTAGGGTGGAAAGAAGCTGGATGTTTCTACTCAACGGTCATTATTGGAGCTCAATGCATGTTTCCCATATCCCGACCACTACAATATGTTCTGCTGCTCACTGCCATGTCTATAACTTGTCTGCCACAATTTACTTTTAATGACAACTTGCTGTCCAAACTGTTGTTTTCCAGTTTGGGATTGTGAGCTTTGTTTACAGTATCTACTTGATGGGCTCAGAACTGTTCCAAATGGAATTATTTATGAAGAGTTTATACTGGGACTTAAGCTTTCAAACTGACTGTATTTTCTCTGACTGCTTTATGCATGGAATCTTATAACCACACCACATAAAGCCTTTTGCTTCATGTTAGCCATTACTCTTCTTCCCTCTCTTCTGTTCACAGTCACCAGGGTTTAGTTACCCTGTTGGAGTGCCTTCACCACTGTCTGCTTATGCAAGAGAAGAGCTGCCCATTCACCCATCCATCTGCTCATCCACCCATCCGTCCACCCATCCGTCCACCCAACCATCCACTCATCTATCCACCCATCCATCCATTCATCCATCCATCTGTCCATCCACCCACCCACCCATCCATTCATCCACTCGCCCATCCATCCATCCATCCACCCACCCACCCATCTGCCCATCCATCCATCCACCCACCCACCCATCTGCCCATCCATCCATCCATCCATCCATCCATCCATCCATCCATCCACTCATCCATCCGTCCATCTGTCTGCCCATCCATCCACCTACCCATCCAGTGATTAGACACTGAAAGCCATCTGCACATGAAACGCACCAAGGCCAACGAGTCATTTTAATTTAGTGACCAAATTACTGCAAACCTTTAAGTTTAGAGTTAATAAGCCAACAACATAGATAAAAGAAATAATAAGATGTATTCCAGTTCATTGAAATAATGCAGATTAAAAGAGAAAAATCAGGATAGTTGGCAACAAACAGAAAACAGCTCAATTTTAGATTTAACCCCAATCATATTAATAATGAAATATAACTTGCTTACCTATCCACTTGAAAACATCAATAATGAAGCGTGACTTGTCTACTCATCCATTTGAAAACTAGAAATTGTTAGATTGTGAATTATGTTGGATCTGGGTAAGTGACATATATATTCCTCATTTTTGTGGCAAGAATATTTAGGTAAAAGCTAACAGTCTTCAAGTATATAATGGGTTGCTATCAAGCTACAGTTGCTGTAATGTATGAGATACCATGAGGTGATCCTTTCTAATAAGCTGTGTCCTTGGACTGACAAATTCCTTCTTCCCTTACCAAGTGTCTAATGAGCCCCATTCTCTCTTTGCTTGCCTGATCTCAATTTACCAGATGCGACACATACGTGAGATCCAACAGTATTTGTCTTTCTGGGCTTGGTTTTTATCTGACTTTCAGGTTAATCCTGTGTCATAACTGAAAGGATTCTCTTTGGGTAGCATTCCACCATGTGGCTACATGACATTCCCTTTATCCAGCCATCCACTGATAGGCATATGGACTAGTTGCATAGCTAGGCTGTTATGAACAATGATGCTCAGAATGTAAGCTTGCAGGTATCTACTTGGCATACCTCTTTTGTGTCCATTGGTTATATTTTATTTATTCATTCATTAATTTATTGTGGGAGGCCAGCACTTGTATTGGTATTAGAGATCAGGGGAAAACTTGTAGGAGTAATTGCTTTTCTTTTGTATGGGCCCTGGGAATTGAACTCTAATTGTGCCTTCCCCACTCAGACATCTTAGTCTCCCTTCACTGATCATATACTTAGTACTGGTTTTGTAGAATCATATGGTAGCTCTATTCAGATTTTGGATTTCTGAGCCACTTTCATACATTTTCCATCAAGACTGTACAAGTTTACATTCTGACCAATAGTAAGTCAGGGTCTACTCTTCTGTACATGATTGTCAATACCTATTTTTAAAATATTTTTTGTAATAATCATTCTAATAGGTGTGAGATGACAGGTCATCATGGTTTAATTTGCATTTCTTTGATCATTGATGGTGAATATTTTTCCATATCTCTTTTGGCCTTTGTCCATATTCTTTTGGGAAGTGTTCATTCAGGGCCAGGTGTGGTGGTGCACACCTCAAATCCCAGCACTTGGGAGACATAGGCAGGCAGATCTGAGTTTGAGGCCTACCTGGGCCTCAAGTTTCAGGATAGCCAGGATCACATAGACCCCACCCCAGTAACCCACCCACCTCAGCAATCAACCCCACCCCAGCAACCCACCCACCTCAGCAATCAACCCCACCCCACCCCACCCCTGCAACCCACCCTACCTCAGCAATCCACTCCACCTCAGCAATCCACCTCACCCCAGCAATCCGCCCAACCCCAGCAACCTGCTCCACCCCATCCCAACAGTTGTTAACCATGTATATGCCCAGGGAGGGAGGGGTTCCTGTACCTCTTGAGCCCTCCGCTCCTTCTGGAGAGGTTGGAGGTGCTAATGGATCCAATCTTGTAGTGTTTCCTGTGGAGAATCTGATATCAGGTTAGCAATCTTATAAAATACAGAAAAATGAACTGTTCTTCTATATATTTCCAAGGAATGATGGACAAATTGTTAAGTGACACAGCACACACGCGAGTACAAAGATATTTAGGAAGGAATCCTAGAAAGGCAAGTAAGACTTGTGTCCTGAAAAAAGTCACAGGACACCGGAGTTCTCAGAAGCCCACAATAATGCTGAAATGGAAAAGTTGGTTCTGCTGTCATGCAAGTTTCTACAAAGTTGAGTGCTATAAATTAATGCAATTTTGATCAAAATTCCATGCTGCTTGCTTTATGTCTGTGCTTATGAAATCCAGAGCCTCATCATGCTATTTGTGTGCTATGCCCCTGCACATGCATGCTACACTCTACACAAGATCTTCAGCCTGGAAAAAGGAATGGAAACAATATTTGACAATCATGTGCCTGTTAGAAGATTTGTATCCATAATATACAAAGAGCTCTCAAAATTCAATAGGAAAGCATCCTCTAAAGCATGAAAGACTTGAGTAGACAACTTCAACTGGGAGAATTTGCTAAGCCAAGACATTTAACAGTTTGGTCATTAGTGAAAGAGAAGCTGACACCACAGTGGGTTAATCAATCCATCACACTATTACAACAGCTAAAATTAAAAAGACTGGTCATGCCAGATGCTGATGACGATATGGGGCGCTGATGCCCTACTGGGCTGCTGGCTGGAAGGTAAAATGGCATACACACTTTGAAAAGCAGTTCAAAACTTCCATTTCTTTCCTTATTATTTTAGTTTTGAAAGGCATGGCCTCCTGTAGCTGGAAATTCGTTATCCAGGTGAGAATGACCTTGAACAGTCTATGTGGCAGGAATTGGGGATTCCACTCAGGGCTTTGTGCCTGTCAGGCAAACACACTACCAAACAAGCACACCTGCAACCCTAGACTCTCCTTAACTTGTCAAGTACAACCCAGGAGAATTCAGTCAGTTCATTCCTAGGCATTTATTTATACCCAGAGAAATAAGACTTTGCTTCCACACAAAGACACACAGTATTCATAACAGCTTAATTTGGAGCAGGCAAAAATCTAGCACTACCCTAAATGTCACCAATAAGTGCATTAAAATTGAGGTATGTCCCTCCATAATGATTACTGTCCAGTGTTAAGAAGAAGGAACACTTCTCAGGCAACAATAAAATAACCTCAAGATTATCATGCTGAGGGAAAGAGTACACCCCCAAAAGTTCATACTATACGGTCCCATTAGTTCTGGGAAATGCAAACGAATGTTCAGTGATAGATCATTGGTTGCCTCGGGGTGTGGGTGAGTGGGCAGTGCGGGGAGAGATTGCAAAGAAACATCAGGAAACCTTGGGTGTGACCATGACCTTATTGAGGAGCTCCTGCACGCATACACACGTCAAAACTCATATTCTAAACATGCAACTTATTGTGTGCCAAATATATCTCAAGAAAGCTACTGTAAAATGCATGCAGTGGGCACATTATGCGACAGTCTGTTCTGGGCTGCGTTAGAAAAGTGTAAATGCTTTCTTTTCCCCTTTCGTCTCTACAATAAAGCTATCAGTTTGATGCTGTGATGGATTGCTCCCTCCTAGTGACAGAACACCGAGGTTTGGACAGGTTGTCACCCGCCACTGCTTAGTTAATAGGTGCTATTCCGGCTCCATTGTATTTGGATTAGAGACACATCGCTGGGAGTTCTCGTCTTCACAGTGTAGATCCTTAGATATGTGGCGGAAGCAGTTCAGAGGCTCATGCCAACTTCACAGAGCGACCCACGGAGTTTGGAGAGGGTAAGGTGACCTTTAAGCTTTCAAACCCGAGGGCTGTTAGGGAGCAGAGTCTCTGCCACTCAGAACAGGGCCCTCTGTAACACCGGCTGCCTTTTGCTTGCTGTGTTAACAACTATCAGTTGACCAAAGATCAAGTAGTTCAGCCAGAAACTTCAGCTGCTGTGGCACGATGACCGAGTGTGTCCCGGAGCAAGGAGAGACTTGTCATAGACCAGGGCCGCAGAGCACCGGAGTCAACGCCTGTGCTGGCGGGGCCCGTGGGGGCGTCGCGGGGGCGGGCCCGGGGACGCTGGCAGGCGCTCGGGCGCGGCGCCCCCTGCCGGCCGGGCTCCCGCGCGCATGCCGTCCGGAGCGCGGGGACGCAGGTCGGCGAGCCGGTAGCGAGAGGGCAGGCGGGCGGGTGCGCCCGGCAGGGTAGGTGGCCGCGGGTCGGGCGGGCCGGAGGGCGCGGGGCTAGGGCGGGAGGGCGAGCGGGCGGGCGCGGGGGCTGCGAGCGGGGGGCGCGCGCAGAGGGTCGCGCGGGGGCCCGGCGGCGGGGGCGCGCGGCGGCGGGGGCGCGCGCGGCTCGAGTCATCAATTATGCAAGGGCTCGCGCGGCGCGGGGGACGGGCGCGGGGAGCGCTCCAAGATGGCGCCCACCGCAGTCCCGCCCGCCGCAGCCTCGGCGCCTCTGCAGTCCGGCCGCGCCTCCCGGGCCCCGCGCTAGGGCCGCCGCCGCCTCGCCCGCAGCCGCCGCCGCCGCCGTAAGTCGCCCCGGAGCCCCTGGCCCGGCGCCGCTCCTCGGTCTGGGCTCCCCTCTCGCCCCGGGACCCTGGAGCGGGCTCGCCCCTCTCAGCCCGGGGCTTTGCCGCAGAGCGCGCCGCGCGGTTCGCGGGCCACGGAGCTCACGGGGGTTCGCGTGGCCGTGGAGCGGGGTTTTGCCCTTCGTGTTTTGGACGGGTGTTTTAGAAGTCTACGGTGTTTGCCGGGGTTCCCGAGGAGCATGGGGGACCACCAGCTCCCACCCTTGGACACCCTAACCTCCAGGGCTCCGGGTCGCGCTGGGGACACGGGCTTACTCCGGCCCCCTCAACGGTGCAGCCGGCACCCAGCTCGCAGTGCCAGCCAGACCGGGGGTCTCGGGCTGCTCTGCAGTCCCTCAGCTCTGCCCCCTCCCCCAGTCCTAACTGAATCCTCCCTCGTTCGGCTCCACATTGCTACCAACTGCAGAAGCCAGGGGACACCTGGCTTCCGGGGTTCGTGGGGCAGTCGGGACACCTTCTGTCCTTTACTCCTTTACTCGGCTGTGTCAGTGACACTCTAATCAGGGTGCTCAGGGGCTGTGTGGGATCCCCCGCGACCTTCCTTGGCAGGCTAGGATTCCTGCATCAGAGTATATCACTTTCAGAATATCCCCTTCCCCCACCCCCACCCCTACGCCACCCTTTGCAGAGCTTGTTCCTCTCCTTGCTCCCTTCCCTCCCCCACCTTACCACGGGCAGCAGCACCCCGGGCTTCTCGTTAGCGTTGGAATACAGAACTGTTTGCTCAGCTCCACAGCTTGGACCCTTCCTCTCTACTTCACTCTTGGTACCCTGGGGACCGCAAACCCTCTGCATTTCTCCCGAGAGCTCCGCTCCCTGCTCTCCATTGCCCGCAGCAACCACCGGTGGAGACTTGGCAGTTAACTTTCCGGGCGGTACTGGGGGCTGTCAGACCCCTTCAGCGTCCTTAGCTTCGAGTTCGGATGGCGTGGGAATCATTTTTCAGTCTGATAAATAGGAATTCTCCAAACTGTGCATTCCTTCCAGCTACTCCACCCTATGCCCTCTCCCTCACTCACACTGCAGTTTTTTAAGCACATTTTATAACTGGAGGTTCCAAGATTCGCATCGGTGTTCATAATCAATGTCATCTGATGGGGTGGAGGGGCATAGAAGAAACTTTGCATTGCGTCTGGCCGAACTCAGGGGCAGGGAGAAATAATCACGCTGTAAGCTCTGCCACACAGGGGAAACTGCTTTTAATACACAGTGGGCACCCAGAAGGGCAGCAGTTAGAAGCAGGAAGTGTGGGTAAGGGCCTTTAGGGCAAAGGGGGAGAGCTTTTTCTAACTGTTTTCTCGAGTTTAAACCTAGAGATTCTTTGGAGAGGGGTATGTGTGCTACGACTGGGGAATCTTTTAGCTTCCCAAGCAGATTTCGGGTGTGGTAGATTTTTCACAGTCTCACAGGCTCTCTTCTCTTTTCTCCGTGTGCATTAGGAGATATGGGGGAGGGAGCCTTTTTTTTCTTTCCTAAAAAAATTGTTTTTTGATGTGTAATGCAAATGGCTGGACGGCATTACTACCAAGTACCAGGATGGCAGGACTGGGGATTCAGACTTAAAATGCTGACAGCTTTTAGCGTATTGTCAGTAACCTAGCTCTTGAAATACTGCAGCATTTTCCTTTGGAACTCATGACCCATCAGGCCTTGGGTTCTCCCTGAAAGAGGATTTGATTGCTGTGTGTGGGGGTAGCGATGGTTTGGTGTTCTGTGAGCATTCTGTCTGTCCTAGAAATGGAAGCTCTCTGGAGAGGGCTGCAAGCGTGTTCTGTGTTCTTAGAACATCTGATGTGTGTGGATGTGATGTTTCTTACTGGGTTGTGGTGGGTTTTGTAAAGCAATTCGTGGTGATGCAGGCCACATAGTTACTGGTTTCTTGGGGTCAGTTTGGGAGGCTGACTTTATATGCTTTTGGTTTTCATCTGAGGTTTTGTCAACTTTCATACAAATAATTGGAATATTTTCTTTTAAATTAAAAAAGGATAATAGCTTGGGATATAATATATTTATAAACAAACAGCCTTATAGTTGCCTCCTTGAAGGCGGACCCTCAGCAATTCCTCCAACCCACTCTTGGGCTTGGGCTTGCATTTTCTTTTGCTTTATACTTGTACTAGAGGGGACCTGCTGTGGTGCTGAACGGACAGCTCCCAGGCCTGTGTGGCTGGAGTCGCAGACTGGAAGGGACTGGGTTTGATGTAAGAGCAGCAGGCTTTCCTGTGGCTGTGATCTGCCTGGGCATGCGCAGCTGGGTTGTACTTGAGGTTGAAGGTCTAGTTATCACATTTTTCTTACTCCCACATAAGTCCTCATTTTTGTTTGCCCCTCAAGGAGGCAATGCTTTATAGACTGCAACAGAGCCATAGGTACATTCTGCTGATTGTATGATTTCAGCATATTTTTTGTCATTTCAAATAGCAAGAAACTGTTAATATTGCAGTAATTTGGTCTTCGCCAGAAGTAATTAGATAGCAAACCAAGTTAAGCTGAATGTGAAGGGCATCTTTGCTAGGTTGGTTGGAACAGGGAGAGGGACTCAGCAGGCTAGCTTGTGATCCATTGTGTCACTAGGGTATGCTAGTCTAAAAAGTGTTTAAAAATCATTCTTATAAGAAAGCTATGCTTTGAATATTTTGACTACTCACTACCAACATGGATGAAACTAGTTCGTCCACTGTGGTTAAAATGCTTTAATCTCTCTTGAAAATTAGCATGTGTAACATTGAAGGACATATATTGGAACTATGTAAGAGGCAAATGTCTTTTACGTGCTCGCTACCAAGAAAACAGACAACATTTTGTAGAGAACTGATAAGACGCTCTATGTATTTGGAAAGAATGCAAAGAAACATGGCTGCCTAAAGTAAGAAGAGGGTTCTGTGAATAGAAAGAAAGCTGTCGTTCATGTGCTGGGTTATGTAAGAAGTTCTGGGCAGCACTTGCTTTACTTAATGATTGTTTAACCCCGGAAGGCTGTCCTGAGATGGGCAGAAAACCCATCCTGTAGAGAAAGTGTTAACAGCCTATCCAGTGTGGAGGCAGTTACCACGGTTATAACAATATCACACACCGGCTGCAGAAACAGCTGGAAGAAAGTCTTCCTGACTTTTATGTGCTCAGCAAAAGCGATGACCATGTTTGAGTGCACTTTTTCAATTTCAAGGTGCACTTGCAGAAGTTACACAAGTCATGCTTGCTTTCAAACTGTCTTCCAGGTCTTTAAACTCATGCTCTATCAGACTTAGGGACTCAGACATTAAGTTGTTGTATTTCTGTTTACTTTCCCCCTTAATCCTTTAAAACAATTTTCAGAAAACGGTCTTTAATGTGGGCAAATTCACTCACAAAGTAAACCCTTCTTTTAAAGTCTCTTGGCTAAAACGTAGCAAGTTAACTAGACAAATAAAGACAATGTTTCTCAATCAGTGGCTTGATGACTAGTGTCACCCAGTGAGTCTCAGATGTAAGGCACTGTGTTGGACATGGATACAGTTGCTAAATGGCACCAACTCAGAAATGATGCCATACTCAAAAACTGTGCCTGTGAAGAGCAAAAAGGAGGAAACAGGACGCGGGCCTGTGGGCTTATTGATTGGGGAAATGTTGTGTGAGTGTTAGGTTGAGCTCAGTGATTTTTTTTAAAACCTAAAAAAACCCTTGTAAAAGGGTAGAAAATAAATATAGGAAAAGAAAGGAAAAGGGGGTAGGCCTCTGAAATTTTTTCTGTCTCTTTGTGAAGTTATAGAAACACAGCTAGGATTAAATGGTATGTCATGGATTGAGGAAAAATGACCCAACCATTTGCCATAGTTACTTTTCATTTCCTGTGTGTATGTGTGTGTGTGTGTGTGTGTGTGCGCTCGTGCGCGCGCGCGCATGCACACTTTTGAGACAGAGTTTCTCTGTAGCTTTGGAGCCTGTCCTGGAACTTGCTCTGTAGACCAGGCTGGCCTTGAAATCACAGAGATCCACCTGCCTCTTGTCTCCCGAGTGCTGGGATTTAAGGCTTGTGCCACCACTACCTGGCTATAGTTACTTTTCTTACATAGGGAAGAAAAGACAAGAGGTCTATGGGCCATTGAGTCAGACAAAACTAAGTTCAAATCCTAACTTGGCTAATTACTTGCCCTTTAACCTTGGGCAAGTTATCTAATTTCTCTGGGTTTCAATTACCCTTATCTATAAAAAAAGGAATAATAATGTCTACATTGCAATGTTTGTGGGGATTGAATAAAATCTGTTTCCGAGGTTTAGCAGCCTAGAGGGTATTTACATGTGTGTCTGATTTAGTTGTATGTACTGTATTAAGTTTCAGTGGTCAGAAAAGCAGACAGCTCCTGAATTTAATCTGGTTTAGGAGGTGGGGCTTGTAAGTGGCTTATCCTGAATGGACAGTCTTTTTCTCAAAGGAGGAAAAACAAACCACACCACGATTGCATTGCCAAAGTAATGCTTCTCTTGTTCCCTCCTGAACTAAGCTATGGTGGCTCCTGTCCACAAAGGAGTGTTTTAGCAACAGATCTAAAGACGAACTAGGCCTAGAAGTTGAGGCACCATTGTTCTCATATAAGCTAGGTCTTATCAGTGTGGTAGAGTTTGAAAGGGGTTCTGTCTTTTAGTTTTCTTTGTATGTGAGCTTGGAATGGCTGTGTCTGAATGGCTATCATCTTAGAATCTTTGTCACTATTACTCTGTTTACCAAAATTCAAAGTATCCTTCTTTCTGGTGGATTTTAGAGCTAGGTAAGGCAGGCTATTGTTTTGTTGCAGTTCAGGAGACAGTGTGCCCAGAAGGAATGAGGACCACGTAAGAGGTCATGTGCAAACTGCTGCTGAGGCAGATCCACAGTAAAGATATCTTTTTTTCCCATTAAATGGTGTTACATTCTGATGTTCATAGAACCAAGTAAAATGAACAGTTTTGGTTTATTTTAAGAAATTATCATTATCCTAGGTAGCTAAACATATCTTAGTGAGTGGGCACAGTGAAAGATTCTGAGATAGGCAGAAGGAAGGCAGAAGGACCTCTGAAGGAGCATTTTGGAAGAGGAAAAATGACCTGAAGTGTCAAGAAGTGGTTGAAGTAGCACGCCTCTTCGTTCTGTACTTGCCCTACCCTTCTGTGGTGACCCGGAAATGTGCTCACACTGCCAACCTGTATAATAACAAGGACAGTAGGGAAGTTTGACTCCTGGAGCGTCCTTGCCCATGTAAGGTTGAAGCTGGTGCAGGATTTAGAGAGCAGAGCACACTGGGGACCGGTGCTGGAAGGGTGAGATCTAGAGTATGGGCAGTTCTTGGAAGCCTTTAGGCTAGGAGGGCACAGGAGGAAGGGGATAATGGCTAAGATTTTACTCGGGCAATGAGATGTATTACAATGAGGAAAACTGGTAACCTGAGGGGCTAAGATAGTGGTTCTCAAACTGTGGATCTCAACCCTTTGGGGGTTGCACATCAGATATCCTGTTTGTTATATTTACATTAGGATTCATAACAGTGGCAAAATTACAGTTATGAAGTAGCAATGAAATAATTTAATGGTTGGGGTCACCACAAAATGAGGAACTGTATTAAAGGGTCATAGCGTTAGGAAAGTTGAGAACTGCTGGTCTAAGAGATACTCTTAGTTTGAGACTGAAGCTCTGCTGGGCCTGGCAGTTGATTTGGGGTCATTGTGTGTGTGTGTGTATGCGCGCGCGTGCGCATGCGTGCACGTAAGTGTGACTGACACGTTATGTGGAGAGGTTTGGAGCATCTTTATAGCCTTATGGTGGTAAGGAGAGGCTTCCTGGGTCACTGGGGCTTGTCCAGGTGTCTAGGAATGGAGAACATGGAATCCCACAAACGTCCTGTTAACCGGCTCCTTCCTTGCCCTCTTGGTCGGTGCTGTTCAGATGTTGTTAAAGGCTCTGAAGTCCCAGGCATTGCAGACAGACAGAAAAGTTCTGAATTACAGTTACTTGTTTTCCTCCATGTTGATTCTTAACTGATTATTAGCATTTCCATCAGAATGAACTTGGGGAGTAAGGAAGAGATCAGGACTGCTCCATCTGTGAAAAAAACAGTCCCTTTCATGTATTATTTCTCCCTGTTTCAGTTGTAAAGACAGTGAAATACTGGCCTCCAGAAGCTTAGAGTCCATGCAAACGGGTGTGAAATAGCAGTCGTCTTCTGCGGAGCCGCGGCCCCTGAGTGAATGCGGCTGTCTGCTGAATGGCTAGCTCCTTCTTCAGTTCTTTAATTAAGGATAGTGTTGTGAGCTCTGCTGCTACAGCCACTACTGTCTTTCTGCCTTGGCAATAAGCTGAATTAAAACGATTTTAAATGAAAACAAATTAATACATTTTTATTAAACTGCAGAGGAATATTAAGCAGGTTGGAAATGAGCCTGGCAGAACTTTCTCAGAGATCAGAGCACCTCATTGGCTACAGAATTCTCCACTGGATTTCCTAAGACTTGGTGTAGAGGTGTGAACCATTGTTTTTTTGGGGGAAAATACCTCGAGTATAGTAGGCATGCTTTAAAGATTGGCGTTGGGCTGGGGAGGAAAGTGTTGGGATTATTCCTTAAAGGGTGGGGAGGTACAGCGGACAAGGCGGGGGGGGGGGGGGNGGGGCGTACTCTCCTGAAGACTCCTGTGGGTCCTGATCCAGACACAGCACAGAACCTGAGGAAGGTGGAATTCTTGTTAGTTTTGTTTACGTTTGATCTTAACTTTATGGCACGTGTTTTCTTTACCTGATTTCCACGTTAGGAAAACTGGAGAGCATTTTCTTGCTTTATGGAAGACAGGACAACTTTTTAAATTTATTTTATTTTTATTTTATTTTATTTTTCTCTGTGTAACAGCTCTGGCTGTCCTGGAACTTCCTCTGTAGACCAGGCTGGCCTCAAACCCAGAAGTTCACTGCTTCTGCCTCTGAAGAAGTGGGATTAAAGGCGTGTGCCGCCACTCCCTGCTGGGGTAGAGAGAGTAGCATTGTAACCCCTCATTTTCAGTCAATATTCCAACAACTTTCCCATAAAGACATTCTTGGTGTTCTCTCTTCCATTCTACTTTTAACACCCACCTTTTGGATTTCCTTGTTTGAATAGTTGCTAGAGGCAGAGGGTTCAAAAATATAAAAGTCGAGTTGTCTTTTACTGTCTTCTAGCCATCCAGTATGCATTCCATAAGTACAGCCATGGTTACTAGTTGTACAGAATACATACACACAGTAGCCCCTTCTGGCCCCCCAACTATTTCTATCATCTTTTAGAAAGGCTATTTTTTAAAATTGTTTTGTATGTATGGGAGTTCTGTGTGCATGTATTCTGTACCATGGACTTGCATGGTGCCTATGGAGGCATTGGATCCCCTCCTACTAGAATTACAGACTGTTGTGAGCAGCCATGTGGGTGCTGGAAATTGAACCTGGGTCTACTGGAAGAACAGCCAGGCTGTTCTTAATGGCTGAGTCATCTCTCTAGCTCACTTAGAAGGACTTTAAATAATTTGACAATTTGATCATTTATTCTAGACTATCTTAGATCAGTCCTTTCTTTATGATATCCATATTTCTTCTATATTTTCCTTTTATTGATGAAATTTATATTCTACTATTTTGGGTTATTTAATGTAAAAAGTTAGTGTTTCCATTAGAGACTTCTTTAAAAAAGTGAGTGTAGAGGAAGTCGTGGTGTTGAAAAGTTGTGAAATGACTAAGGGAGGAGAGTGTAACAGGTGCTGAGAAATGCATGAACAATCTCTCACATTCTAGAATCTTCTCTGGTTAAATAAGGAGAAAACAAAATATTAAATAAGAATAGGTTTGCATTGGAAAGGGTTTAATTGCCAGCTGAGTGGTGTGGTTGGCAATTAGTTAATAAGTTGAACCCCGCCCCGCCCTGCCCCGACACAGTCTCAGCCACTGTTCTAAAACTCACCATCTAGTCCAAGCTCACCTGAAGCTCATGGCAGTCCTTCCGCCTCAGTGTCATGAGGGCCACCAGGCCTGTCTAGAAAGTTAAATTTTCAGAAAACTTAAGGAGGTTTGATGAGAAGCAGCTGTTGGAAGATGTGTGCTCTGGGCTTGCTGTGGTGCACCTGAGAAGGTGAGGCTATAGAGTGTTTGGGGAGCTGTGCACAGTCCAGGTGGCCTGATAGAACCCCCAGCTGCAATTAAGCCTGCAAAAATAGTAGTGAGTTGGGCAACATGAGCACAGGCGATTTAGAGGAGTACCAAGTGACCCACGACAAAAGCCATGGCGCCATGTAGCACCATTTATAGGATGGCAAGAGCAAGATGTGAACAGCCAAGTGGTTGGCTGCTTGAGTTGGCCTCGTTGTATATTGGTGAAAGCACAGACTCGTAATTATGTGAGCAGGACGGACAGGAAAGAAAGTAAATAGAACTTTGAATATGTGTGCCACATGGATTTTTTTAATATTTATTTATTATGTATACAATATTCTGTTTGTGTGTATGCCTGAAGGCCAGAAGAGGGCACCAGACCTCATTACAGATGGTTGTGAGCCACCATGTGGTTGCTGGGAATTGAACTCAGGACCTTTGGAAGAGCAGGCAATGCTCTTAACCTCTGAGCCATCTATCTAGCTCCCCACATGGATGTTTTTGTGTAGGAATTGTTTTCTGATTTTTTT
>NW_026068089.1:1792932-1853180 GCF_014885135.2 Alexandromys fortis
TTTTTCCATATAAAGTTGATTATTGTCTTCTCCAGATCTGTGAAGAATTTTGATGGGATTTTGATGGGGATTGCATTGAATCTATATATTGCTTTTGGAAGAATTGCCATTTTTACTATGTTGATCCTCCCAATCCAAGAGCAAAGGAGATCCTTCCATTTTCTGGTGTCTTCTTCTATTTCATTCTTCAAAGTCTTAAAGTTCTTGTCAAATAGATCTTTCACTTCCTTGGTCAGGGTTACCCCAAGATATTTTATGCTCTTTGTGGCTATCGTGAAATGTTTTCTGATTTTTAAATTGCTTTTCTAAAGGGGTTTCTCCCAGTGAGCTTCTGAGGGTTTTTGTTTTGTTTTGTTCTTTTTGATTGTTTGTTTTCTCTTGGGAAAAACCTGTCTCTGAACTTGTTTAATTTTTAGACTCTCCCTGGTGAAGACTGTCTGATCTTTTCTGGCAGGGCTCTGCTTTATGTTAGAGTTCCTCTCCATTTTTCATTATTGCTTTAGTTAAAATTTTCAAGTTGCACTTTATTTAATGTGTGTATATGTATGTGTGGGGTTCATGTGCCATGGTGCACTTGTGACAGTCTGAGGACACTTGAGGGGCATGGTTCTCTCCTTCCACCGTGTGGGTGTCTAGTCTCCAGACTTAGTGGCCTTCACCACTGCGCCATCTCCTCAGCTCCCCCTTTATATCCTCTCCCCTCTCTTTAGTTATGATTGTTGCGTATCTGTAACTTGTTGAGTCCTTTTCATGTTCCCCTATGTTTTTTGGTCTGAGTGCTTGGTATTTGATAACCAGTTAGGGGCCGATCATTGGTGGTTCTTCTCCCAGCAGTCATCAGTTGCCTGCAGCTCTTCATCTGAGAGTGGACCCCATCCACACTGGCATGTCCACTGGTGGTGTCAGTTGTTCAGGTTTGTTTAGGCAGCCATGTGTTCAGATTTCAGCTTCTGTCTCTGGCTCGTACGATCTTTCTGCCCCCTGTTCTGTTCAAATACTTTTAAACTATTTTTGTAGTTGTTTGGAGGATAAGGACTAAGAGTCATGCATGTTTCCTTAGGCTGGCAACTGATGGAGAGCTTTGTCTTTGCTGAAACGGTGAATTTCTTTCTTTCTCTCTCTTTCTTTCTTTCTTTCTTTCTTTCTTTCTTTCTTTCTTTCTTTCTTTCTTTCTTTCATTGTTTCCTTCTATTCCAGATAGACATGAATAAAGACCACTGGAAGTTTTTTTTTATAGGTAAGTACAAGGGAAGAGGCAGAGATCTTATTCATGCTGGTTCTTTCCATTCACGTGTTGAGTCTCCAGCTGTGGATGTCAGGAGTCAGACCTGGACTTGAGTGTAATTAGCAGCACAGGCACTGGGGAACTCGACCTTGCTCTTGCTTCTCTTTAGCAGTGATCTTCAAGTAAGAAAAGAAAAAAGGAAAGAGTATTTGGAATATCAGAATGTGTATACCAAAATAATAAAATACATTTAGAGAAAGCACACCAGAAATTTGCTTTATTAAAAAAATAATCTCGCCGGGCGGTGGTGGTGCACGCCTTTAATCCCAGCACTAGGGAGGCAGAGGCAGGCGGATCTCTGTGAGTTCGAGGCCAGCCTGGTCTACAAGAGCTAGTTCCAGGACAGGAACCAAAAAGCTATGGAGAAACCCTGTCTCGAAAAATCCAAAATAAATAAATAAAGAATCTCATTTGTTAAAGTATCTTTCTTTTTTAGACACTTGAATTGTTTGAATCACTTGACCCCCTGCAGATTCCTTTACATCTACCTTTTTGTGCTCAGACAGTTGACAGTGCCCCCCCCCCCGCCCCCCCAGGCTTGCTGTGAAGCTTGGAGGACAAGCCAGGTTCATGAGCATGACGTAGAGGGATTTAGTGCTCTGGGTAGCCGGGCACAGCATCCTTGCACTTCCATAAGGAGTGACTATGCTTACGTGGTGTGCTTGCGCCTGGCTCCTAGTTAGGATGTGCAGCCCACGACAGCTAAACAGTAGCGCCCTGTGAAGATGCTCTGGAATGCGCTGCACAGGGCAGGTCCACTTAACTGCCTGCGGGGAGGAGAGGGCAATCTGCTGGGTAAATCTCTGTGTTCTGGTGCAAGGAATGAATATTGAGCTGGAGGTGTCTTCCAGACCTCTTGTTTGTAGTATTTCTTCTTTCTGGTCTCTAGGAAAGGGGGGCAAGGGTTGTGATGTGCACTGTTTCTTGTAATAACAGTGCAATGTAGCTTTCTTTCACTTACCTCCTGGAAGATTCCCTAATCAGTGACCAAAGAGTATGATTTAAAACTTGTTTTTGTAGATCCTTAGCATTAAAAAGTCTTCAAAAGCTTTACAGGGCAAAGCAAAGCCCTTTTTGTTCCTGTGTGCTGAGTAGATACTAAAGCCTTGCTGTCGGCTGGCCTCAGTGGTCCCTGTACCCATCTTAACCAGAATATACTTAGTCTGACTCTTGAGGGCTGACGTGCTTTGTACTGCTGGTAAGTGGTGGGTTACCTTCAACCTTGTAGCTTCCAGGGCTTGTGTGTATGGTTTATCTCCCGTTCATTGGCAGCCTGCTTCCTGGTGTCTGGTTAAAGTGTGAGTTGGAAAAGCCCAGAGTGGTGCAGGAAGACCTGTGTGGGGATTTGTAAGACCAGTTCATTCATCCCTTGGTTGTGACCTGTTCCAAAAGTTTCATCAACGAAGTAAACTCCTCGTGACGCAGGAAAGTATCTGTGTTACTTTCCAGCGGGACTCAAGACCAGCAGCAGCTCCAGTAGGTGCTTCTGTTGAGGAGTGTGGTATCGTAGGGCCTTCCCTGAGTGTTTGGAATTCTTTTGTAGACTCTGGTGTATAATTATGAAAACCAGTGGTGAATCTGTGGAATCCAAGGCATGATGGATGGTAGTCCAAATTTTGGGCAAGAAAATATGTTTTTATGACCAAAATTGAGGGATTAGATCCTTGCACTGTAGTTCAATCTTCAGGCCAACAGTGTACCCAGGACAACAGGAACTCTTTACCTTCCGTGATCCTTTTTGTTAGGGTTTTCTCCCCAGAGAAAGTGGTTACCTTCTCAGGAATGGATTCAGTGTGACTTGTGTTTGGGAAACCTCTGACTTAGCTTAGAGACAGTGAATACGTAGTTTTCAATTATTATGCCACATGGCTTTGGTTTTCAAGCAGCAACGAGAAGGACATTGTTTCTGAGTTGATAAATGTATTGATTTATGTAAGTGCAACTACTGTCAGGACAGAGTGTTGGAGGAAGGCCACTCGTTCATTTCCTGGCCTCTCGGCAACTCGGACCCAAAATGATCACACAGAAACTATAATATTTAAATCGCTGCTTGGCCCATTAGCTCTAGCTTCTTATTGGCTAACTCTTATATCGTAATTTAACCCATTTCTAGTAATCTGTGTATTACCACGAGGTCGTGGCCTACCAGCAAAGTATCAGGGCGTCTGTCTCCGGTGGCAGCTCCCTGGCTTCTCTCTGACTCCACCTCCTTTCTCCCAGCATTCAGCCTAGCTTTCCCCACTGGAAGTAATCATAGCACACAGAGAGGATCCCACATCAGCAGAGAAGGGCTCTGCTACTCCCAGAAGCCCCTCTTGTCGTCCTTTGGCAGTGTCCCCAGTCCATAACTTTTGCAAGCCCTGCTTGGTTCTCCATTCCTATAAGCCTACCTTTCCCAAATGTGGTAGAGGTAGACTCGTACCATAGCATCTAACTTCTTGAGCCTGGCCTCTTGTTCAGTTTAATATCTTGGTAATTTTTGTTGTACCAATCAGTTCTTTATTATTGGTGAGTAATATCTTACTGTATATAATTGAATTGTTTGCTCCATTGTATATAACATTGTATTTAACAGTTTGCTTATTCATCCGTGGAAGGACATTTGGAATGTGGGATGTTTCTGGCTGTTGTGAATAATGGCTGCTGTACAGGTCTTTGTGTAAGCCTAAATTCATATGACTCAGAGGTAGATCTTAAGACTAGGACTGCTGACCTGGGTGTGGTGGCACACTCCTTTATCCCAGACTCGGGAGGCAGAGGCAGGCAGATCTCTGAGTTAGAGCATAGCCTGGTCTGCAGAGCCAGTTCCAGGACAGTCAGGGCTACACAGAGAAACTCTGTCTTGAAAAGCAAACAAACAGTGGTAACTGCTGGGAAGTATAGTAAGTGTATGTGTGTCTTTTGGGTTGTATAGTGTATATGGGGTGTGCATGTGTGTGTACACACCAGTTTGTGCACATGTGAAGGCCAGGGATCAACATCAAGTGTCCTTTATCACGCTCCACCTTATTTCCTGAGATGGCTCCCCCCTCACTGACTGACTAGACTGGCTGGTCAGCCAGCTCCTCCTGTTTCTGCCGGCAGTGCTGGGCTCGCTTTTTATGTGGATGCTGCAGGTCTGTCTCATGCTTGCATAGCGAGTACCTTAAGCCACCAAGACATTAAGGATAAAGCTATTAAGCTGCCTTCCAGTGTGTACAGCGTTGTTTGTCCACGAGAGCTCTGTATCCACGTTGGTCACATTGTCAGGCTTGGTTTGGTCGTTGTTCCTCGGTCTGTGCCCCTCCCCTGCCATCTTAATATCGAGTCAGTGGTATTTCATTGTGGTTTCAGCTTGCAGTTCTCCAGTGGCTAATGCTATTAAATATCTTTTTACATGCTCGTTTGCTGTCTCTATATTTGTGCTGAAGTGTCTGTTTCGATATTTTGCTCATTAAAAATATATTGGATTTCCTATTGTGAGTTTTGTTTTTATGGCTGAAAAAAGTCTTTCCTTAGCTTGATCATTTGGACCTATTTTCTCCTAGTGCCAGCATTTCTTTTTCTTCTCTTTTATAATGACAAATTTAAAATTTTTTGATCAAGTACAGCTTGCCCATTTTTCTCTTTTATAGATTGTATCTTTAATGACATTTGTAAGCCCTTTTTGTCTACCCCATGGTGGTCGTCTTACAGTGTTACACCTAGACCTGCACCATGTAGGTTTTCTTTGCTGTATTGTTCTCAGAGTTGCTCACCAGTGTGGGGTGATACCCTTTCTCTATGGAGTTGGTTCTGCACCTTTTTCAAGTCAGCTGGCTCTGTGTGGTTTTTCTGGGCTGTTCTGTCCTGTTGCTGTGTGTGTGTCTTCACATGCTGCTCTTGGCAACTGTACTTTACAGTAAGACTCTGTCAGGTTGTACAAAATTTCCAGCTCTGTTCTAGTATTAAAATTGTTGTGGAAATCAGAATTAGCTTGTATATATCTGCAAAAAGTCCTACAGGAATTCTGATCCGAACTGTGTTAAATCTATAGATCAGCTTGAGAATTGATTTGTTTAACGTATCCAGGCTTCTCATCAATTTGTGTGACATATTTCTTCATTTATTTGGGTACCATTTGACATTAGAATTTTGTTGGCTTAAATTTTTTTCTTATTATATTTTATTTATTGGCATGTTTGTGCATACGTGTATGCATGTGCAAATGTGTGCACGCGTGTGCATGCACACCATGGTGCATTTGTGGAAGACAGAGGACAACTTGTGGAAATCAGTTTTCTCCCTCTCTAATGTGGGGCTCAGGGATTAAAGTCGGGTCTTTAGATTGGGTTGTAGTTGCTTTTACTTATTGTGGTTTAAGCATGTAGATTGTGCACATTTTTAAGTTTATTTTTTAACTAATATAAATGTTTTTATTTTATGTTTCAGTTTCTAATTCATTTCTTGAATGTGGAAACAATGGATTTTTTTAAAAGGAGAACTTGTGCCTTACAGCTTTATAAACTCGTTGATTCTAGAAACTGCTGTATGAGTTTCTTGATAATTGAATAGTCTGTGAGAAGTGACAGTTTAATTTCTTCTATTTGGATTTATGTATCTTTTTTTTCTCTTTTGTTGCAAGCATCTTGTAAGATGGGGATGCAGGCCTTCTTTCTGCTCTTAGGAAAAAAGTGTCCAGTTTTTTACCATTACGCTGGCTCCTGTAGATGCACTTATGAGGTCAACTTCCATCTCTTGATAATGTGTCAAGAATGGATATTCAGTTCTGTCAAGTGTTTTCTTTTTTTCTCTGTGTGAATTCACACAACCATGTATTTCTTTTCTTTGCTAATACATGATCTGCACTGCTTTTCAGGCATTGAAGTCTTTGTATTCCTGGATGAATGGCACTTGTTTGCAGAGTGCTAGTCTCATTTTGTTGTACCAATTTGTTAAGATTTTGTTGAGCAGTGTGTGGTAGCACATTCCTTTAATCTCAGCACTTGGGAGGCAGAGGCAGGCAGATCTCTGTGAATCTGAGGCCAGACTAGTCTATATACTAAGTTCCAGAATGGTCAGGAGTACACAGAGAAGCCCTGTCTCAACAACAACAAAAATAAAATAAAATATTTTGTTGAGTTTTGCATCTACTTGAGAAAATTAGTCTATACTTTTTATGTTTTTTTTTTCTCTTTGAATTATCTTTGTCAAGTTCTGGTGCTGAAAATATTAGCCTTTGGAGATATTCCATCAGATTCCTTCACTGACTATTAGGTAGAGGGCAAGAATATGACTCAGCAGGGGCAGTGCATGCCAAATAAACCTGAGGACTGAGTTCCGATGCTGGCCCTAGTGTAGACTCTGTGTACTGACTGTGTGACTGTAGCTACAGAAGGCAGGTGTGACTCTGTGCACTGTGTGACTGTAACTGCAGAAGCCAGGTGTGACTCTGTGCACCGTGTGACTGTAACTGCAGAAGGCAGGTGTGACTCTGTGCACTGTGTGACTGTAACTGCAGAAGCCAGGTGTGACTCTGTGCACCATGTGACTGTAACTGCAGAAGGCCTGTGTGACTCTGTGCACCGTGTGACTGTAACTGCAAAAGGCAGGTGTGCCTCTGTGCACCGTGTGACTGTAACTGCAGAAGGCGGGTGTGACTCTGTGCACTGTGTGACTGTAGCTGCAGAAGGCAGGTGTGAGTCTGTGCACTGTGTGACCGTAACTGAACTGGCTTGAGACACCTGACCTTGTCAGCTGCCCAGTTTAGCTAAAGTGGCAAGTTCTAGTTCCAGCCAGAGATTTTGTCTTGAAAAACAAAGTGGAAGAGCTGCAGAGATGGCTCTGTAGGTAACAGTGCTTGCTGTGTTACCTGAGTTCAAATCCCCAGCCCCCATGTAAAACCTGGACTGGGGAATGTATACCTGTAACCCCAGCACTGTGAAGGGTGGAGGCTGTAGCTTGCTGGCAATAGCCTAGCTCCAGATTCAGTCAGAGACCCTAGCTTAAGGGGATAGGGTAGAAGGTGATAGAGCAGTACATGTGATTTCCTCTTCTGCCCTTCAGTGCACACATGTGTCTGTGCATACATGTATGGGTCTACCACACACATATTCACACACACAAAATGAAAAAAAACTTTAAAAATATTAAGAACTTGGAAGATTGTGTTAGAGGGAGACATTCAGTATAGATTACATCCCATCCGAGGTTCATGTACACGCATGCACACACATGCACATAGACATGTGTTTAAGTCCCCCATCTCACACATACAAATAACTCAGAAAAAGAAAAATGTAGTTGGTAGATTTTTCCAGTAAAACCATCTGTATTAGTCATTGTTATATTGCTATGAAGAGACACCATGACCATGGTAACTCTTATGAAAGAAAGCATTTGGGGCTTGCTTGCAGTTTCAGAGATTTAGTCCATTATCATTGCTTCAGGGAGCATGGTGGCATCCAGGCAAGCGCTGGCTGGAGCAGTAGCCAAGAGCTATGTCCTGATCCATAGGCAGAGAGAGACACTTTGGCTAGGCATGGGCTTTTGAAACCTCAGTTTCACCACCACCCCTAGTGTCACACTTCTTCCAACATGGCCACACCTCCTAATCCTTCTAATCCTTTCAAATAGTGCCACTCCTGGTGGTAAATCATTCAAATATATGAGCCTAAGGGGGACCATTTTCTTCCAAACTACCACACTATCTGAGCTTCAGGCTTTTTTTTTAAATGAAGGTTTTCAATTACAAATTAGATTTAAATAACAATATAAGATACTTAGGTCTTTGGAGTGGATATTTTGTTGCTTTCAAGGAAGTGGTTCACTTAATCTAAGTTGGCCAGTTTACATGTATACACTTTGTTGTTGATAGTTATGAGGTCTATAGTGATGTCTCTTTCATAGAAAATTCTCATATTTCTAATATGTAAATTTGCTCTTTCTCAACTGGAAGAAACTTATATTGTTGATTTGATCTGTCCATCTTCTTTCCATTTCTCCTTCTACCTCTCTCCTTCTTCCTCTTCCCTCTCCTTCCCCTCCCTCTCCTTTTGTGATTTTTTGTTTTCCTTGAGACTTTCTCTGTGACCTTAAATTTAGGTGTGTGGTTTGGAATTTGGGTTATTTTCCAGTCTGTCTGTCTGTCTGTCTGTCTGTCTTTCTTTCTTTCTTTCTTTCTTTCTTTCTTTCTTTCTTTCTTTCTTTCTTTTTGAGACAGGATCGCTCTATACAGCTCTGGCTGGCTGGCTGGTCTCAAACTCACAGATCCACCAACCTCTGCCTCCCGGGGTGCTGGGATTAAAGATGTGCACCACCATTGCACTGTCTAATTTTATTCCATCATACATTTTATATGAGTTCAGTGCTTTATAATAAGTTTTGTCTTTTGAGCCAAAATAAGGTCTGTTTTCTTGACTGTCCCATATGTACTTGGAAAGAATATGTGTTCTGTTGTAAGGAGAGTCATCTGTGGATATTAGTTATACCCAATTGGTTGATGGTATTTTTCAATTTCTTTGTATCCTTGGTTATTTTCTGTCTGCTTATTTTTAAAGATGTTTTGTTTTTTAAAGATTTATTGTGTATATGGTATTCTGCAGAAGAAGATACCAGATCTCATTTATAGATGGTTGTGAGCCACAATGTGTTTATTAGGAATTGAACTCAGGACCTCTTGAAGAACAACCAGTGCTATATTAACCTCTGAGCCATCTCTCCAACCCCAGTCTGCTTATTTTAATGATTGTGGAGAAAGGAAAATTGAAATCTTTAACTATAATCACACGTTTGTGTACTATTTCCCTCAATTTTATCAGTTTGTATATATTAAGGCTCTTTTGATATATATATACATATATAAATACATACACATACATTTTAGATTTTTTGTCTTTTTATGATTGACCCTTTGTTCTTATAATGTCTCTTTGTAGCCCTGATAATTTTCCTTGCTTTGAAATCTGTAATCTGATACTATTATATAGGTGCTAAAGCTTTCTGTTGATTCATACTTTCATAATATTTGTTTTATTCCCTTTTTACTAAAAATGTCTTTTTATTTTGAAGTAATTTCACACTCATAAAAAGTTTCCAAAATAGTACAGAGACGGCTCCTGATTCTTCTTTACTTAGCTTTCCTTAATTTATTAACCTTGATACATTCATGAAAACCACAATATTTACATTGTTGTAATATTATATTACTAAGTAATAGATTATTTTCTAATGGTGTCCTTTTCTGCTCCAGGATCCAGTCTTAATTTGCATCCTTTTTAGTTTTTAGTTTTCGCCTGCATGTCATTGTGTTTAACATGGGTTTTCTAGTAGACAGCATATAGTGTGTCCTTTATTTTTTGTAGTTCAGCCTATGTCTCTGTCTATTTCTGTCTCTTTTCAGTATGGCAAAAGTGCTTTCTGTGTGCTTGTGCCCTCCTCACAAAGTATGAGTGTATGACACGGTGCTGTTGACTTCAGGGGAGTCAACTCTCCCCTGCTCCAGAATTTATTCATCTTGCTGAACTTAAAATGTATACTTCTTGATTAATAGACCTACATGACAGTTTCTACTCTAATCAGTGTGTTTTGATCATTTACATTTAAAGTAATTGTTGACATTTAATTCAGGTATACTACTTTAGTGCTTGTTTTTTGTTTATTTTATGGCTGTTTCCCTTTCTTTTGGGACACATACGTGCAGATGCACACACATGCACAGACACATATATATGCACACACACACAAACATTAATTTATATGCGGGATTTTAGATTTTTTTTTTCTTGAAACAGGGCTTCTTTGCATAGCCCTGGCTTTCCTGGAACTGGCCCTGTAGACCAGGCTGGCCTTGAACTCAGAGAGCTCCTCCTGTCTCTGCCTCCCTATGCTTACTGTATCCCTTTGCATGGCTAAACTTAATACTTTACTACTTTAGATGGAATGCTGATATGTTAGTTCCTTGAGGGTCTTTACCTTGTGTCTATTTCTGTTGAAATAGCCCATAATGTTGGACTTTATACTTTGAATCCTCATTCATATTTTTAAGAACTTAAGAGAAGTAAAATAGACTCTCTTCACACAGACAGCTTTCATTTCTAGGTTCCTATCCTGAAGTTCTGTTTCCTTGTCATTTCATTTTCCTTTCACATGAAGTATTTTTTTCTTTTTAAAGCCAAAGGATGTGGATGAGGAAAAGCAAAGCAGTGTCATTTGAAACCACTGATAAAGAGCTTAATTATATGATAGTATGTGAAACAACTGCATTTAATTTTTAATATATGAAATTTTCTTTATTCTTGAGGATATCGTACGTATATGCAATGAAACATGATTATGTCCACCCCTTGGCTTCCCCCTCCAACCCTTCCCAAATCTTCCCCATTATGGTCCCCTCCAAACTGTGTGTCCTGTTTCTCTGTCTTTTCTTCTCTGAGAACCTGTGTGTGTGTGTGTGTGTGTGGCCATCCACTGGAACACGGAGAATCTACCAGTGACCATACATTTAAAAAGTAATAATTCCCCTCTCCCACAGCAGCTATCAGGGGCCAGTAGCTCCTCAGTAAGGGATGGAGTCTGTTGGGACTTTGGCTGGGTTAATCTATAACAGATCTTACACAGGTGCTTCAGATGTGGTGAGTGCCAGAGCCAGTCAACAGCACTCCTTCATGGCCTCGGCATCGGTTCCTTCCTCTGGGTACCTGCTTTGAGTTATTTCTCTGGACAATGACTACAATCTGTAGGATGAAATAAAACTACTCTCTCCGAAGTTGCTTTTGATCACTGTATTTTATCGTAGCAATAGAAGCTCTCACCAAGACAGAAATTGGTAGCAGGTCATGGGGTTTTGCTGTGACAGACCTGACCATGTATTTTTGGGAGGATTGTGGTAGTATTTGAACTTTGGGCTGGAGAAGCCACTGAGTGCTCTGACCCAATTAGACTGTCTTGTGGGAGAATGGAAGATAAAGAATGTTGAGAGTAGTGCAGACAGTGGGGCTTGTAGTTCCCAAGGGAAGCAAACACTCTACCGGGACTATTTATGTGATATACTGAACTAAACCACTGAAGTGAACCCTTTGCTTTTCTGGACAGTTGATACTAGTCCACAGGGGCTAAAGATTCTGCTCTGATTAAGAGATCAACACCGCTGAGGAAGTCTTCTAGAAGGTGCTTTCTCAGAGCTGCAATCCAGAGGGAGTCAGCCAGTTCTGGACTTTATGCTGCTGCCATATTTGATAATGTGTCAGAGTCTCCCTTGTGGGGTTCTGAAGACATGGCAGGGTCATGGAGAGCAGGTAAGGTTTGGCACTGTGAGAGGCCATTGATAAATGTGCAGCCTCAGTTGCATTGAAGCCCCAGGACTGAAGGGGTCATGGGGAAAAGCTGAGGCTTGGCACTATGTGGCAGGGTCAGACTCCCCGAGTGAGCCTGGGATGTGTAACATGAAGGAGCCTGTTTGTTGGGGTTTATGTCCTGCTCAGTTCCCCACAGCTGGCAAGCCCCAAAGAAAATCACACACAGATCTCCATAAGTTATAAAACTGATTGGCCCATTAGCTCAGGCTACTTATTGGCTCTTGTATCTTATATTAACCCATTACTCTTATCTATGTTAGTCACATGGCTTGGTACCTTTTTCGGTGGTACAGATCACAACCTGCTTCTTCGGTAGTCTGCACAGGACTGGTAAGAAATGGGCTTCCTCCTTCCCAGCATTCTCCTGTTCTACGTTCTGCCTGGTTTACTCACCTATACTTCCTGCCTGGCCAATCAGCATTTATTTAAAACGTGATTGACAGAATGCAGACAAGTTTCCCACACCACTTCCCCCTCTTATTTTTTTTTTTTTTTTTTTTTTTTTATTTTTGAGGCTGGGTTTCTCCGTAGCTTTTTTGTTTCCTGCCCTGGAACTAGCTCTTGTAGACCAGGCTGGCCTCAAACTCACAGAGATCTGCCTGCCTCTGCCTCCCGAGTGCTGGGATTAAAGGCATGCGCCACCACCGCCCGACATTTTTTTTTTTAAATAAAGGAAATATCCATAGTCCATTTTTTGGGAATGTGGGTGTAATATTCCAAGCTACTTCTGGCTGGTTGGGGGTGCCAATAATCTTATAGGGACCTAAAGAAAATTTAGAATTATGATCAAGTCCTGACTGTAGTATCCTGTGAGTCTTGATCATCTCAAGTAGCATCTTGAATCTGTTCTGGATGTAGAACTCTGACATCTGGGCCATGTGTTCCTACTGGAGATTTCTCAGGTGGTCTTCCTTGATCAAACCTAATTTTTCTTAATTCAGAATGAATCCACAGCTTCTCATTTCCTATGGAAACAAAAAATCTCTTCTCCAAAGTAACATACCTTTTGACTTCAATTTTGAAGTCAAGGTATTTTCAAAGTACCTATCTTGGATTAGTTCAGCAGCATTTATTAACAAAAGTCTTTTAGCAGCTGTTGCTCCTTCCTCAGCATTCAAACAATTCAAAGAGAGCATAATAGCATACAGTATCAAGATTCTCTGTATATTTTTCATTTTTATGCAGCTTTACTTTAACCTCTATTTTATTTTTACTTTTACTGTTTGAGACAGGTTCTCTGCAAATCCTAGGCTGTCCTGGAATTCCCTCTGTGGACCAGGCTGTCCTTGAATTTACAGAGATCCTCCATCTCTGCCTCCCAAGTGTTGAGATTAAAGGTGTGTCCTACTACACCTTGAAGTCACGAGGTCTCCCAGGCATTGGGATTAAAGGTCTGTGCCACCACACCCAACTACTCTCTCTCTTTTTTTCTTTCTTTTTTCTTTTTTTTTTCTTTTTGGCTAGGACTTCAACCTCTTTTTTTTTAAGCCTGCATATATTTTTAACACACTGTAAACCATTTAGAGGTTTTCTTCGACTTTGAATCCTTCTTTTATTGTATATCTCTCTTTTTGTGACCATATGAGTCTTTAATTTACCAAGAAATATGGGTAGGATTAAAGCTGTGGCTTTGACAGCTAGATCCAGCCCATTCCTTAGCATTCTGTGATACCAGCCTCGTGGCGGAGGTCCCAGCTGTAGCCATGTTTATCGCCACAACTCTATGGCATTTCAAGGTCCCTGCCAGCAAGCAAACAGCAGCATTCTGCTCACAGACTACATTCAAATGCTCCATAGTCAGACTGCCTGCCTGAAAGAGTCAGAGTTCGCCCTGGCAGGACAGACCAGAAAGCCAGCATTTTAAAACAGCGCAGCTTTTTTCCTGCTACGGCTGAAAACTGAAAAGCATGCAGTCAGCTTTTCATCAACACCATTTAAGTGTTTCATGGCAGGACCTCTTAAAGAGCTGCAGGGTTTTGCAGCTAAAGCTGAGTCTGAAAGCCTCTCTTAGATGAGAGTGCTTGCTTGCCTGTAACAAGCAGAGCAGCTCCGAGAAATTGCTGCTACCAAGAAAACATGCTTTACTCTATTCTTTCCCAAGCTTCCTCAGGCTTTCTGTGGATGCAGTTATCCACGTTGGGTGCCATTCTGTAACATGAGGGCCAGCTTGTTGGGGTTTCTGTCCCACCCGGTCTCGCAGCCGTTTAGTCCCAGAGAAAATCACACACAGAGTCTGCATTACTTATAACCTGATTGGCCCATTAGCTCAGGCTTCATGTTAGTTCTTGTAGCTTATATTAACCCATTGTTCTTATCTATGGTAGCCACAGGGATAGGCTACCAGGGAAGGTGCAGCTCAGCTTCCCTGCAGACCAGAGCGTTTGGGAGATACCAGGACCATGGGACGATCGCTAAGGACAGTGGCAGCTGTATTGTAGTGGGGCTGGCTTGGGCCTGTGGGTCACTGTGACATGCCCCTTAGAGCCCAGGCAATCTTGACCCTGAGCTCCACAGTGTGACTTGAGTGTGACTGTGCCCTGGTTCTTCCCTCTTTTGTAAGGAAGCATGTAGCTTGTTTATGATTTTACAGGAGCTACAGTTAACTCTGGAGCTTTAGAGAGAATTTGAACTTTGAAAGAGATTGTGGCTGTTTTAAAGAAACTGAACCTTCTTATTTATTTATTTATTTATTTATTTATTTATTTATTTTTTTTTTGAGACAGTGCCCCTCTGTGTAGCCCTGGTTTTCTTGCAACTCACTCTATAGATCAGGCACTTCAGCCATTTGTCCCAGGTTATGCCAGTCTTATGGCTTATGCTGCGCTGCTTGCCAGTCAGAGGACTACTTGCAGGAGTTGGTCTCTCCTTCTGCCTTGTGTGCTACAGGGGTCTCTCAGGTCAGCAGGATTGGCAACAAGCACCTTTATCCACTAAGCTTTCTCACTGACACCTTCGCCCTTTAAAAATGGTTTTTAAAAATTACCTTTTATTCTTTGACAATATCATACATGTATTTTGGTCATTTTAATCCCCATTACCTCCCTTGTCCACTCACATTCCTGTGTGAATCCCCTCCTATTTTGATGTCTCTTCTTGTTTTGTTTTTATGTGACCGACTGATTTAACTAGGGTCGCTTGTATGGGCATGGGTGGGGGTTGCTTACTGGAGCACAGACAAGTTACCAGCGTTGTTACCACTGAGGAAAGTCTCCTTCCCATCCCCAACAATCATTAACATCCAGTCTCTCCTCAGGGAGGGTGGAGCTGCCCAAACCCCATTTGTGCAGGTATCCACAGCTGTTGTGTCATGGCTGCATGGAACCTAGAAGGCAGTACTTGTTGAATATTTCATTGGGCAGCTAGTCAAGTTAGACTTCAGCGTCCCTTTTGCATCCATGGGCTAGAGTTGGCCTTGCTTAGTTTTTAAGACCTTAATACCTGTTAGTGCCAGATTGGCTAGCAGTGCACTCGGAGCTCAGCTGGCAAACCTCTGACATACTCTTTGGGGGAGGCTGAATGGGATACAGCTGCAGTACCAGAGTTGACAGTTTTGCTGAGTTCCTCCTTCCTGTGCCTCAGCTTTCCCTGTCCAGTGGTTTCCCCTTGCAGCTCCTTTGCCTGGAAATCCTGGGTTTTTGTCCTCCAGTTCTGTCTTTCTTTTCCTGAGGCTATACATGAACCACACGACAAGAGGATGGGAGAGAATGTACGGGGCTCTCCCTGTGCCATGGGGATGTAGTTCTCCTATCAGAGAGTCCCTTCTGGCCTGACTGTTGTGGCAGGAAGAAGTGCCTAGTGGGATGCCCCACCACCACCATATACGGGGCACTCTTTCCTGCTGCTTGAATCACAAATGAAGGTGAGCGGAACTTTCTGTCTGCATCTGGTGTGTAGTTTGTGTTTGGGTTGACTTTTGAGTCCAGCCTAGGAGATACTAGCGATGAAAAACAAGCCAAGGAACAATAACAAAAAAACCCAAAGTAACAGACAAGAAATCTACATCTTCGTAATGCTTTGAGATTTTGATTCTCTTTCCAAACTACTTACTGTCAGTCACTTTTCAGTCTCAGGTCATCCTCTGTCCTGGTTGTACTTGGATTCTCAATGGTATCTGGAACCAGACACTGACTCTTTATTGAATATGCTGTCACAAGAACTAGGCTGCCAATGAGAAGGGCGGTGGCTTTGAGGCTGCTTAACCCTGAGAGACTAAAGGACTGGACAGCTGGCCCTGCAGTCCCTGGTGGAGGACACATCTTGATAATCACCCAAAATCCTTTGTGTTTGTTTTGGAGCTAGGATCTTTATATGTAGTCCTGGCCATCCTGGAGCTTGCTTTGTAGATCAGCCTGGCTTCTGTAAGAGACCCACCCGCCTCTGCCTCCTGAGTGCTGAGTTGAAAGGCGTGTGCCACCATGCCCGCCTTCACTACTTTTTAGCTTTTTGGTGTAGATTTAAATTCTTGGAATAGATAAACCTGCACTTGGTACTGAATTAGAAGGATAAACATGGTTTCAGTCTAGACCTCCACCCCCCAGTCCCTCTCCTTTAGGCAGCTGCTTTCCAGCTCTTCCTGTGTTTATAGAGTTTCTCTACATCACATGAAGAAGGTAGGGGGTGAGGGTATCAAGCATGGGCAGCAGGAAAGGTGATGTCTCTGACTCTGCCTTACTTACAAGCCTGGGAGTCTTTCCATATTGGTGTCTGTGGAAGCTCTCATTGCTGTAGCAGCTTGACTTGTTGGTGACCATGCATTCCATCAGTATATGTGTTTACTTAGTAAATACTTATTCTAAATATCATCTTTCATTATTATGGGACATTGTGTAGAATATCCTTGTACATGTAGTTTGCATATGTGATGCTGTATGTGTGGATATGTGAGATATGTGTATATGTGGATATAAAGTCATTAGACTAAAGATGTATGTCCTTTTAAATTCACCCATGTTAATATATTTCATCTGATTTCAAATAATGCATCATTTTAAGCCTTGGTAGAGTAAGGACTTTTAGAATGGGTACTAAAAACCTTTTTATAATCTTCAGGCTCCTAACTCTGGTAAACACTTTTACCAGGAGTGTTTGGAAAATGAAACATGAATTAATGAATTTCCCCTCTCTTCTGGGAAGAGACGTGCCAGCAGCTGTGAAGGAGACACAGCACAGTAACCCGAGAGCAGCCAGGAGAGAAGGCTGTGGGGAGAAGGTTTAGATCTCCAGTTTGATTGAACAGTTAGTACCTAATCCTCAGACACTGGCTCTGACTCATTCTTCTGAGGAACTGTGTCTGTCATATGCTCTTGTCTCTACAGCCATGTCTGTCTCTGTCATTTACTATACCGACCATAGAATAAGAAGTCCTGAAAAGTAAAGATCCCCTTTCCCAACCCCTCACTTGCCTGATGTAATGGTTTTGTACAAGAAGCTGCCTTGAAGAAGCGTGATACAGAGACCAGAGCGGCACCATTCAGGACATTGCTGCTTATGGTGCTATTAGGACTCAGGTCTTGCTTGGAAAATCTGAAACACAAATTTTCCTGATAAAAACCCTCTGACACTATCCATGGGACCCCCCACAAGCCTGATGAGAACCCTCTGACACTATTCATGGCACCCCCCCACACACACACACAAGCCAACAGCGAATACTTATAGCCTTGTTCAAAGTCAGTGCTGTATTCTTTCAAGTGCTCCATACTTGGGTATACTTTTAAATAAAACTGGTTTATTGGCTATTAAAATTTTCATCTTGTTTTAATATTTTGTTTATAGGTGCCTTTATACCATTTGGAAATTTTTGATGATCATTTATTTTGTGGAAAAATATAAAATATACAAAAGGAAGGAAGCCTGCTGCCCTGGAGGACTATGCACAAAGTAATTGTACAAAACATGCTTGGGCTTCCTTCCTTAAATCTGCTCCTTGGACCTGTTCCATGTCAGTCCATAAGATCAGGTGCCACCATGGTGCAGATGGAGAAGGAAAAATGGGACAATTCATAAAACAGTGCGGGCTTACCAAAGGGACCAGTGTCTTTGGTCTACCCCTTGGACAGCAGCTGTCTAGAGAAACTCTGTAGTGCAAACACATTTGAATGCTTGATGCTTGATCCTTTATCCATTTCCTATCTTCAGTGAACTATATGCAGTGGGTAATTTGTAAAGGAAAAGGTTTTATTGTTCACAGTGGAGCATGGTGCTGGTTTCTGTTTGGTTCTGGTGAGCACCTCATGGCAAGCACATGCAGAAGACAGCACATGGCATGGTAAGAAGGCAGGAAGACTGAGTGCCAGGCTTCCTCTTTTTCTTTTCTAAAATTTTTTATTTAGTCTTTTCTCATAAAATGAATCCTGATCTCATCTTCCCCTCCCTTGACTCCTCCTGCCCCCCCCCCTTCCCTCTCCTCCAGATTTACTCCTCCCTACCCTCCAGCCCCCTGTTTTCCCCTAGAAAAGAGTAATCCTCTTAGGGACAGCAACAGAACAAGATACGGTAAGACCAGGCACAAACACTCACATCCGAGCTGGGCAGGGCAGGCTCTGTGATTGTGGCTTCAGTCTCTGTGAGCCCCAGTGAGCCCTGCTTTTTACTTCTGCCAGCTGTACTCTTCCCTGTTCTCTAATGGTCTACTTTCCTAGGCGCTCACTCACTCCAAGAGACTGGCATTAAACTCTTTTAGATGAAGCGCCTCTACTGATCTAGTTGCCTTGCAGGAGGCTCCACCTCTTAGTGATAACACCACAATGGCTACCATGTTGATGGCCAAGCTTCTTCTTATTCTTTTTTAAAATTTTTATTGATTCTTTATGGATTTTCATGTCCCAATCCCTGTCCCCTCGCATCTGCCCTCTGAGCTTGCATCCTCCCTGCAAAACTAAACCAAATATAAAACAAAACGGAAAACCAACCAACCAACCAAACAAACAAACAAACAAAGAATCTTGTTGTAGAAGCTATAGTGTAGTCTTTCATACACAGTTCACCCTCTAGTCCATTCATCTTTACTTGAGGTGTTCATTACCATGAGGCATTGGTCTGGCTCAAGGCCTCTGGTTTTTGCTGCATCACTGATAATGGTCTCTCACTGGAACTCCTCTTGGATATTCTGTTGTTGTCCTGTGTCATGGAGATCCTGCTGTCTTGGATCTGTAGATCCAGACCCTTCACACGCTCCAACACTTCATAGATTCAGTGGACGTTGGGGTGGGCCCACTCATAGCCCCTGTTCTGGGCCTGGGTAGTAGCTGGGTTGGTGACCAAGCTTCTAACACACAGATGTATGGGACCACATTCAAACTAGACCTCAGCCATAACAGGTGCTCCAGTTTTTACTGTTGAACCTCACGAAGTCAGTAGCCTTCTTTGCTTAGCGTATGAAAAGGGTGAGCAGGCAGGGCCAGCAGAACTTTAAACTTACTGTGTTGCTTTGAGTCTAGAAATCCTTTTTTGAATGTTATTTCTTAAATTTGGATTTAACTGTCAGAATTTATGTTTAGTATATATCTTTTCCAGTGGATAGCCAGTGATTTCTAGAATTTTAAACCATTATCTAAACAAATAATGTGGATTTTCATTTAGCATATAAAGGACATTGTACTAGTAACCCCTCTTAAATAATGCACTATCAAAAGGCTTGCTAGTGGAGGTTGGAGAGATGGCTCAGAGGCTGAGAGCATCTTGCAGAGGACCTGGGTTCAATACCCAGCACCCACACGGCAGCTCACAGCCTCCTGTAACACGCATGTGCTCACCTGGGCTCAGTACCCAGCACCTCATGGCGGCTCACAGCCTCCTGCAACATGCATGTGCTCACATGATTTCCCCCTAATTTTAGCTTAGCAGTAGGGTTGGGTGCCCAGTGTTACCCACTAGTTTGTGTATTGTATGTTTGATTTTAGACTGGGACATTTTTGTTATACTATCTGTATGTGTACAGTAATGATTCCAAGAACACTTTAGTCTGGATATAGGAGGTTGAGGCAGTCCAGATTCTTGGTCCTGTGTCAGAAGCAGAAGGAAGAAGGGAGGGCCAGATAATCCTAGTACAGACCTCTGTCAGGCCAGGACACCTAGCAGAAAGGCAACAGGTTCAAGGGAGGCCAGAGGCTCTGTTACACAGGTAGAAAGGCCAAAAGACCCTGGGGTCCTCTTCTGGAGATGTGGGGGCATTATTCCATCTGGAAAAGAAGCAGCTGACATTGAGTATACTCTGGAAAACAGTTCCCTTCCACAGTAGAAATGTTACAATGAATTCAGATCATGAAAAGAAGTCAGCCATTCTCTTCCATGATAGAGGCACCATTTTGTAGATTCAGATCACATGACCAGTGTCAGGTGGACCTTTTATATTGTTTCTGAAAAGATGTGTCTAATAGCAGGGTTCTGAAGGTTGTCACAATGAATTTGCAAACGCAGTTTAATTGGGTTACGTTTTCTTGCTGACTCAGCAGCTTTTTCCAGGCTTGAGGATGAAACCCAGGGCTTTGCACATCTTCCTCAAGATGATCCACACTGTTGACACTCTTGGGCTTTTTTTTAAATCTTCTTTCTTTCCTTTTTTATTTTATTTTATTTACTTATTTAGAGACAGAGTTTCTGTGTAGCTTTGGAGCCTGTCCTGAAACTCCCTCTGTAGTCCAGGCTGGCCTTGAACTCACAGAGATCCTCCTGCCTCTGCCTCCTGAATGCTGGGATTAAAGACGAGTGCATCACCACCACCACCCCGCCCCGTTACTGTTGGACTTTTATTGCCATGCTCCTCAAGAGCTGTGTCGTGTGAATCCACACTGTTGGGCTTCATGCCAGCTTTTTAATTTGAAATAATTATAGGCTTATAGACAAGTTACAAAGATAATCAAGATTTTTCAGAGAACAACATGCACACATTCCTGCTAACCAAACTCTGTGTCTCTAAGGTTTGCCAGTTCTCACACTGCTGTCCCATTTCTTCCCAGGATTTACTCATGTGCTACATTCAGACTGCCATATCCTTAGTCTCTCTTCCTGTGATGGCTTCTTAGCGGCCTGTGGGGTGCTCATTAATGAATTTTTTTGTGTTTAGACTGTAGTCGGGGGCATGGAGAAGAATACCTCAGAGGCAAAGTACACACCAGGGCGCATTGTAATATGGTAACAGCGCTTAGGGGGTGATGCTTGATGCTCCCTCTGTCATGGCCCAAGTTAGCGGTTGCCGGTTTCTCCACTGTGAAGTCATTGCTTTTCCTCTTCCCATGCTGTATTCTTTGGAAAGGAGTCACTAAATCTAGTTTATCCTTGGGACTATTCCCCCCCCCCCCCCATTCATGTTGTTTCGAACTCTTCTGTAGAGGGAGACTTCTGCTTGCATGTTATCAAATCATTGGCTTCAGTGAGCGCAGTGTATGTTTATATCGTACTTTGGATCACGACACTACACTGTTACTACTTTGTTGCCCACACTGCTCTGCTTTGGCTGCTGGGCCTCACCAAGACTTTCTGTGTCCTGTTGACATGCCTTGTTTGTTTTTTTTTTTTTTTTTTTTTCCTGCTTGGACACCTCCTCACTCTCCAGAGCTGGAGAGCTTTCCAGGCTCGCCCTAGACCAGCTCTTAGAGGCCTGGTTCATTTTGCTGGACAAATTAAGATCTGAATATTAGATTGAATGTTCTCTCTACCTCTTTTGAGATATATTGAGCCATGCATGGGTTTATGATATAAATCCACTCCATGTTACAGACTTCACACTGTCCTTCCCTCTTTGCTTATTTGACAGTGAGAAACCTGCTCCTCCCCTTCCACTATGGGCAATGGAACTTTATTTGATATTCACATACATATATGTAGAAAGCTGGTTCTAGACCCCTGTGAGCAACAAGTTTACCAGCCACAGTGCAGCCTGTATGAAGTCTAAGCCTCTAACTGTGGGGTAGAGCAGCGTCCCCCAGTGTTACTTAGTAATCTTCAATTCCTCTCTCCCTGTTACTAAAGTTAGATCATACATTTATAAAGCCGCATCTCACTATGTTACCCAGCCTGGTCTTTGCTATAGATATGTCCACTGCGCCTGGCTAATATGTTAGTTCTCTTTTTTACATTTTTATTTCCAGACAGCATCTCACTGTATTACCCAGCCTGGTCTTGTGCTACAGCTGTGCCCACTGTGTACACAGTGGCTAATAGATTAGATTACGTTTTTACATTTTTGTGGGTTCTTTGAGAATTTAATACAATGCAATTTGATTATAGTCGCACTGCCACCCAGTCTTCCCAGCCACACCACCTTCTCTACCTGTGCTTCTACCTCCTCTCCCTCCTCCTCATTCTTCTTTTTAAAAAAACTGATCAAGTCCGGTTTGTTCTGCCCACTCACCAGAACCTATTCCATCCAACAGGAGTCACATCCTTAAAGAACATTGACTCTCCCTCTCCCAGAACCCATCAGTTGCCAATAGCTCCTCGGCTAGGAGTGGGACCGCATGCCCACCTCCCCACTTGGTGCAGGTCTTGCAAGTATTGTCACACCACTGTGAGTGTCTATGTGTAGCTGCCCTGCTGTGTCTGGAAAGCTAGATGTCCTTATAGGCATCTAGCACCCCTGATTCTTAAAATCTTTTCCCCCTTCTTTCACAATGATTGGGAAAGGTGGTGTGAGTAGATGTCCCGTTTGGAGCTGAGCGGTTCCCAGTCTCTCACTCTCTACACCTTGGCCAGTCGTAGCTCTTGGCTTAATCACCATCTACTGCAAAAAGAAGCTTCTCTGATGAGGGTTGAGAGATGAAATAATCTGTGGTATAATGAGTCATCAATACTTAATGTTATGTCCATTTAGCAGACTAATAGTGGTAGGTTCTCCTGTGGTCTGTCTAGCCACAGGTTCTTTCTTGGTCCCAATAAAAGGAGTAGGCTTGGGTTTCATCTCATGAAGTGGGCCTTAAATCCAATCAGAAAGTAGTTAGTTACTCTCAGGACGTTTGTGCCACATTGCACCAGTGGGCATGTCTTACCAAAGCAGGTCATTTTTATAGCTCACAAGATACACAGCTGGATGAGACTGAGCGTGACTTTTCTCCTCTAGTGCGTGTGTGGCATCTTCCATAGGGGTGATGCTTTCCTGTCCACTACCACCTTGATGTCTCCATATTCTGTAACTCAAGTGTATGGTGTCTTTATCAATAGGATCTTACTATCACATTCTTGAGATCAACCAAGAGCATTGCCAATAGCCTATAATGTTTGGGGTTTATGGGTCACTGGTCAAGAATCCAAACGTAGTCACCCATTCCTGGCACTGGGTTTCATTAGACTCTTGTCACATTCTATCTTCAGATGCCCCGACATTCTGGTGAACTTTTACAAAACTTGTGTGTGTGTGTGAGGTTCACTTTTTGTGAACTATAGTTTTCTGGGTTTTGCTATATCTCTCTAGTAATATATATCCCACCACCCTAAAGTTTTTCCTGTTTATTCCTTTGTAGCCAACCATTTCCCACCAAAAATCCTGGTAACCACTTACTTGCTTTTTTGTTTTGGTTTCTGTTTTTTGAGACAGAGTTTCTCTATGTAGCCCAGGCTGTCCTGAAACTGGCTCTGTAGACCAGGCTGGCCTTGAACTCACAGAGATCTGCCTGCCTCTGTCTCCCAAGAACTGGGATTAAAGGTGTGTGGCACAGCTGCTCAACCTTCCCCCCCACACTTACCTGATTTTTATGTGCTTATATCTTTTCCAGCATGTTACATGAATGACGTTCCACAATGTGTGTTCTTCCATCTAGCATTATAAAGTTCAGACATGTCGTGTAAGCAGGCTTCAACAGCATGTACCTATAATCCCAGAGCTAGGGCAGCGGAGACGGATGCTTTCTAGCCAGCCAGTTTAGCCCAGTCAGTGACTGTTATGGTCAGTGGGAAACCTGTCTTAAAAATAAGATGGAGAGGAATTGAGGAGGACACCCAAATTGATTTTCTTTGCCTCTACACACGTTTACACTTACATACATGTGCATGCGTATTCCTTCATGTGCCTATGTGTACACTCTCACAGACACAAGACTCATTCATATTTTTGAAGGAATCAATAGCTTATTCCTTTTAGTTGTTAAATAATATTCCTTTCTAGGAGTATACCAGAGTTTATTTATTCTTTCACCCATTGAAAGACATCTTGCTTTCAGTTTTGAATACTTCTAAGTCGAACCTGTTATAAGCATGTGTACAGTTTTCTATATGAACATAGTTTTCCACTTGGTTGGGTAAATATGTAGTGAAAACTGTGATTGCTGCATCATATTGCAAGTTTCTTTTTAGTTTGATGGAAACTACCAAGCTATGGAGCCTAGAATTTTTCATGGTTGAGTCTTGTCTATCTGGCTTAATCTAGACTCACTCACCCGGAAGAATGTCATATTGGGGGATTGATTTTCTTGATTAGAGGGAAGACCCGCCCACTGAGGCAGCAGTGTTCCCTGGGCAGGGATCCTGAATGGTGTAAGAGTGGAGAAAGCCAGCTGAGCACTGTCAGGTATACATGCGTTGGTCCATTACCTTTACTCGGACTGTGGCTGGCGTGTGAGTGGCTATGATTTCCCTGCCATGATGGAGTCTGACCTGGCTGTGACCTGAAGAAGCCCCTTCTCCTTTAAGTTCCTTTATCAGAGTACTTTTTCACAAGAGCAGGAAAATTGATTAAAATGTCAAATTTTAAAGGCATAATAGCTAATTAGTTGATCAGAGTATAAAATGTCAACCAATGTTTACTTGCCTGTGTAAAATTTGACTTTTGAAGTGATTGCTCTGTGTGTGGCATTAAGTTTGGCCAGTAGTGTATCCAAAGAGAAAGAAGGCCCTGGGTAGGTCTTCAAAGGGCTTTGCTATCCCATAGCCATGGCTTTCTGAGGGTTAAGCTGGGTTGTATTCTGGCTCTTGGGTAACAAAGTGATCTGTTTTGGGGCCTAATTTACAAAGGTGTCTGGCTGACAGCATAGCACGGTCAGATTTCCCAGTTTCTCGGGGCCACATAGGGATACCCCATGTTGTCAGAGGAAGGAGCTTGGAAGGGAAAGCATGGCCTCTTTGGACAAGGTAAGGCAGCCCTGGGAAACAGCATGGGATTGGTTAGTTTGGAGGATTTCCGTGGGCTCTGGGGCACAGGGTTTGTCCCTACTGGCCTGGTGTGCTCAGTACTGACTGGATCTCTGCACTGACCTTGTTATCAGTGATGCCCAATGAATACATATAGAATCCAAGAAAGCAGAGGATGCCAGCATAATCTTCCTTCACCCCGTGAAGCTTTCTCATCTACTAGCTGAATAATTCAATGTGCTATTGACTGAGTACACGAAAACAACGATCCAAAGATACAGGAAGAGAGGTCTTTGCCCTCAAGGGGCTCATGATATTCAGGAAAAACGGATTCACTCCTCCATTGAGCAAACATTTATTAAACATCTGCCATATTTTAGGCACTTGCTAATCTCTGAAGAGACATTTTAGTCCCCGGATGAGAAGTTCATAACTGGATGGAGTTAAACCCCTCTCGGCTTCGTTCTCTCCATCTTGCCACATGCGCTCTTTGCTTCGGGTCCAAGAGAGTCAGAGTCAAGGCTTTCCACGTTCATGAAAAACCTGAATGAGGGCATCTGCAGATTTTCTCTGAAGGATCTTTGACAAATATTTTTAAAAGCGCCGAAACCTCCCATCAGTTAGTTGTCTGAGGTTTCCACTGTGCTTCTCACAGCGCTGCCAGAGTGGCTAAGAAGTGGGAAGAGGGGAAGAAGCTGTTGTTGCAGGGAGAGGCTGCTTGTTACCTCCTAAACCAGGCTGTGAGGACAGCTGTTGGTGGGTTAGGTTTGCTGTTAACATGCATCTTGACTGGACGTCCTCCTTTCTTCCAAAGTCCCAGTTTTCTCATTTAGAGAACTGACCTTGTGATTGATTTGTTCAATCTACTGTCATTTTTTTTTTCAAGGAAATGAGATACTGACCACACAGCTTATAGTGTGACACCCGTGCCTGATGACTTCCTACTAGGCCCATCTTACAAAAGTCTTGCTTTTTCTTAACAAGCTTCTTACAATAGACTTTTGGGGTTACACTCAAATCCAGGCTGCAGCAGTGGGCTTTCACTTCCTTATGCCAACTTTAAACGTTAAATCACAGCTCCATATCCAGCATTAGTCAGTGAGCCAGACAACAAGTAGGCTTGTTCCCTGCCCTTGAATTTCAGGATGAAATACATGAACATAGACACATGTAGCCTTGTCTGAACGAGCAGTTAGAATGCATGGCTGTGATAGGTATCTTCTGGACACTCAACTCTGAGGTGTGGGAGAGGGATTTTGCAGGGTACTCTTTGACCTCAAAATTAGCATTAGCAATGATTGCTTCAAGCTTACCGAGGCAAATCCTGAAATGACATTGAGGGGTTTGTATTGTTTTCTTTGCTTGGTGGCAGGAGAAATGGGCTGCCTCAGCAGGTACCATGGTCTGCCTGTCATAGCTGGTGTGGCAATTTATACAGGAATACATGCTGAACCTCCTGTCCTGAAGATCTGAAATCTCAAATGCTCCTAAAGTGTTAACATGGAACTCAAAAATTTCTTTATCCCAGAATATTTGTATTGCAAGTTTTTAGATCAAGGGTGCTTGAACAATAGAGCCCTGTGGAAACACCCAAAGCCTGAAAACCCCCTGGAGTCTGGACTGCTTTGGCTCCAAGTGTTCCAGATGAGGGATACTCACCGCTACATCAGATGAGGGATACTCACCGCTACATCAGATGAGGGATACTCACCGCTACATCAGATGAGGGATACTCACCGCTACATCAGATGAGGGATGCTCGGTACATCAGGCATCAGGTGAGAGGTGGACATGGAAGAGATTTTATTCTCTTCACTATTGACATTTTTAACATGGTGATTTGGTGATGGGGACATGCTGTGCATTTTAATATGTTTAGCAGCCTCTCTGACCTCTTGATACTAGTGACTCTCCTCTGCTGCCCCATTCCACAGTGTCTCCAGATAGCACTGATAAGCTTGAGAGACTAGACTCACTGGATGCAGTAACCTTACAACTGTGGAAATGTACTTTTGTTTTGATGGAGGTGCACTGTGTGGCATAGATTTTATTGGCATATGACAATAGATTGTAGGACCTGGGTAATTGGTGGGATGGTTTTCTGTTAAATTCCAATTTAGGGACTTTTGGGGACTCTCAAGATTTTCAGAATCTCTTGAGTAATATTGGTAAACATGAAAAATGTAGGCTGTTCCTTGTGACCTTGACGTAGGAGACAAGCTCAAAAGAGTGGCATTTCACTGCAGGTGAGGAGCAGGCGATAGTCTGGTCAGGCTGTGACCAGGGCAGATCCTCTGTTCTGTCCCTCAGAGCCGCCCTTGTGCTTCTGAGGATGCTGTAACTTCATCATGGTTTGCATTCTGCCGCCTTTGTTTCCAAGGTGCAATTTGGCCAAGTCTCTTCACTGTGCCTGTTTTATTTGTTTTAATTTTTAAATGATTCCAGGGCTAGGGGATGTCTCAGTTGGCAAAGTCCTGGTGGACCAGAGTCCACCCCCGGAACCTCTGAAAAAAGCTGGGTGTGGTGTGTATGCTTGTGATCCTGGTGCTGGGGGATTGTTTCCCCATAGCCCTGGCTGTTCTGGAACTCATCTGTCGATCAGGCACCTGCCTCTTCCTCCTGCTTTTAAAGGTGTACACCACCGTGCTCTCCAGCCAGCCTGTGAACGATCCTGTCTGAAAAGTCAGAGGAAATAGCCTTGTGGAACAGCGCCTGAAGTTATCTTCTGCCCTCCATCCTCACACAGATGCACCCACACACATGTGTACCTGCACATGCACAAAATTTCATTAAACTATAACATGGGTTGACTGTTTCACTTAAAGTATATTTATCAAGAAACTAGACCGTAAAAGGCTAATCAACCCAATTATAAAATGGGGCACTGAGCTGAACAGAGATCTCTCAACAGAAGAAGTTCAAATGGCCAAAAGACACCTAAGGTCATGCTCAACTTCCTTAGCAATCAGGGAAATGCAAATCAAGACAACTTTAAGATACCATCTTACACCTGTCAGAATGGCGAAAATAAAAAACACCAATGATAGCCTTTGCTGGAGAGGTTGTGGAGAAAGGGACACACTCATCCATTGCTGGTGGGAATGCAAACTTGTGCAACCACTCTGGAAAGCAGTGTGGAGGTTTCTCAGGAAATTCGGGGTCAACCTACCCATGAACCCAGCAATACCACTCTTGGGAATATACCCAAGAGAGGCCTTATCATACAACAAAAGTATATGCTCTACTATGTTCATAGCAGCATTGTTTGTAATAGCCAGAACCTGGAAACAACCTAGATGCCCTTCAATTGAAGAATGGATGAAAAAAGTATGGAATATATACATATTAGAGTACTACTCAGCAGTAAAAAACAAGGACTTCTTGAAGTTTACAGGCAAATGGATGGAAATAGAAAAGACTATCCTGAGTGAGGTAAGCCAGACCCAAAAAGAGGAACATGGGATGTACTCACTCATATTTGGTTTCTAGCCATAAATAAAGGACATTGAGCCTATAATTCGGGTTCTTAGAGAAGCTAAATAAGAAGGAGAACCCAAAGAAAAACATATAGGCATCCTCCTGAATATTAACCTTCATCAGGCAATGAAAGAAGACAGAGACAGAGACCCACATTGGAGCACCGGACTGAAATCTCAAGGTCCAAATCAGGAGCAGAAGGAGAGAGAGCACAAGCAAGGAACTCAGGACCACGAGGGGTGCACTTACACACTGAGACAATGGGGATGTTCTATCGGGAACTCACCAAGGCCAGCTGGCCTGGGTCTGAAAAAGCCTGGGTTAAAACCGGTCTCGCTGAACATAGCGGACAATGAGGACTACTGAGACCTCAAGAACAATGGCAATAGGTTTTTGATCCTACTGCACCTATTGGTTTTGTGGGAGCCTAGGCAGTTTGGATGCTCACCTTACTAGACCTGGATGGAGGTGGGTGGTCCTTGGACTTCCCACAGGGCAGGGAACCCTGATTGCTCTTTGGGCTGACAGGGAAGGGGACTTGATTGGGGGAGGGGGAGGGGAAGGGGAGGCGGCTGGGGGAAAGAGACAGAAATCTTTAATAAATAAAGAAAGAAAAAAAAAGTATATTTATCACCATCATTCATCTCCGAAACAGTTTCTTCTTCCTCATCTGAAACCCTGTATCTGTTGGCCACTCTCCATTGTCTCCCCACCCCCTCCATTGGCCACTCCCCATTGTCTCTTCACCCCTCCTCCATTGGCCACTCCCCATTGTCTCCCCACCCTCTTCATTGCCCACTCCCCATTGTCTCCCCACCCCTCCTCCACCATCCTATTTGTGTTTTTATAAAAATGACTTTTCTAGGAACCTCATATAAGAGGAATTGTAAAGCATTATGTTTTTAGGGTTCATCCATGTTGTTAATGTGTCAGGCTGTTCTTTCTATTTTAAGCATATATATGCCATGTTATTTGTCCCTAGACACTTTGAGATGCTTCTACTTTGTGTGATTGTCGGTGACACTGCTATAGTTTTTGGATAGTGGGTTCTGCTTGTGTTTTTAAGACAGCTCTCACTTCGTAGCTTGGGCTGGGTTCAGACTCTTGGAAGCCCAGGCTTGCTGCCTCAGCCTCCCAGTAGTAGGTGGATACGACTAAACCTAGCAATAGGTGTTCATGGTTCCTGTCTCCATACCAACTTTCTGATGGTGCCGGAGACTGAATCCAAATGCACAGAACTTGTGCATTTGTTTCATTTGAAGTGAAATGAGAAAAATAAGGCTTCTTCCATTTGGGTTCCGGCAGTGCTTGCTGAGTGCCAGGCACCGGCTTGTGCTAAGCGTTTCTCTTGCCTTTCCTTCTGTTACATCCCCTCTCTTGATGGCTAATCAAAACCAAGCAGTGACTAAAAGATTTTTTTTTAAAAATTTCTACCAGTTCAAGTCCATTCCCAGGACTGACATTTTCTAGTCAATGTTCTTGACACTGTGTGTTATTTCCACAGCTAGAAAATCTCTAGAAATTCGAGTTTATTCTCTCAGCCCTGCCTTGTTACTGTTCTCTGAAATGCCCTTCGCTAAGGCTCACTGTCAACACTTTCCTCTATGATCATTTGTTCTAAAATTCTGCTAATGGCAGCTTGTTACACACAGACTCTTGAGGTCCGCCAACCAAGATCTGTGATTCATCTGTCATTCAAAAGACTACTGATAGCCTGAGGGCAAGATTTAGATACACTTGGTGAATTTCATTGCTTTGTTCCTTTGACTATGCTTAAACACCCAGTCTCTCTCCCTCTGAGGAAAGGCATATTTTTGGCAGGCCCCTTTCTCTTTGTGCTATGCCATCTGTCACAGGGGTCATTGCTTAGAGGCTGGCTTCTTCCCTGCTGGGAGCAGGTGGTCACGGCCAGTGGCTATTGACAGGCCTGGAGTGGGGGAGCTTCCGTATGCCCCCCATGCTGGATGTGCAGTTGTTACCCTTCAGACAGAGAAAGGAAAGCCTTTCTTGGGAAAAAGAGAAGATGCAGAGGTGATCTTGAATTGTTTGTGTTCCAGCTACTTGACTGTCTGTCTATCACTCCACTGGCTCCACCCTCTGACTGCTAATTGAAAGAGCCCACAGAACACAAAGACAGTGGTGACCTTGGCTGTTATGGATAACATAATACCACAGAGGGCACTTGGTTTTGCTGGAAGGAAAGAAAATGTTCCGAAAGCCTTGGATGATCTTGCTGGAAGGACCCTGGTTTCAAAGTCTTCTTTAAATTTTGTGTTTTCCAGCTAGTCAAGGTTCTGGCCTTGACTCAGCCCAGTGCTGAGTCACTGAGCCAGCTTCATTCATCGATCATGTGCTTGCACACAGCTTGGTGGCAAGGGGGAGAGAATTACTATTTTCAAATGTTCCTTCCTGAGGTAGCATGGTCCAGAAGTGAGCTGAGAGACAGGATGCTGGAGTTCTATTCTGGGCCCAGCTATGCACCTTCAGCAAGATTCAGCCCCGCCTCCCACCATGTTTAATGTAGAAGGATGGGAATCTAAGTAAACTAGTAGGACAGAAAAGAACAGAAGAGGTTTTAAAATGTTTTTCTTGGACAGATTCTGAGGAATAGGCTCCCAAACTCCTGTCTCCCTGGTTGGTGGTGTTTGTTGCCACTGGTTGCTCAAGAAACTTGCTGCAGTGAAACAGGAAGACCATGTGTACGGACAGATTCAGTGAAATAGGAAGACCCTGTGTACAGACAGATTCAGTGAAATAGGAAGACCTGTGTGTACGGACAGATTCAGCAACCTCAGACCTCGTTCTTTTCCAACCACTAATGCTATCCCATAGTTGTCACTGTGTGTGCTCTCATGTTTTCAAAAGAACACCAATGGGGAGCTGGGTAAATAAGGGTGCTTGCTGCTAAGCTTGATGACCTGAGTTCCTCTCCTCCAGAATCTGCATGGTGGAAGACAAGTTCCCACAGTTGTTCTCTGATCTCCGCTCCTGAATCATGACATTGCTTGGGCATGCACACACACACACACACACACACACACACACACACACACACACACACACTATGTCAGAGCAGTGATTTACAGGATACGTTAGTAGAGGATATATTGTCTAGGTTACTGAGACCAGCCTGACTCAGGAGCCAGGTTTCTGGTTTCTTTGGGCCTCCCTAGCTGTCTAGTAGTTTTTACATGCTCTGCCTTCCCTTGCTGGTCTGACTCATATGTCTAACCTCAGCACTAGACATAATTGTACCTTCCACAACTCCTATTCCTGACAGAGGGGAAGTCATGGCTGCTGAGGCTGTGCAATCCCTTGGTTTATGACACTTCTTTCCCTGACACCTGAACTCAGTACGGCACTAAGAACTTGCTTATAGAGTTCTTTCATTTTTGTTATAAAACATTTTAAGCATGGAGATAAACATAGAAAATAATTTATGTGTTCATCATTTTGAGAAATTAATAATTATAGGTACAGTTAGCACCCCCCCCCCAAGTACCATGTTTTTAAATTTGATTCCTTGTAGCAAGTGTACCTTCCATGTCTTATACATATTGTCTGGTTTCCTCAAGTGTTTTAACAGCTACCCTTCCTGCCCCTAGTAGTGACCTTGGACAAATTGTTTCACTTCTCTGCAGCCCCTGTCTATTTGGTTACTTTACAAACAATGTGGTGTAGTAATATTTTTATTTATGTTTTAATAAATAAAGCTTGCCTAAAAATCAGAAGGGCAAAACTAAGCCACTAGAGGTCAGGCAGTGGTGGCACACACCTTCAATCCAAGGATTTTGGAGACAGAGGCAGACGGATCTCTGTGAGTTCAAGGCCACCCTGGCTATACAAGATCAATACAGAACAAATTCTACACCTTTAATCCAAGTACTAGGGAGTCATATGCCTTTAATCCCAGCACTAGAGGGAATATAAAATGGGAGGAGAGAGAGGCTCAGGCTGCGTAGGCTGCTTAGTCTATGGTGACCCAGTCTTGGTAGAGGTAAGACTTCTCTAGTGTTTTGGCTGCTTTGCTTTTCGGGTATTCTGTCTCTGGGTTTATTGTTCATGCTACAGTGTTGTAATGTATGTACTTTGTAAGGCATCTATCATCTACACAAACAGCTCGCATCAGGTCTCCAGGCTATGGGGGATTGTGGGACGGAGCTGGGGACAGTGTGCCAGGAAGTGATGCTCTGAGTCTCAGCATGCCTACTTGTGCGGTGTGTGTGTTATACACATAGAGTTACACATGGAGTAATTAGAAATACTGAACTTTGAAGGAAGAGACCAAGAAGAGCCATCTCTATCTACTTGGATTTTCTCCCATCATCTTCTTTTCTTTAAAGATTAAAAACTAAAATTGTGCCTGTGAACTTCATGCATGGATAGAAGTCAGAAGAGGGTGTCAGATCCCCTGGCACTGGAGGCACAGATGTGTGAGCCACCATGTGGGTTCTGGGAACAGAACCTTGTTCCTCTGTAAGAGCAACAAGTGCTTTTAGTCCTGGAGTCATCTCGAGCCTTCTTCCTTCATTTTCAAGGTTCTGTGTTATTGACTGACCTAGTCTATGTCCCTTGTGGTTTTATATTAGAATTACCCTTTTAAAAAAATTCTAAAAAAATAAAATAAAATAAAAAATTCTTTCCTGTCTGTTCAAAGTTCAAAATTTAAATTCTTATTATTCTTAAATTGTCATCAGCCATTTGGCTAAAAGAGTTTGCTTTCACCAGTATGCCTTGCAAAACTCTCGCTAGTGATTCTTTCTTAGCTTAAAATATGTCTTTTTCTCCTGCCTCTTCTACTGTATGTGGTCTGAAGAAGGTCCGTAAGCTGTTTTAGTACCTCTTCATGTTTTGTAATACATCAGTCCCAGTACTGTCAGAGGTACTGCTTATCATGCTATAGAAGAACCTCTTTGATTCTTCTTTGTGTGTAAGTGTGTTTATATGTGTTGTGTGTGTGTGTGTGTGTGTGTGTGTGTGTGTGTGTGTGTGTAGGAGGACGAGTCCAGAGATGTCTGTTGTTTCTTACCATCCACCTTAAGTTGTTTTGTTTTGAGACAGGGTCTCTTATTGGTCTGGAACTTACTAACTAGGGTAGACTAGCTGCCAGTGAGACTTGGGGATTTGCCCTGGCATCATCAGTACTTACCACTATACCTGGAGTTTTTGTTACTTACTGCTGCTGTTGCTTTTAGTACGGGTTCTGGGGAATCTCAGGAGCTCATCTTCTCATGCTTGCAAGGCAGGTACTTTATGAACTGAGTTATCAACCCAGCCAGCCCTTGCTGTTTCCTTACTTGGGCCGAGGAAGACATTATTCAGGACTGCTGCAGTGGCAGCTTGTAGCTGGGCAAGGAGGTTGGGGTCAGTTACAAACACAGTCTAGGCAAGAGGAGATTTACAGGGAAGGAGTGGCGTGGGGACCAGTGGGTAGAGAAGTACTAGGAGGTGCAGCCGAAGCAGTGAAGATGCCTGCTATGGGGGCCAGTGAGTATAGAGAAGTAATAGGAGGTGCAGCCGGAGCAGTGGAGATGCTTGCTAAGCGACCTGACAGGATTCCAGCTGAAACCAGCCATGGTGACATAACCTGGCAGATGGTGGAGCTTGAGGAGCCTGGTCACATCAAGGATGATCAAGATGAGGACGGGGAAGTTATCTGAGCAGCTTATCTTGCTGAAACTGGTTATATAGGGAAGTGCAAAGATGAATTTAGCAGAAAATTCAGAAGTTTAAAGTTTGGTTGGGCCAAGAATTTTTGTTGGCATGCTTGTACAAGATCTAAGAGGAGGGCTGGAGAGATGGATCAGCGGTTAAGAGCCCAGGCAGCTCTTCCAGAGGACCTGAGTTCAATTCCCAGCAACCATTTGGTGGCTCACAACCATCTGTAATGAGATCTGGTGCCCTCTTTTGGCCTGCAGGTATACATGCCAGTAGAACACTCATACATAAAATACATTAATAAGTCTTTAAGAAAAAGATCTAAGAGGAACTTTTCTAGAGTCAAAAGTAGAATGTGAATATATTATTAGCTGGATGTAATGAGTCACACATATAATCCCAGAGAAATATATTTCCGAGAAATTGAGGCTTGCAGAAGGACAGGAAATTTAAGACCAGCCTGAACTACATAAGGAGACCTTGTCTCAAAGCAAAACTGAAAACCAAAGCCACACCAAACCAGACAACAGGAGAGAATAACACATATAAAACCCCAGAGATGCTAATTATATTTTAGGAATAAGAACTTCTGGATATCCACATAAGAGAAATTTCCTTGAGTGGGCGCAAGACAGTCTGGACAGTATTTGTGGTCAGCTGGGCCGTGGTGGCACATGCCTTTAATCCCAGCCCTCGGAAGACAGAGGCAGGTGGGTCTCTATGAGTTCAAGACCAGCGTGGTCTACATAGGGAATTCCAGGACAGGCTCCAAAGTTATATGTAGAAACCCCATCTCGAAAAACAAACAAAACTATTTATGATCACATTGTTGATGACAGTGCACAGCTCTTGGAACAGAAGTTTACCAGGAGGGTTGATAAATTATGGTGCTGCCACTGTGCAAGAGCACATCAGTTTGATGTAAATGTGTCAAGAATTAAATGTCAACCAGGATGTGGAACAGGAAAGTGCAAACTTCAGACAGGCAGTGGTGGAGGCAGAGGCAGGCTGAGTTTGAGGCCAGCCTGGCCTACAGAGTGAGTTCCAGGACAGCCAGGGCCACACTGAGAAACGCTGTCTCAAAAAACAAAAAGGTACAAACTTGAGAATATGATCAGTAATATATATCTGTCTATACAGACTCAGCTCAGGGTAGTGACCCCTGCCCGTAGCCCCAACTTCTCCAGAGACTGAGGAGGACTGGATTGGGGCGGCCTGGTAAGAGCAAAAACATGCAGAACAATTCTCACACTGCATTTGGATTCACCGTTTCTATGGTGATAATTGAAAACTAAGAGAATGAGAAGCACAGGATTTGGAAGGTGGGGATGGGCTCCATGGAGGAGGCAGGGCGCGGGGCTACAATTGGAGCTGGGACTTTCTGCCACTGCTTGTGCTTTCTTGGCTCTTGAATTGTTTTATAAAACAATTTAGCTGCAAGAAAATACTCAAAATAACGTGTGGAAGGGAATCCTGTTTTTATTGTTTGTGGTCGTGGGGAGAGAACTCACAGCTGTGCAGTGTACTAGGCGTGTCCCCTACCACATTGTTATATCACCTATAGTCACATTTTTTTAAGCTAGTGGCAAATAGAGAACATGGAATAAGTTAACAGTTCTGTAACTTATTAGGCTCATAAGTGATTTTTAAAATTTTATAGTCTAATGAGATATATCAGGAAACATGGCAATGTCTTTTTAAGATCCAGAAAACATCAAATTAGATAGGCTTTCCCTCCAGCCTGGAGATGAGAAATAATCCTCATTTAGCAATACTTTTCCAATTTTAATAAGCACTTATAGTCGTGGTGCATTGATTGTCTTTAAAAGCTAAAATTTTAATTTTAACTAACTAAAAAAATAGCAACTTAGGGGGGAAATTGCTGGAATTTCTAAACATAAAAAGTATTGTTTGGGATTATATTAAAAATCATGTTAAGACTGATAACTTCTAAGACTCACAGCACTAGCTGCTCCCGAGTTCAGGTGCTCACAGTGCTTAGAGCTGCTGTCTTCCTGAGCTCCCCTTCCAACTCCTGCCCTAAGACCAACGTCTGATCTGCACTGTTGCTGTCTGCATTGCTGCTAATCCATCTGCCTCCCCTAGAATTTGAGTTCCACACGGGCAGGGTACAGGTATTTTACACTACCATCCTGGCTCCTCTTATTTACCATATGTTTGTCATGTAGATGGAAATGATTCTCGGATGAATGAACACTCGAATGAATGAAGAAGTCACAGCTGAAGGGAACATTCTGGAAACTGAGTCATTTGATGGGAATGTTAAAGTAGGTTTGCTACTCATTCATACAATAAAGGTAATTAAGTTGAGTAATAAGATGTGAGTAATTCTCTTTGGAAGTCTTAGGTGAGGGAGTGAAACACTGAGCTCTAACTGCCAGCGCCTTGCTAGAAACAGTATGAGAGAGTGAGGAGATGGGAAGGCACTCGGGATCGAGGGGAGAGTGATTTTGACATTGGTTCTCCTTCATTTATCTGATTTTAAGTGTTGTTTTAAAAACCTTACCTTAAATGATGCAATTCACTTTTCCCCTTCCCTTCCTCTTTCTTCTTTTCCTCCCTCCTTCCTTCCATTACTCCCCCGCCTTCCTCTCCTTCTCTCCTCCCTTCCTTCTCTTTTTTGTCCTTGGGGATTCCACCCAGACCTTCTTGCATCCTAAGCTTTACAATATGCAAGCCACTGAGCCACATTCCTAGCTGCCCACCCCACCCCCACCTCAAAGAGAGGAAGGAAGAGAGAGAGCTACACACACACACACACACACACACACACACACACACGTGGGAAGTATGTGTATGCAGACCTAGGGTCAATGTCAGATGTCCTCCTCAGTTGCTCTTGCCTTATGTTTTGAGTTAAGGTCTCTCACTAAATCTGGAGCCCACGGATTGGCCAACAAACCCTGGGTACCCCCTCCTGTTCTCACCTCCCTAGCTCAGGGACAAGTCCGCACTGTTGTTTCTGGGTTTTACATCAAGTCGGCTCCCTAGTGCTGGCTTCTTTGGACTCAGAAGGCTCTGGTCTCTAATTACCGACTCCTTTTCTCCCAGGTAAACTCCCTGGATATTGTTTAATAGTCCAGTTTTTGTAGAATGCCTCATACTATACTGTTGTTCATGGTGGGATAAGTTAGCCTGCTGGGCTCAGCTCAGTTGTTACCGTCTTCTGGGTAGCCCTCTGGATGAAGGATGGCAGCTCCAGTTTGTACTCCATACTCCCAAGTCTGCTTTCGTCCTAGGGACCTTAGACTGTGGTTGTGTGCAGAGGTGAGGGACAGAAGTACCTGCCTACTGTGCCCTTATTATGTTGAAAGTGGAAGATCTCAAATTTGTGGATGTGTCATTTACGAGACAACAGAGTCATTTTGCTGCCTTATAAGGCCATTGTCTTAATAGCTGGATACTGTTCTTCACTTCCTATCACAAGTGCTTGTCTGTGGTCCACTAGGGTCTGTGAGTGCAAAGCCCTGTAGAAGGCAAGACATGAGCTCACTGTGCCTCCGGCTGAGGGGCAGGTCTGAACACGTCGACATAGAGTCACATTTTAGAAGTCATGTGACATATTAAAGTAGGAGGAAACTTTTTATTGACTGGGGAGAATGGAAACAGCTACCCCAAGTGAAGACAGGCAAAGTATTGTAGGGTAAAGGATTGGCAGTGCTGGAGTGCAGGGGTGGGGTAGGGGGTGGGAGAGAGCAGGGGTGAGGAAAGCAGGGATAGGAGAGACTTTGTGAAGCACAAGATGGAAGCAGAGACTGCTGATCAAAGACTGAAAAGGCCCTGAGTTCTTATTTACTCAACAAGCAGTGAGAGTCTGGAGATTCAGCAGCAGGGAGCAGTGGCAGCAAACTTCAGTTTGATAGCTGTTTCCATTGTGACCTCCAGTAATGGCTGATGTGCTGCCCCTGAGGTTTGCAGGGTTGACAGCTCTGAGGATTAGTCACTGTCACCAGTCACCTGTGATGTGGTCACACAGTTAAGGCACACAGCTTCCGCTTTTCTCAGTGATCACCTTCCAGTCTCCCTGGCTTTGCTTGCCTATGCCAGCTGCATTTCCTCTTTCTCCTTCCTGGTCACTTTATCATTACCACCTTGGTTTAGTTCTCCACCATCTCTCCTTGTCACTACCATCTGGTCTTCCCCTTTAGAAAACAAACAGGGAGCCCTCCCCTGCCCCCGACTTTGTCTCTGGCTGCTTGATGCAAGGCAAGTCAATTCACATCTTAAACCCAGGTACGTTCTGTGAAGTTGGATCTAGCATTATTTGCTCCTTTAAACTTCTAAGTGAGGATGAGATGAGGTAAAGGATAAGAAAGAGCTTTGTAAATGTTAAAGCACTGTGCAAATATGAGGTTGCATTAATTTGTAGCCCCAGCCGCTGTTCGCAGTTTGTCACTCTGTTAGCTCAATTCTAAGATACCAGCTAGACCAAAATCTTACTCAGAAAAATTCTACCCTGGTTTTATTTTTAATTTATTTATGGTAGTGATGATGTATATTACATGGGGGTGGGCACACATGTGGAGGTCAGAGAACAACTTTGTGGACTTGATTTTCTTCTTCCTTTACATGGGTTGTGGGGATCGAACTCAGGCTTGTGTGGCAAGTGCTGATCCATCTTTGCCAGACCTACCCTGGTTTGCTTGCTGCTGTATCTCTGGAAATAAATGGCCAGGATCTTGCGTCCTTTTTTTTTTTTTTTATTTCTAGATAGGGTTTCTCTGCCTCCCGAGTGCTGGGATTAAAGGCCTGTGCCACTGCTGACTGGCACTCTTGTGTATTTTTCTAATTATATTTGTCCGACACTTTGCACAGCTCCTGACGAGTGCTCTGTCATCTGTTCATGATAACCATGAGGAGGAGGACCATTTTCTTACCTGTGGTTAAGGCTTTCTTATCATGTTTTCTTGTTATTTTCCTTGAGTACCACAGCAACTACTTGGGTGACCCTTGCAAGTTTCCCCTGTTCAACCTCAGAAGGATGGGCATGGCTTCAGACCTTGGGCAAAGGGACATCCTTCAGTCGCCTACTTGTGGGTCCATGTGTAATCTGGAGATTGCTTGGTAAGTGTCCAAACTAAAGTGACCTTACAGGGTCTGAGTCTGGACCTCCTGCCTGCCACACTGAAGGCCTGGTGGCCTGTAGATTTGTATTTGAAGCTAAGTGCTGCTTAATGCCCTGTGGTTTGGACCCAGGCTCTTTTTATGCCAAAGAAACAATGCGTGTGTGACTTGAGTAGCAAAACGGTGTTATCTCTTCTCCTGCAGTTATAAAAGTCTTGGCCCTGCGTCTAGAGCTCCTCTGGAGTACAAGCTCCTGACTTCGGCTTTTTCTAGATCCTCCATGGAATGGGAAAGGCCTATGGGCTTTCAGAGAGGCTGTTTCTACTGGAACCGGTGTGTGTGTGTGTGTGCGTGTGTGCATGCGTGGGTGTGCATGGGGTCACAGTGTTTCTTTTCTTTAAATACAGTGAAACTGCCAGTACCTAGTGAACTATGTTGTGAGAATTTCTGGTGGTGGTTCCTGGTGCCTGACACCTTTGTAGGTACCAGCTGGCTTTGCAGACTGTACTGAGTGACGTCGATGCTCCTGCATGTCCGTCTCAAGAGAACCTTAACAGCAGTCAGCCATGTGAACATTTCCCACTGAATTCTGGAGTGGAGAAGCTGAACATTTGAACCATTTTGTCCATTAGTGTTGCTGTATGAAAGATTTCCACAGCAGCCCACAATGGAATATAATAAAGACTTATTTATTACGGGGTAACTCACAGAATTTAGTAGTGATCCACAGTCCTCTGCATGCACAGGGAACTAGAACCGAAACTAGCAGCCAAGGGGCCAGCTCACGCTTTTTGTCTGCGTATATAGTACATGAGGCCATGCCTGAATTGGGCCAGTATCTTAAAGGCTATTGGCTGAAGGAATCCCTACAACACCTCCCCCTTTTGTCTAAATAAGAGAGTTTTAAACCTAATACAAAACTGTATACAATAAGAATAAATATCAAGTATTAGAATTACAACCAGCATGAACAACATCAAGCAAGAAACATGCTAAATGTTTCAATAGTTATCCTATCCTAAGGAGTCCAAGTCTTATATTAGAAATGACTTGACTAAGTCATGAGAGGAAACTAACTATGACTATATAGTCTTCGACCCCATTGCAGACCTAAGAAGGGAAATAATATTACTTGAGTAAACAGGAAGTGCAATCAAGCAATTTCCAAAATGTGCAATAAATGACAGAGACAACCGGTTACCTGGGCAATCACCCAAAGTCTCATTTGCAACTTTGAAGCAACCAACTTTGGCTAAGGCCTAGAGTAAGTGAGAGACCATTTTCAGAGTCAAGAAAAATTTTAAAACCACCTTACCCTGTTTGGCAGGGCTTGGCAGTCTTTTTTCTTGTATTCTATTTGTCCAGCTCAGACACCATGTATTTTGTCAGTGGTTGAGGCATGGGAAGTTCCTTGCCCAAAGGCCAGTTTTGTCAAGAAGAAAACAAGCTCCAAGTCTTTGGTGCCCAACATTTTCTCAGGAATAGGCTGGTGCTGCCAGGAGCAATTGTGACTCATGTCAACAGAACCCTAACTTATTTAAATGCCATATTCTACAGTTCTTTGAAGTGGTTGAAGGTTACTTATCTATGTGGAATGCAATTTCTATGTATCTAAAGAACCTGATTGGCCTGTAATTCTTAATGCCTATATAGCTTAAAGACTAAGACTTTATATTGAAATAAAGTAATCTTTAAATAACTGTGCAGCACATGAGGACAGTGACCTAAAAATGTAAACAATGTATAGCACTGGGATAATGGGATAAATATATTCTAAAATTGTATCAATATACAAAATGTCTTAAACAGAGGTAGAAACATGCATGCATACAATATGACAAAATAACTTTGCATAGATACATAAGTATTGTAAACAGAAATAGGAGCATATTCGATATAACAAATATAATTTGAATTTGTATCAATATACAATAATCTATACCAATGTAAGTTGTCTATAAATAATGACTCACAAGTATTCTCACTATTATTCAGTATTATTATTAGTGTGAATAAGCTCACACTAATCTATCTATTGTCCCATCCAATCCCTACATCTTTTTCTTTTTTTTAAAGAGAGATCCCTGAACCTATTTAATCTCTACCCCAATCCCATACCATTTATAACCAATCCCTAATCCTGGTACTTTTGAAGACTATCTTCAGGGTATTCCAAGAGGCATGGCATAGATATCAGGCTTAGGCCCTGCTTCAGGCAGAGAGAAATACGCTTGTCTGTTTTCTGTTTTCTTATTTTGGGTGAGGAGGCCACTGACTGAAAACCACCACTCCACTTTTTACCCAGCTAGTGCAGAAGTCTCCATAGCATGAACAACAGGTCATGATTTAGAAAATGTGTCTGATGTCTGCATCTGAATTCTGTTTTCAGTGATGGTCATGATACACACTAAAAACAGCTAGTTAAGGGATGAATTCCCAGACTTGTCCATGATAAGGACCAGCTTGATAGCACCAGACCAATGCTGTATCCTCCATGTGTGCATATTCAGGCTTTTATTCAACTCATGATTCTTTTATAGTAGGTTTTGAGTCAAAACATTGCTTATTCTTACTTAGGCTGCTGTGTGTTTTAGAGTTGGTAATCACACAGCAGCTAATTGTGTTGATGTGCCAGTACTAGACAACTAGTTAGTGTCCTTGACTCAGAAAGGGAATATGAAGGAGTGCCAATGGTAGGTAACATAGTAGAGGGTTAGGAGCACAGATTCTGGAACCAGACATGTAGGCTGACATATCATTGTGTGATCTTGAACAAATTATTGAGCCTCTTTGGAGTTCAGTTTTCTCATCAGGAATATGGGTTATTGTAATGACTACCTTAGTGGGTGTTGGAAGGATGGAAAGAATTGGACAGTGAGACTGGCTCTGTGGATAAGAGCACTTGGGCCAGGGTTGGTGGACACACCTTTAATTCCAGCACTGAGGAGGCAGAGGGACATGAATCGTGTTTGAGGACATGAGGACAGCCTGGTGTACAGAGTAAGTTCCAGGACAGTTAGAGCTATGTAGAAAGAGACCCTGTCTCAACAAAAACAAAACAAACAAATGAGTGCTTGCTGCAAAAGCTTGAGTACCTGAGGTCAGATCCCAGCACCCATACAAGAAATCAGGTGTGTTACAACCCCTGTAACCCTAGCTCTGTGGGCTCAGACGCTGGAGGATCCCGGGGACTCCTTGCTCAACAGCCTAGCCCCAGGTTCAGTGAGAGACCCTATCTTGTGAGGGTAAGACAGAAAAAGAAGGGGAAAGTCCTACACAGGAGGAGGCGGCTCCATTTTATGGTCGGTGTTCTCTACTTCATTTTGCTTCTACTCCAGCTTGCATCTTAGAATAGTGACAGTTATTGTGTGCACTTCTTTCTTAGGAGTGTTGAGACCCTTCCCCATTTTGGTCCTGTCCTCTCATCCTGTGTAAATGGCAGCAGAGGGAACTGTACCAGGTTACTGTAGGCTTTCCATTGACTACTGCCCACCTGAGTGCCCATGGTGTAAAAAAGCTGCAATTTATCCTTTCTAACAAGATGGATGCCTCTTGGACCAGAGAGAGGACCTCTTGTGTTATGTGCCCTTTCGTAACCACCTGTGGCCACCGTGGGGCTAGGACAGATCACTGTGATGGACTGTGGAGGGAGGAAGTAGTTGAACACACCAAACAACGATAATCTTAGTTATCATAGTTAACTAGAGAAAGCCACACACATCATAATTCCCACTCTTTTCCTTTGCAGTTGGTCAGCTTGAGTCCTCTGAATGTGTATTTGGGTTAGAGATCCACTCTTCTCACCGGAGTCCAAAGGGTCAAGGTTTGCTTCTGCTGTAAAAAGAGAACAGAGCCCTCAGTGCGGCGTTTAGCATGCCGAGGTACTGCGTGCAGTCATGCTCTTAGCACCACGGTGCCGCCAGCCTCACTTCTGTCGTGTCACTTAAGCTGTGCACATGCACACAGGTTTAGAGGCCAAGGGTCGTCATTGGGGCTTTTCTCAATTTTTTCTACCTTTTAAATTTCAAATTCTAAAAAATTACTTTGTGTGGGTGTATGTGTGTATGTTCGTGTGTTGCAGCATGTGTGTGAAGGTCAAAGGACAACTTGGAGGGAATCCTCTCTAGCCTTCCAATGTGTGAGTCCCTGTTAATTGAACTCAGGTGGTTAGGCTTGGTGGCAGGTGCCCTTGCTCACTGAGCTATGTCTCTGGCCCCACCTTAATTCCTGAGACAAGTTCTCTCACTGAACCTGGAGCTCACTCATTGGTTAGACTGGTTGCCAAGTGACTTCCCAGCCCTGGGACTTTAGTCATGGCTACTGTGCTCAGGAGTAGGATAATGAATCCTTTTAAGAATCTTGACATTTTTAGGTCCCAGTGTCTAAGTACTAAAGGTACTTATGTTGGATGTGTAAGTGCTTTTTCCAAGTGTCTCCTGAAGTTACAGGTCATGAGTGTGCATTCGTATCTGTATTAGGATTCTTTCAAAGAATTCCGTGAGCAGAAACTCCTAGGCTTTTCGGAAGCTGTGTATTTTAAGTTACCCCAGAGTAGCTATCCTTTTAAGGCTCGAACAGACCAGCTGTTGGGAATCAGGGGCAACTTGATGAGCTCTGGGAAACATGGTGGGTGTGAGGCTGAGGAGCACTGACTCTGGTAGTGGTCTTGCAGGTGGGAAGCCAGTGCACACAGTGCTTCTGGTGAAGATGGGCCTCAAGCCTGGGAAGAGGAGCCGCACCTTGCCATTATTAACAGAGGGTTAAGATTATAATTTCTTTTTTTCTTTTTTTTTTTTTTTTTTGGTTTTTCGAGACAGGGTTTCTCTGTGGTTTTGGAGCCTGTCCTGGAACTAGCTCTTAATTTCTTAATGTTTAAAATGATTAAAATTAAGTTCCAACAAAATTGTTTCGTTTCAATTCTAGAATTGTTAAAGAGCTCCTAAAATGGAATCTGTAGGACAAAGAAAATTGGCACACGCACATCTCGCTGTCACTGAAAGGAGGAGGAGCCTGGGGAGCGGGGTTTCTATCCCCTGTGCTAAGAGCCACCCACCTTCCCCGCGCAGTGCTGCTCCTCCAGCTGATTCTGTGAGCTTACAGCAGATGCCCAGAGTTGGCCCACAGGTCCGACTCTGGCTTTAGGTCTGCGGCAGCCACTTACCTTCTTTGGTTCCTCTTACACCTCTCTTGAGCTTCAGAACCACGTAGTCTGCTGTCTGTCTGGTATCCCCATTTGGATGCACTTAGACTAGGTCTGTTCTAAGTGAAGTCATCTTCATTCCAGAACTATATGTCACATCATATTCAATGTGTCACCAAGTTTCACTACCTCCGCCCATTTTCCCGTGACTGAAAATGGGGCTTTGTTCCTGGTTTTCCTGCCTCTGTACCTTCAGTCAACTGTCCTGCTCAACATGTCATCTGCCTGCTGCCTGGTCCAGGCTATCACCATCCACAAGCTTCTGCCTGGCTTACCTCCGACCTTGTTCCTCCTCCTCTCAGGTATTATTACTGGAAACTAAGACACCGTATGACCAAAGCCTCTTAAACTGTGGGCCACAACCTCACTTGTAGGTGATTGTGGGGACTGTGAAAGGCATTTGTCCTTATACCCACAGGTAGCTGTACTTCTCACCCCCATCAAAGAAACGTCTCTTTGCAGCAGGTGGAGACTAGTACAGAAGACCACACCAGTCAAAAGGCAAAGTTGTGGAGCTGAGTTTCAATTGACATACAGCAGGCTCAGGGATTGCAGAAGAGGGGTATAGGACGTGTAAGTAGGAGCCAGAGGATCATGCAGTTTGCTGTGTGATTCTGTCTCCTGGAAACAGGAGCTGTACCCATCGGTCTCATGGGCATGGCTACCTAAACATGAGTTTAACAAGGACAGCTGTACACTGCTGAAGTGAATGGGGAGAGCTCATGAGGCCTCACCCTTGCACAATGAAGTACAGGAGCATTGAGAAATAGTCTTCCCGAGAGCAGGGCATTCCAGTTGGCCTTCCAGTATCAAATGCTCAGCCCTGAAAACATTCATGCAAGTAACACTATACAGACTGAGCAGGTTAGAGTGGGGATCTCTCTCTCTCTCTCTCTCTCTCTCTCTCTCTCTCTCTCTCTCTCTCTCTCTGTGTGTGTGTGTGTGTGTGCATATAGCAGCAACTAATAAAAAGGAGGCCATGAATTTGAATGAGCAAAGAGGAGTAAATGGGAGGATTTGGAGGGAAGGGGAAAATGATGTAATTGTATCACAGTATCTTTTTTTTTTTAATCAGCAACAGTGAAAGGTTTCTGAACTCACAGCAATCAAAATTTAGTTCAAAACAAAACCTAAAGAGTCCAAAGTGTTTCTGGCAGCACTCACCTGTGTTGCATGGCATGATGTCACTGCAGCCTTAGTTCTGAGCGCCACACTTCACTGCATGCGTTGTCATGCTATGCAGCACCAATGGAGGGCTCCTGAAATGCCTACGCTCAGATTCAAGACCGTGTTAGAAGCTGCAGGGCTTTCTGTGTGTGCGCCTCTCTGCTCGCACACGGCTGTAGTGATTTTCACAGAAAATAGTTCTAATAGTTTCCTCTGGCTTTCTTCAGCCGTAGCAAGACAGTGTCCCATTAGATTGTATTGTGTTAGGCAAGCACCTCTTTCCTGGTAATATATAAACTGGCTTTCATCATCAATAAACAGTAGATATATGCACACCACTGTATCATTTCTGTACGATTTAATAATGAAAGTTTAATTGATTGATATGCCTATTTTATCTACCTGTACCTGGGGTCCCATAAAAAAAATTTTAAGTAAAAAACCTCATGAGCAGAAAAAGTTTAAAAACTTTCTCAAAGATTTTAAGGTCATCATTCCCTTCTTAAAGCCTTCAGTACCTGCTTGCTTTCAGGATAAAATAGGATTGACTTCTTGTGCTTGAAGGACTCTGCCTTCCTGGAGTGTCAGGGGCTTCACTAACTGGGACTCCAATTCTACACTGCAGTGTCGCAGTGCCCTGTGGCTTGACCCCTCTGCTCTGTGCTCTGCAGAGCTCTGCCTGTCCTCTTGCTGTGTCCCATGCCAGCAGCCTGTCCTTCAACTTCAGCAGATGCTGCCTTTCCCAGGAAGCTTCCCCTGATCCTCCCTGGGTGTTCTGCTTCTGCGCATCAATAAGCCTGTTTTACTCATTTCAGGGTTTAGTATGCTGTGATTTGCTATTTATCCATCTTTTATCACAGATTTTCAGGTCTCAAGGCAGTAGTGAACAATCTTGTTCATCAGAGTGTAGCTCTAGGATGTTAGACTTTTATAGTATTTACTCTTTGTTTCTTCACTTGTGGTGAAGCACACGTTAGCATTTCTCTTATTTTTTTTAAAGATTTTATTTATTTATTTATTAAAGATTTCTGTCTCTTCCCCGCCACGGCCTCCAATCCCCCCCCCCCAATGCATTTCTCTTATTTTTAAGGTTGCAGAGTGTTTCATTGTATGTACACCACATTTTATCTAATTCATGGTCGTTTGGGCTACTTGGCAATTGTGAATAATGAACACTGCTGGGAATATCTTTTCAAGTTACTACTCAGTTCTTTTGGGCATATGCTAAACAGTGGAATTGGTAGTCTATAGTAATATAAGATAACATGGGAATTCTGGTCTTAACTTGGGGGAACCTGCCATGCTCTACTGTAACAGCAGTCCAGCTTTATGCTGCAGTCATGGTTTGCCAGATTTTAAGTTTATTTCTTTTGTGTATGTGAGAGGGGGAGAACAAATGTTTGATGGATGATGTGTGTGTGTGTGTGTGTGTGTGTGTGTGTGTGTGTGTGTGTATAGAGCAAGCACAGGTGTGCCACGGCATGGGTGTGGGTGTCAGATGGCCGCTTTGGAGAGTCAGTTCTTTTCTGCTAGCTTATGGGTTTGTGGATCAGAGTCAGGTGGTGAGATGTAGATGGACTTTTATGTCCTGTCAGCCAGGTCTCAAATAACCACACAGAGACTCATTATTAATTATAAATGCTCAGCCAATAGCTCAGGCGTGTTGCTAGCTAACTCTTGCATTTTAAATTAACCAATATTACTTATCTGCACTCTGTCACATGGCTAGGTACCTTTTCTTAGCACAGCAGGTTCATCACCTGCTTCCTCTGCATCTCCTCATGACTCCTGAGACCCCTCTTTTTCTTCTTCTTCAGACCCCTCTTCTTCTTCAAGCTCTTTTTATCTGCAAGTCCTGCCTAACCTCTACCCCTCCAGCTATTGGCCAGTCAGCGTCTTTATTCAACCAATTACGCAATGACATTTATTCACATAGTATAAAGAAATATTCCACAGTGAAGCCTGTGTCTCCTTTCTCAGGAGTCTTTTTTTAGTTTTTTGATACCCTCACGAACCCATAGCTCTTTGGCTCCCCGTTGCTTGCTGTATTGCTGTGTTAGCCATCCTGCCAGTCATCTCCTTCAGGTGTGTGTGTGTAAACATGTCCTGCTCTGCAAATTGCCTTCTTTGCATTCTTTTATTATACTTTAATGTAAAGCACAAGAATTTTTAATCTAATTAGTTATATTTTTACATGCATCTCCATGTGGCATGCATTTGTGTGTGAATGCCTGTTCACATGTGTATGGGCATATGTGTGTGCAGGTATACATGTAATCTGTGGGTATGAGGGCCTGAGGCTGATGGCTAAGTCTCTCTGTTACTCCTCACCTTACTCATGGATATGGGATCTCTTGCTAACCCAGAGTTCCTTATGGCTAGTCTACCCACTTGGCTTGCTCTGGGGAGTCTTTATCTCCGCTTTCCTAACACTGGACTTAAAAGGCAGACGTCCATGCCCACCTGGTATTTGTGTGAGTGTTGGAAATCTGAACTCTGGTCCTCTGGACCTCATGTCTCACAAATAACCCCCTGGCCATGTTTTCTACTGTTTCATAGTTTTATTTTGTTTATTTAGACATTTATTCAATTTTGAGTTAATATTGCATGTGTTAGAAGGTAAAGCCTTACTTCATCTTTTGCGTTTGTCTGTGTGTGGCATGCATTCATGTGTGTTTCCTACCTTGTACTGATAAAGCTGTTCTTGTTCCATTGAATGTCTTGGCATCCTTTACTGCATATATGAGCCTTTCCTTCTAAATTCTACCCATTGAGCTATATGGTTGCTCTTAGGTCAATACCAAACTTTTGATGACTCCACATTTGTAATTAATTTAAATACCAGGAATGTGAGTCATCAAACTATGTTCTCGTTCTGGTCTGAGACAAGTTTGGTTTTATTTCTCTTTTGCAATGCCGGGGACTTAACCACTGTTCTCACATGTGTAGGGTTATGTTCTAATGCAGAGCCACACAGGTCAGATGTGTTGTGTATTCCTGTACTACATGCAACCTCTGTTGCTGTTTGTTTTTTATTTTTGAAACAATATCTTGCTATGCAACCTAGATTAACCTTGAACTCACTGTGTAGCTTAGGCTAGTCTTATTTAAAAAATATTTTTATTAATTCTTTGAGAAGTTCATGCATGTATACAATGTATTTTGATCCTATTCTTCCCTTTCTTCCCTAACTTCTCCCACATTTCCCCCCACCTCCTAACCCTTCCAACTTTGTGTTCAGGCTGGTCTTGATCTCCATCCTCCTGCCTCAGCCTCTGAGTGTTGATGTTAGGGTGTGCCAGACTACATCTGGCTCCCTGGTAAGCTTGGTGCTGCTCCCAGCTTCTTTCTTACAAGTCTCTCTACTCAGAGCCCCTGCAACGGCTGCTCCCTAGCCAGCTTCCTTCCAGTTCACCCTGTTCTAACCTCTCTTCAGCCATTTTCTTTGTCTTTTACCCTTGGCACCACTCCCAACTCCACGGATTTCTGTCAGATTTCAGAGAGCATTTTAAGACCTTAGTTCTCTTGAATGAGCAAGAGAAGAGAGCCCTAACCATCTATTGCCCCCAAGTTACTGAGTCTAATTCAGTCTTTTGAAATTCTCAGAACCAAGAGCCACTGTCATTGTTCCTTCATTATCTGGGCAGGTGGGGACATGGCAGGAAGACAATTGAGCAGGAGGAGCAGGGGCAGTGACAGAGAGAAGTGGTTCTACGGACATAACAGTCCAGCTGATCTTGGAGCAGCATGCTCAGACACAGTGAGGTCTGAAGATGGCTTTTACCCTCCCCAAACAGGATCAACATCTGAGCCTCAGCATGCTAGGCAAGTGGTCTAAACTGGCTGTCTCTGACTCCTGCTGCTGACCTGATGGTAACAGTTGGGATGTGTGTGGTGATAGTGCACACGATGGAGAGACCACTGTCTGCTAGGTACGCGATTTATTGTAAAGAGGGAAAAGCACTTTCCTTTCCCAGAGGCAGTTAGTGGTACACCAGGACTTAACTACCATGGCAACAAGAATGACTGGGGAATGACAACAGTTGTACAGAAAGTTATGCATTTGTGATTCAATACTGGATCTGTACATTTAGCAAGATTTGTGAGGCTGCAAGGAACAACCGTGTATGTTCTGTTTTTATAGGTTTTGGTAAATTTAAAGTTTTGATATGGAAGTGAATATATTTCATGGTAGCAAATGACAGATCCTTTATACATATGATTTTCAATGCCTTCACAACTTGCTTAACTTTTCTTTGATATAAAAAATTCTGCCTACTGAGTTTATCTGTAACTTTTTTCAAGTTGTCAAAAGAGTTTTTTAAAGCTGCATGTAAGTGGGTTTGTACAGTTCAAACTCCCATTGCTTAAGGGTCAACTTATTTTAGATACTGCTTGCTCTCCAGTGTGCTAACTGGCGGTTAGACAGTTCAGGCTCTCATTTGATTTTCAGATCAGGAATGTTGCATTGCATGACCTCTGAGTTCACTCTAAACCCCGGAAGTCTGTTTACTTTTTACTCTGAAGAAGGAGGGGTTTATTTGATGACTAGAACTTAGGTCCAAGAAGAAAAACAGACAAGGTTAGATTTAGAAAGTGCACAATATAGTGTACATAGTCAGTAATATGTGTCTATAGGAGTCACAATATAGTATATATAGTCAGTAATATGTGTCTATAGGAGTCACAATATAGTGTATATAGTCAGTAATATGTGTCTATAGGAGTCACAATATAGTGTATATAGTCAGTAATGTGTCTATAGGAGTCACAATATAGTGTATATAGTCAGTAATGTATCTATAGGAGTCACAATATAGTGTATATAGTCAGTAATGTGTCTATAGGAGTCACAATATAGTGTATATAGTCAGTAATATGTGTCTATAGGAGTCACAATATAGTGTACATAGTCAGTAATATGTGTCTATAGGAGTCATGATATAGTGTATATAGCAGTCAACAATACATGATATAGGAGTCAATAAAAGTGACAATAACCAGACATTGATTTAGTGATGCTGGGTCAGCTGATTGTTGGCACTGGGGGAAAAAAGGAATCTTTTCTCCACATTGTATGCAACGTCCAGTTCCCAGGGATTTGCAGGTTTGAATGAGAAGGGTAGAACAATAAAACTCCTAGAAGAAAACCTAGTAGAATACCTGTATGACCATAGGCAAACACCTATATGACCATGGGTGGATGGAGAACATAGGAGAAGACCTGTATGACCATAGGTAGATGGAAAATATAGAACACCTGTATGACCATGGGTGATGAAAAACCTAGGAGAACACCTGTATGACCATGGGTGCATGGAAAACCTAGGAGAACACCTGTATGACGATGGATGGATGGAAAACACTTTCTACTCACAGCAGCCATGAGGTAGCATGAGCTCAAGGGCTCATCAGTGGGTTAGTAAGCACACAGCTTGCTATGTAGCTGTATAGCAAAATCACTTACACACACACACACACACACGTACATGCTCATGTTCGCACACACGCACTCAGATACACACACCCAATGAAGTGCTGATACATACTGCTGCGTGACTTTACCTTGAAACTTTTATACTAAGTGAAAGAGGGAGGTCAAACCCAAATGGCTGCACACTGTGTGCTTCCTTCTTATAGGAAATGCCAGGAAAGATACATTGGTAGGGACGGAATGCACTTTTGGTATCGGGGAACTGGGGTGTGGTTGGAGAGAAACTAAGCTGGGTGAGGGGTAGGGGCAGCACTGAATTTGCCACGATGAAAAGACTTGGTGTGCAGTAGTGGAGGCGGCAAATACGTTGTTTGCAGGGGGGTCGTTTGCTTTAAAATAGTCTATTTCAAGTTACCTAAATTTTACTTCAGTGAATAAATCTTAAAACTGTGAGGTGCCCCTGATCGAGAAGACTGTTGTTCTGAGTGTTGACAGAAATGTGGGGCCGCTAGAACCCTCACCCTGTGACGCTTTATACATGGTCTCCAACTCAGCACTGCTCCTTAGCTAAATGCTGCAAAGAATCACATTGTATTTGACGACTGAAAGATGGGGGTGAAGGGTAAAGGGTAAAGGGGGTAGCTTCTTTCCACAGCAGCTTCACATAGCCCAAAGTGTCAGAGCAGGGTGAATAAATTGTGGCGCAGTCACAGATGGAATACTACCCAGCAATAAAATGAATACCACAGTAAGGTAAATTTTACAGAATTGGGGTTGGGATGAAGCCAAACCTCATAGGATGAAATCTAAGAAGCAGCAGAACTAATCCATGGAAGTGATTACTGATAAAGGAACACAGAGAGCAAACTGGCATCACAGATGGAACAACATATGGATGGACTGAACTGGGCACTGTGGAGTCATACTCTGTTACTTTACAAAGAAACATCACCAAAGTAGAAGACAAGCAGTAGTCACCAGAGAGATGTCTGGAAGGCAGGAGAAGGGGCTGTCTGAGAAACAGGAAGTTATCAGAGGCCCAGAGTGGTGGTGACATGTGAGAAGACTACTTCTGTGGGGCCTGAGTGGGTAATACTTGCCAGTGGAAGTTGTTCAGGAAGGAATGGTAAGGCTGTGGTGCTGGTCATGCACGCGGGGGCTGGCCATGACGAGTGTGGTCCCGTGCTGGATGACGGGAAAAGGGTAGTCCCTGTGCTAGAGGAGGAGCCCATGGCTAAAGTGTGGGACTGTTCTGGGCATAGTGAGGACAAGGCACGAAGTTGGAGTCACTTGAGTACGAAGGGGTTGAGGGAAAGAGGGTAACAGATTTCGGAAGACAGCCATAGAGAAGAAAGTATATGTGCGAAGGAGGGAGACCACTGCCGTGGCATAGTGAGTGTCACCAAGGCAGAGGTAGGTAAAACAAGCAGAGGATTCAGAAACACAGAGAAGAGCTAGGAAGGAAAGGAGAAGGCTGGAAATGTGCTGGGGAGCAGGGCTAAATGGGGGCGGGTCATGACCCTGGAGATAGTGGGCGGAAGACAGCAAGGCAGCATCCTAGCCTGGGCTGGGTGGATGAGCTGAGCGGATTGTGGGCAAGTGTGGAAGGTGGAGCCTGCAGTTACAGACACTCAGTCTTACTGCAGGTTCCAGGCATGACCTGTCTAGTCTGTGAGTGGCCATAGGTGTTTGGAGTCCTGACTTGCTCTCTAGCAGCATGGCTTTGGGATGCCGTTGTAGTTCTCTAAGCCTCTGTTTCTTTGTCATTAAATGATGATGATCCTTGTATTCTGGAGGTGACACTGGTACTTGAAAGGCAGCTGAGAGGTGAGCAAAGCTCCCAGAGGAGGTGCTGTGGAGGCTGAAGGTGGGTGCACAGGGGCTAGAGTCTTGAGGTTGGGGCAGGAGGAAAGGGATTTACTGGACTTGTTCAGGGTATAGAAGGAATTAGGGAAAAAAGTAGGCTGGGGGAAACTGTAATTGAAGTCTCAGATCATAAAATCATATTATCTTTGTGTGATTTGCTTAATGAGCCCGGCTGTTCCTGCTGGGACTAGTGGTGGGGAGGACAGAATGGAATGGTTAACTTAAAAAAAATAGATTTACTTATTTATTTATTTTGTAGTAAAGAAATAAGAGTTTGGATATCAGCGTCTGGTTGAGGTCTTCATTTTTTCTTTGCATTTATTTATTTAGAGAAGCTTACATGATGTGTGTAGAAGGCAACTTGTGGGAGTTGGTTTTCTCCTTCTGTCATGTCGATCCCAGGGATAGAACTCCAGTCTTGAGACTTGGCAGCAAGTACCCTTACCTGCTGAGCCTGTGACCTGGGCAAGTTGTCCAGTCTCTTAGGACTCTACATTTCTGGAACCATCTACACAATAGATGGAGGAGTCCTACCATGTCTTGTATCTCTAAAGTCCTATACTTACCAGAATGATTCCTCTGGCCCCTCCCCTTGCCTGAACCTGTGAGTTTGGGTGCAGTGTGGGAAGCTACCTGGTCTGTGTGGGGCCACCGTATAGTTCTGGCTGCAGAACCCTGTGCTGTAAGCAGAGCCTGGTCACGGACACTTAGCTCCATGCTGTGGCACAGCGGTCACAAGGAAAACAGTCTGTGCAGGCTTGGGGACCATGCTCCACATCAGTGAGACTTTACACCCATTGGCTTGAACAGGCCCAGCTTACACATAGCCGTGAAGTGGACCCTGAGGACTAAGGAGCAGAAGCCGCAGTGTTTCTCTTTCAAAACTACTTCCTGGGTCCTTGGGCAACACTAAATAAACAATCTTAAAAGGTGCGTGGGGTGCGAGAGACAGAGCCTTAAGAGGTCTGTTTCCTGGGCCGCCCTAAGCTGCCAAGACAGAAGGAAGCGCACTTTGCGCACCAGGTGAACTGCCAGTGGTGTCTGTCCATTCTTGCCAAGAGCTGAGCCATTGCTCCAGGCTTCATGATTCCTGTTCCCAGGCTTGGGTTAGAAGTAACTAGAGTTCTGCATACAGGAGTAAAATGGCTTTTCACGTACTGGCTGAGAAGTCCCTGATGCCTGTGTGACCTTGCTGCAGTTGCTCTTTCTAGACGGAATGTTCTCTGCTCTGTCCTTGCCTTCTGAGTCTTTCAAGGTTCCAGCCTCCCAGGCCTGCAGTACTACATGGGGAACCTGGGTTCATTCCCTCAGCCTTTCTCATTGCTAAGTAGGGGGCTTTGGGGGTGCTGGCAGCCCCTTCCACTGAAAAACATCTTCTGTTTGTCCCTGGCAGGTGCTTGATCCTACAAAAAGATACTACTGGCCTTTTATACTGGAAAGATTTTGACAACTCAGTACATTGCAGCCTTGAGATGGAAGGATGGATGCAAACGAGAGCTTTTATCAGTATTTTGTGTTCGCCGAAGTTTGAAAGAGTTTTGTTTTCAGAAAGTACAGTTTTTGAAAGCTTGTTTCAAGGTTCTAGCAGGGGAGCGCAGCTACTCGTGTACCCTTGACCCGTCCTCCTCTATTCGGGAAAGGTTGTCCTCTGGGAGGGACACACATGGAGCTGTGAGGGAGGAAGGGGACACCCGCCTAGCCAGCCAGATCAGCCAAATCAACCCTGGCGATCAATGGGGTGACAGATGTCGCGGCCAGGTCGCCCTCACATCCCAGAAAGTACCGTTTTTGAAAAGAGGGATAGTTTATCCTTTTCTTGCCCTTAAAGGAAAATGGTCTCATTTAGAGACCAGATCCAGAGGGAAGGTGACTTGACCGTGCAGATGCGGGCCCTAGGGAGCATCATCTGTTCCTCTTTAGCCAGAGCAGAGTACCTGGGGCTGTGAAGCACATCTCTCTTATGTGTGTGGTTCTGAACAGTGAGTTGGATTTAGTAAATATAATACATGCTAGCAGTTCGAAAGACCCCCCTCTTCCCATCTCCCTAGCTGGTGGCTCCCCCAAGCCTTCTCACCATAGATTTCTTTTAGATAAAAAAGAGCCATGTCATGGTGGAAACTGTTGCAAAGGTCTGGCCTCTCGCAGAGGAGGGGTTGACTCATGCTGCTGTGTTGCTGTCTTCCAGAGCTGGCCTGTCCTGGACTCAGCATAACTAACGAAGCTGCTGCAGGATGAGAAGATGGCAGCGCGGCTGCTCGCACCACCAGGCCCTGACAGTTTCAAGCCTTTCACCCCCGAGTCGCTGGCAAACATCGAGAGGCGCATTGCTGAAAGCAAGCTCAAGAAGCCCCCAAAGGCGGATGGCAGTCATCGGGAAGATGACGAAGACAGCAAGCCCAAGCCGAACAGCGACTTGGAAGCAGGGAAGAGTTTGCCTTTCATCTATGGGGACATCCCCCAAGGCCTGGTTGCGGTTCCCCTGGAGGACTTTGACCCATACTATTTGACGCAGAAAGTGAGTTGGAGGAGGCCCAGCTGCAGAGGCCCCTTCCCTGCAGGCTTGGGAGAGGGACAAGGAACCCTGTCTTTGCCAGAGTGGGGAGACATGGCTAGCCTTTGCTTCTGCCTGGGATCGGCTTTCCCATTTTGTTGTTGCTGGGGGCCACTTTTGGGTCTTCCCATGGGCCAACTCTGTTAATAAGACTTCTAGTTTTGCTTCTAGGCCAGATTAGGAAAATTTGAAAATTAAAAAAAAAAAAAAATAGGAGGGCTGGGGTGTAGCTCCCTGGCAGAGCACTTTCTAGATGTGTGGAGCCCCTGGTACTTCCCTGGAAGGGAAGAAGAAAGGAGAGGGGGAAAGTGTGAATGCAGATAAATCTCCCTGACCCACACATTTGAGAGTCTGTCTTAGTATAGTAGATATTTCTCACACAGTGGTAGCAGGCTGTCGCTGCTAGTGGGGGTCACGGCTGTGCTCTCTGTGCAGCCTCCTTTGTGACACTGGAGCATGGCCGTTATGGGACAAACAGTGAAGCACACTTTGGTCTTGTCATATTGTTGTCAGGGTGAATCTTCGTTCCCCAGTAGAAGACAAGAGGAGAATCAGGCCTCCTGGGTTGATTCACCACTGGCCATGTAATTAGCTGCTAGATTCTGAGGCCTGACCTCCATTGTAGGAGACCCACCTAATTCAACAGAGGTCATTTAAATAGGTGCCATTGGGTTTTCCAGGTAATGGGGAGGGTGATGGTTTTGTGGAGTTGTGTAGATGTGAATAGAAAAATCAGGTACACTATTTTTGTTAACTCAACAGCCCTTTTAAACTGCTAACTAACTGTTTTTAGTATGTTTTAAAAGAAATGTTAACTTCCTTGTCTTGTTAATGGGACACAGTTAAGAGATCGAGCCTTACTAGGATCACTGAGAGGGCTCAACACATGTGGGGGGTGGGGATCCCACATGCTGGGAGGAGAGAATGGATTCCTGTGAGGAGTCCTCTGGTCACCTGAGTGCCCTGGTGTGCAGACCCTCTCAGCAGTGAACACGCACACACACTGCATAACTATATAAATGAGTTTTAAAAGGCATCCTTAACTCGGGATAGATGGCAAAAGCAGTCAAGATGCCCTCTGGAAAGCATAGACAGGCACATCTGTTCTAGCTCACAGCAGCTGCAGTGGGGAGGGGTGGGACCAGTGGTCCTAGGTCTTCCAGGTCTGAAGAATAAAGCCTGAGGTGACACAGAGGACAGTAGACTGGAGAGAGACCTTGACTCCACCATGTCTCACACATTCATTCTTTATATTCTTCTTTGCTAGTTAAATATTGTCCAAACTACTACAAATAATCAGAAGGGAAAAATAAAGAAAAACAAACCTTACAAAATAATTCGTGATTCTTAGCAAGTACCTTTATTTCTCAGGGCCTAAATTATTTATTTCTCCATCTTATATGCAAATTCAATTTTATTTTCTTACCTGTGATTTTGTTTTCCGTTGTATACCTTTTCCCCGGGCCCTGCCCTACTGGCATTCTCTTTCTGTGTCCAGTGCCTGGGTCACGGCTGGGACTCTACAGAGAGTAAATCCGTTGTTGCCAGTGGAGCTCCATAGGATTGGCTTGTTGGGACAGAAAGTGTGACTTCAGGGGCTGGGGTTATAGCTTGTCGCACACATGTGAGACCCTGAGTTCAGATCCCTCACACCCACGCACAGAGCCTGAAGCCTGGCAGTGAAGCATGTCCCTGGAGATGTAGAGGCGTGTAGACCCCGAAGCTCACTAGGCAGGCTGCCCAGCCAAGCTGATGAGCCCCAGGTTCAGTAGGAGATTTTTGTCTCAAAAATAAGGTGGAGGGCAATTAAGGAAGACACTTGCCATTGACCTGTGGCCACCAAAGGCCTACATACATACAACCAGCGTACATGAAACAAGTACACACACACACTGCACACGAAATAGAGGAAAGTTTAGCTTCAGCCTTTGACCTGTCATAAGAGCAGGTATTTCCTGAGAAGAATGATTTTTAATTATATTTTTGGTGGTCTTTAAAGTTTTTTAAATGTTACCATTAAGAAAAGTCTATAAAACATATATAGCCATTATAGCCATTGGCTAATGCTACCATAAAGCAAACAATATGTCAAGAAAGCATTGCTAGCAGTTCAGACATGTTTGTTGTACATTAATCTTTTTTACCTACCTACCTATTATTTATCTATCTATCTATCACCTACCTACCTATCTACTTCAGACAGGGTCTTATGTAGCCCAATCTGGCCTTGAATTCACCATGTAACCATATGAATTCCTAACCCTCCTGCTTCCACCTCCTGAGTTCTGGGTTTATAGGCTTCACCAGCACACATATGTTATAAGGTGTTGACGCCTGAACCCAGGGCTCTGAGCATGGTAGGCACATACCCTCTAACTTGGCTGTATCCATAGCCATTGCCCTTCTTTTTATTTTTTTTTTATTTTTTTCTTTCTTTATATATTTATTAAAGATTTCTGTCTCTTCGCCCCCTAAATGAGGAGTTTTCCATTTGATTAAAGATAACATGTTCTCTCAGCTTACGTGCGAGTTCTTGTTATGTTACTGTTTCTGGTCCTGCTTCCTAACCAAGGCCTTGCATGGGTTAAGTCAGCTTCTCCTACAGGCAGGACTCTGGGAATTAACCCACAAATCAAAAACTCATAGGGGAGGAAGTGACGTAAAATGTTCCTTTCTGTTTGTTTTTCATGAACTGTTGTAAATAATTCCTAGAAGATAAGCTCTCCTTCCTCTGGTAAAGAAGTGTTTCGTCCTCAAGCCCCGGTTTCTAGTTGTACCGTCATTGAAGGAACCACAGGGACCTTGTTTCTCCTTTCCTTTCCTCTTTCTTTCATGGGTCACAGAAAACGGGCTCACTTTTTTAAAACTTGTGGTTTCATCCATTGTATATGGCTTGTGCTCCAGGAAACTCAGGACCCTGGAAGCTGTGCACCACACTGTGCAGGCACCGTTCAGCAGGGTGCCTCCTGCCCTCGCTCTCTGACCTTATTTTTCAGCTATTTGATATGAATTTAAGGAGCAAATACATATCTTGACTAATCTCACTTTAAAAAATAGGTCATATATTTATTTACTGACCGAAAGTCGAGTGGTATTTGGTAAAATGTCTGCCTTATGCCTGTCCTTCTCTTGCACTGCTTGGCCCCCTGTAGTGTTAATGGTTGCTGGGCTCTTCTATGGTTTCTCTGTACCTGTGCGAGCCACAGCAGGTGCCTGTGAAGAACCGACCTCAGGTATTTGTCCTGGCCTCTGTCACCTCTCTTCTCTTTTTGTTTCTTGTGGAATCTTTGTTTCGTGTTATTGTTATTGTGGTTGATGTTTAGTTTTTCTGAGGCAGGGCTCAGGCTAACACTACAGCCGTGTGCTACCCTGTGTTATGCTGTGGGGTCTTGAGTTTTCTCAGTGCCAATTCCCACTTTGCTTCCCTTCCTCCAAGTTTTTTCTTTTAGAGAATCAAATCAATGGCTTTTCCTTCACTGCTTACACTGTCTAACTTCACTACAGAAAATACTGTCTGCTGCCTAACAGTAATTTGTTGAGTTTTAAGTGACCATGGGTTGAGTTGAAGGCCCTTCTACCTGAGTCCCACCCCTTCTCATTTCTTAGGCCTGATTATTGATATGGCCTGTGTGTCTAATATCTGACCTATTATAAGGAAATCCTAGAAACAAAAGTTCACCTTGCAGGATCGATGTGTCTTTAAGTACCATGGTGCATTCCTGTTGAACTGAAAGGTCACTTTTCTCAAAGTTCATCTCATTTCAATATCTGATTTTCTACAAAGTGAGTACACTTAAAGTCACAGGAAATTAAAATGTGGAGGCCTTTGGCATCATTTAATCCAGCTTCCTTACATTATTGATTTTAAGTTATTGATACTTTGTCAAAAGCTGGAACCAGGCTTGCAAGATGACTCAGTGGGTTAGAGCACTTACCAAAGAACTGCCTCTCATGGGTTAGTCTCTGATTTCCACGTGTGAGACATGCATGTGCACACACATGCGCACACACAATATGTAGATGATTCCCCTGTGGCATGTTCACCCCCTTGGGATGAGTGAGATGTAGTGCTGAGAGCCTGAGCTCGTTGTCAGCACCTGCAGAACTGCTCACCTGACATGGAGCTCTGGAGGTATTTAGTTGGCCTCTCCACCTTCTGCTACTTTTGAAGGAAGAATGTCTCCCTCCCACCACAACCCACCCCTGCCTGCCAGGATGGCACAGTGGAGAGAGCGCCTAACTGGGAAGGAAAACCTAAGTTTCATTCCAGTTTTGTCTTTGATTTGCCCTTGGCCAAATAAAATGCCATGGTTTCTTCATTCACACATGGTGCAGGAGAGCAGGCGTACATCTGAATCTTTGTACTGTGTGTCACCGTGGCTGCTTGTACCCTGTGCTCTCAGTGTGGAAAGTGCTCTCTGCTCACTCAGGGCCCCCACTCTGCTCCGTGTCTCTCCTCCTCTTGGAATGTACTCTTCCTTTAACTTCAGCTCTGGGAGTTCTCCCTGCTCAGCCACGCCCAGCCATAACACCAAAACCGAAACCTCTCCCTTCTGGATTCCTGTTATACACCTTGTCTTCAGCCCACCGTGGTGTCATTTGGTGTAGGTGGGGAGGGTTACCTCTGTGTCCAGTCTTTACAGTTTTCTGCTTACCTAACAATAGAGCCAGCAGTCCTGACATCTCATCCCTTCTCCTGCCCCATGCGTGCACATGTATTTCACTGTTGCTGGAAGACACTCATTTCCAAATCTGTTTGAATATGTTGGCAGGGGTGCAGAGCCACGCTGTTAAGGGAATATTTGTGTCCATCAGGTGTGTTCCATTGCACAGCCAGCATAGACACTTAAAATTAAAGCTACAGATTTAAAAACTTCGGATTATTTTGTTATTACTTTTTTTTTTCACCCAATGGTATAGGGAAGTCAAGTGATATTTCAGTTTTTTATTCACCAGATCAGCCTAGAACAGTGCTTGTGAGTCAGTGAGGGCAGGGATAGTGCTTGTGAGGACAGGGGCAGTGCTTGTGAGGGCAGGGACAGTGCCTGTGAGGGCGGGGACAGTGCCTGTGAGGGCGGGGACAGTGCCTGTGAGGGCGGTGAGGTCGGGGACAGTGCCTGTGAGGGCGGGGACAGTGCCTGTGAGGGCGGGGA
>NW_026068089.1:1853749-1877373 GCF_014885135.2 Alexandromys fortis
TGTGAGGGTGGGGACAGTGCCTGTGAGGGTGGGGACAGTGCTTGTGAGGGTGGGGACAGTGCTTGTGAGGGTGGGGACAGTGCCTGTGAGGGTGGGGACAGTGCCTGTGAGGGTGGGGACAGTGCCTGTGAGGGTGGGGACAGTACTTGTGAGGGTGGGGACAGTGCTTGTGAGGGTGGGGACAGTACTTATGAGGATGAGGACAGTGCTTGTGAGGCAGTGAGGACAGGAGTCTTGTTTCTGACCCTGTCCCCACCTAATTCCAGGCCACCTTAGGCATGTCATTTACCCATGCAGGGCCTTTGGTTTCTCTAGTCTAGAAACTGTGGGTATACTAAGAACTACTATCCCATATATTTTTCAGTGTCTGTAGAGACCATCGCTTGACTGCCCTGTCTAAAGCAGTGAATTCCACTAAGCCTGTTTTGCCAGGCCTGCTCTCTAGTAAGCGTTCAGTCAGCAGTGATGAGCGAATGGATGACTCAGGAGATAACGCACCGGAAACATCATGTGGTTTAAACTGAGTGGTGACAATAGAAGTTTTCTTAACTTCCAAAGTGAGCTAAACGTTTTGGATAGGAAAAACTAGTCAGCATTACATTTCTTCCTTTCCCTTCAAAAGTGGTTTTGTTTAGAAGCTTAGGGGTAGATCAAAAATTAGATTTCTTGATGGCTTAGAGATCTTGGTCGAGGCTGGTTCGCTGTGGAGTGCCCACCAGGCTCTCCACACCACTGACAGAGCCTTGGAATTAGAAAGAGCCTTGTAAATTAGTAATTCCCACTACATAAGCTTTAGTATCTTGTTGACAAACCTCCAGTCTTGCCCACCCCTGACAAAGTATTTTTCTCTTTGTGTTATTAGCCGTCCTCTATGAAGTGACTGATGCGGAGTACATGCTGTGTGGTCAGCCTCACATAAAATGTGCTCATTTAATTCAGAAAATGCATTCAGTTCAGCTGTGGGGAAGAAAGATCGAATAAATGTTGAAATAGGAGTGGCGGGGCTGTGTCCCCAGCACCCCAGCCGCCTGCTAGCTTATACCCGAAATAACAACACACAAATTGTATTCTTTTAAACACTGCTTGCCCATTATATCTAGCCTCTTCTCGGCTAACTCTCGCACCTGGACTAGCCCATTTCTAATAATGTGTGTAAGCACCCCAAGGTGCGCTTACAGGGAAGATTCTAGCCTATGTCCATCCTGGGTCGGAGCTGAGAGGAGCTATCGCATCTACCCGGGAGAGCTGAGCATGGCGTCTCTGCTCCAGAGCAGAGCTGTCGAGTCTGTCTGAGGAGTCTTACCTCACTTCCTCTTCCTCCTGTTTACTCCTCCCACCTATGTTTTAACCTATCAGGGCAAGCAGTTTCTTTAATTAATTAACCAATGAAATCAACAGATTGATATATGACACTCCCACATCAAATAAAGTCCTTTTACCCCGAGCAGCTTACAGTGTGGTAGCATATAGTACAGTGTCACTTTGGGTTAGGGTCTCAATAAGTCCATGGCAAGAGTAGAATTTGAATTAGGCTTTGTGGCCTAGAACTCTGAAGGATACAGAACACAATGGCAATAAAGGCACGGTATGGAAGGAAGGCCAATCTGTCTAACATGCATGGGAATACGGGGTGCCTGAGGTACAGTGGGAAGAAGACTGAGCGGGAAGATTGGGCCCAGAGCTTGGGACGACTGAGGCTGTGAGGCCCTCTAGTTTGTCCTTTCTTGGTAAACAGTGGAGAGCTACTGATGGCCTTAGATGGGAGTCAGGCGTGCTGACAGCAGACAAGGTGGCCTTGATACACATGTGCACCAAGGGAAGGAGCTGGGCCAGAGGGACGTCTAACTTATCGTGGTGGAAATGGGAACTTGAGGGAACTGATGAGTTCAGGAGTTAACCCAAAGTTTGCCAGGTGTCTGTTTCTACACGGAGCCCCAGTCCGTCTTAGCATCAGCCTGGCCCCGCCAGAGGAAAGCTTCCACTTCCCCAGTGCTACTCAGTTGTACATTCAGGGGCCACTGCTATGTGAACCCTAAGATTGGTTCACCTCAGCCTTGCTGTCCGCTGGACCCTATTAGCAGCTAGTTCACCCCGGCTGAAAGGTATAAAGATGTTTACTGTAATAAAAGTTGACCTTTGATTTATGTAATGATAATTGCCATATAAATGATGGCAGTGTCTTGGCGATCGCGCTGATCATTTTTTATGGAATAGTTAACTTCATTTTAACCCTGTCCCAGTCAGGAGAGTGAGGCTGACATCTCTACACAGAGACTTCTCTCACTTACTGTGTCTGAAGTCACACAGAAGCTGTAAGGAGTTCTTGACATACAACCTGGTTGGCACGAGCCATTTTTGTTGACTGCCATTCTACTATAGGGTTTCTGATTCAAGTTCTGAAGACCTATAGTCTATACACTCTGCTGAGGCCGCAAACTTTGGTCTGTCAGATAATGTTTCAGCAAAAAGTTCTTCTGGTTCTAGAGAATGGCTGTCCATCTGCTGTTCAAAACTAGGCCCTGTGTGGCCTTTGCCGTGCCTTGCTGCTGCCTCTGGACTGTCCTGCTCTTGGCTATGACAGTCATAGACAGAAGTTAGCTCTTCTTTCTCCGTGTGTCATTTGCCCCATCAATGATCATGGGCAACGCTCTTCCATCTCATGAACTCCATCTCCCCTGCTGATCTAGCCATTCCTCATGCCATCAAGAGTTATAGTGGAGCCTTGACTCCGTCCATCCTGCAGCCTCACCTTACTCCTGGCATCCTGAGATCTCCCAAGGGTGGGTGGTGTTTTTTAAGGTCTTTTCTCAGCTGGGTTAACACTGGTGATCAATTACTTCTTTCCACTGAATTCTCTTCTATCTCAGGTTCTTTCTCCTTCCTTCCACCCTATTCTTCCCCTAAGCTCTGGCCTTGGTCCCTGTTTTCACTTGACAGTCACACTGGGTGACCTCACCCTGTCTCAGAACCAGGCCACTCATTTTGCACCTTCAGCCTGGGTTGCTTCTGTACAACTCAGCATCATACCAGCCAGCCCTGTGGATTCCCCACAGGTGACCTAGCATGCTCACAATGGGGTTGTTCCCCCTCAAGCCTCTCACTTTTATCTCTGATAGCACCACCAATATTCCAGATATCCAAGTTCCCATCATATCTGAGAATTGCTAATATTAAAGAAATGCTGGTATTATAACGCGTTTTTTCTTTGTCATTGTTTTATGTGAACAAGTATTTTACCTGCATGTATGTCTGTATACCGTCTGTATGTTTGATGCCTGTAAAGGCCAGAAGAGGACATCAGATCTCCTAGAACTGGAGTTCAGACAGTCGTGAGTGCCACATGGGTACTGGGAGCTGAATCTAGGCCTTCCAGAAGCAAGTCCTCTAAGCCTTCATGCCATCATTCCAGCCCCGTGCATGTTTTCAGAGTTAGGAAAGAGAATCTAGCTTTAAAACATTAGCCTTCTTATTCCAGTAACTCGCTCTCTCACTCAGCCTGCATGTGGAAGACCAGGGTTCATTCTGCAGTCTGGGCACTTGCTGTGCACAGCAGAGAGCACCATACTCTGCTCCCTATCAGGTGTGTGCTGCAGAAAGAGGTTTTGTTGGGGTTTCTGTTATCATTTGCAGAATTTGCTGTCATTTCACTTTAGATGTATTGGCATTTTTTTAGTCATTTTTCATGCCATATCTTCACCATGATATTCAAGGCATTGAAAACATGAAAAGACTTTCAAAATCTAAAGTTAATGGATTTTTAGAGGTGGGTGAGCCAAGGGTCAGAAAGGTTCCAATATCACTGAGCATCTAACAAAAGGCTGGATATAGCTATTGGTTATTTGACTTCCATTGTGTAATTTCTTCGTGTCTAGGAGATTCAGTCATAACATTCAATAAACATGTATAGCCTGTCAACCTTTCATATTATGTCCTCTGCTTGCTGAGCTGAGACAGGCATGGTAGGTGGAAGATAGGCCCCACCCGGTGGGATGTGCATCTCGTGATGCTGGTGCCTGAGTTATAATGACAGTTTTCTAAGCTCCTGCTCTAACAGGAGTGAAGGGCATACTGTGAGGATGCGCTGAAGGGAGAGCAGTTCTGTCTCAGAGGGTTGGACAGGGCTGCCTTCAGAGAGGAAGTGTTATGGGAGCTAGATCTCTAAATATAAAATGGTTTTTAGTAAGTCACCTGGAAGAGGAAAGGAGAGAGCAGTCAGATATCAGGGGCTGTATACTGAGGCTGAGAGACGGAACAGAAAGGCTGAGTTGTTTAAAATAGTGGATTTAGTTGTGACTACAGCATAGAACGTGTTCTGAGGAGTCTTGTCTTCTCCCTTGTCAGAGTTCCCCAGGTCTGGAATACCTTCTGGCACCATTTGAGCCAGTGCAGCCTTTCAGAGGCCTCTGGGGGTTTCTGTACTCCAGGTCTAGCAGTGCACAGTACTCTAATGACTGGAACCCAGGTATAGATTCTTGGTGCCATGGATGGTGAAAAGCAGTCACAGCAGCAGGGTCTCTTGTGAGTGCTGACCCTGGGCCAGCCTGAAGTAAGTACCCAGGATCCTGAGAGCCAACCAGCAGCAGTGCTGGCCTGGAATCCAGGTCTTGGGAGTCACGGGCTCAGCCATTCTCCTCTGTTGCTTCAGGAGAGGAAGGTGAGAGCCTTTCTAGATTGTGGCTATTCTTTACAGAACGTGCTTCATTTTGCTGTGTTCTTCAACATCTGCAATCCTTATACCTTAAGAGGAGAAACTTCCATTGCAGGAGGTCAGGAAGCCTGGCCAGGGAGAAGGTTCAGACTTGCATTGCCCTGGGGAGCAGTGTTATGCTGGCTTAGCCATGCAGCAGGTCCACGGTGCTGCTCTTGTGTCAGGTGGCTCCCTGTGACCCGTGTAGCTAGGAAGAGTGACAGTGGCTAGCCACAGGCAGATGTGGTATTCACACTGAGTTCCCCCGGCAACCCCTGAGAACCATAAGCACCTGTGCTCTCAGGTATGCGCAGCTTTTGTGAACAGTAAGGGGATTAATTAGACAAGAGTCCTTCACTGGTATAAGGGGTAGATCAGATGACCCATCATGGCAAGAAGAGCCCTGCTTGGAACCAGCAAATCTGGGTCCTAGAAACTCTCCTCAATTCCTTCCCCCTCACTCTGTGACCGTAGCTTAGGCAGATCATCCGGAATTGGTGTCATCAATTTGTTTGTTTGTTTTGTTTATGAAACAGGGTCTCTCTGTGACTTCTGACTGCCCTGAAGCTATGGTGTAGACCAGGCTCAGCTCACCACCTCCTTTTGATTTGGTCCAGAGTCCCAGACCATGGAATGGAGTCCCCTATATTCATGAAACCTTGGTGCAAAATCCTTATAAGCATACCCAACAATGCATTTCTATGGCGATTCTAAGTCCAGTCAAGTTGACAGAGAAGATTAACCATCACAATGTCATCTGCTGTTAACTTAATACCTGGACATATAAGCTTAATCGAAATAATAACATTATATCCCTCTCTGAGGTCTCATTTTCTTCTCATAATGTACGATGTATTTATTCCCTCTCTGTATGTCTCAACACTGTTCAAAGGTCCAAAGTCTCAGCTGAGACTCAAGACAAGCTCTTAACTGTGAGCTTCTATTAAGTGAAACAGATTATCCAATGACAGAGAGTTTGGAATGGAAGGATGGCTGCATAACAGAAAGACTGGACCAAAGCTCAGCAAGCCACCAAACCTGCAGTTCCCTGTTCAGCATTACCTGGGCTCCAATGGCCTCGGGCCTGTCCTTTGTTGTGCCCATAGCACACATAGCTTAGGGGGAGGGGTGCCCAAATCCACTCTATGGCTGCAGCTGTCCTAAGTAGATTTGCCACATTTTGAGGTCTTCCTTGCAATTTAGGCTTTACCTTCTCAACTTCATGTAGTGATGTCTCAGGGCCTCCTGGCAGGAAGTCCGGCCCTACCATACTTTGCCTGGCCTCAGTGATGCCCCTCACACCTACAAAACCAGTACCATCTGGACAGTAGCACCAGGTTCTATGGCTGACTTGCAATGTAGCCTTATAAATTGCAGTTGCTATGTGCCCTAGTAGGTACAGCTGCCTTTGCCCACCTTCAAGGCTGACCATGGGCAGGCATTTTTCCAGGTGGCTGTTCTCAAACTGGGAAACTCCTTGGTGGTATTGAGAATTGAGGCTTCCGTCCTCATTTAGGCCTTCTGTTCTCAGTTAAATATTTCTGGGAAACCTCTGCCGACACACCAGAGGTGTATTTTCACGGTGATTCTAAACCCAGTTAAGTTGATAGCGATGGCTGCCACATCAGGGCTGAGAGAATATGGGACATAGAACAGATTTAGCAGGTAAGAACGTGTGGCTGTAGAAACCAGTCCAAAGTGAGAGAGCCAGGCCGTTCTGGCCTCAGACCCAGGTTCTGGAGACAGCCACCATTTGTGCAGCTGCAGCTAAAGGATCTGTTTCCAGCTACCTTCTTATAGGTTAGATAGGGGGTCTAGAGCCCGGAGGCTATTAGATGCTTGCTGGTTACCTGTGTAATGGCAGCCTGCTCAGGAGGCAGAGAATGTGACCATGCAGGGAGTCACTCTCCTGAGCCGTGTGTCACATGGCTGACCCAGGACTACTGAATGACCAGTTCCTTAAGACATTTTCTGTTCTGTGTTGTTCTCTACTTGTCCACATAGCATCTTTTTTATTATTTCTTTTGTTGTTTTCATTTATACTTTTTAGATGGTTTAGAAACTGTTCTGGTTTGGAGTGTAGGGCTGAGAACATGCTAATAAATGGGCCACACTGCATTGCTGTGAAGCTGTGTATGTTGTATTGTGTTTCCACTATGCTGTCATTTGTTTGGTATGCTTATGAACGTGCTTGTACCTGGTTGTACAAAATGGCTCCCTAATTGTAGGCCCCAAACAAAAGACCTCGCACCCTGAGTTAGCAGTGGCCATACTCCTAACTCACGTGCTCCAAACCCCACATTGCTAATTAGAAATGAAAAGCCTGTGCTTTTTAGAAGGCTCATTTTATGCCAACGTGACACATTTATTAATACTCCATGCCATAATTTGTTAAGAACTGTTCCACTGCTCTTAATGGGCTTTGTGCTCAGATGCACTCGCTGGCTGTTGTTAGAAACGGATATTTCCCCTTGGGCGGTAAACCACAGTCCAATTTCAATTTCCTTTTAACTCATTTACTTCACAAAGATCTAATTTAAGACAGATTGAGTAAAATAGCCTGGACTTTATGGGCACCAACTGATCATTGCTTAAGAAGTATTCTCATCCAAGACTAGCACTCGCTCCTTCCCCAGCTGGGTTTTGAAGGGTCGGTGTTGAAGCCGTGTTGAACAAGGTATACATCGTGTTTTCTGGATCTTACCATTGAGCAGTGAAAATGTTAAGATAAAGCACCATGTCGATGCTTTAGATTTTCAGTTATGGGACTGGCTGCAGTGGTGCATGCCTTTAATCCCAGCACTCTGGAGGCAGAGGCAAGTGGATCTCTGAGTTCAAAGTCAGCCTGGTCCACAGAGTGAGTTCAAGGACAGCCAGGGCTACATAGTCAGACCCTGCCTCAGAAAACAAAAATTTCAACTATATTTTTTATCACAGAATTTTCCGTCACACCTGTTCATGTTACACATTGTCTTGTAGTTGTGGCAAATGCCTGAGGATAGCAACTTCAAGGAAGAAAGACGCGTTTTGACTTCTGGTTTCAGTAGGTCCAGTTCATGGTCAGCTCGCTCCATCTTTCAAGCCTGTGATGAAACAGAGTCCTGACAGAAGGGCATGGAAGAAGAAAGCTGTTTGCTTCATGGCACCAGGGAACCAGCAGCAGGGAGGGTGGGGCCAGGAACAAAATACACCCAGCCAGAGCGGTCCCTCTCATTCTGCCCATTCCAACCCTACCTTGCTTCCCAGTCTCCACCACCTTCCAGTAAATGTTGCAGGATTATAGCTGTGACAATGGATTCATCCAGGCACTAGATTAGAGCCCTTATGATCCAGCCTCGTCCTAAAAGCCATACCTCTGATCACTGCTGGCACTAGGGACCAAACCTTTAGTCTATAAGAAGTGTCTCATATCCACCATAATGCTATCCCATATCCCTCCCATACCCAGTGTTCTCTTAAGAGCAGATGTAAAAGCAGAGGAGACAGCACAATGCACGAAGGCAGGGTGTGTAGGGCTCCGCCCCCAGGAGGCTGCCCCTGCCCCTGCCCCTCGCTGCTGTGGTTTCCATGCAGTATCAAGCAGCCTCATCCATGGTCCTGATAGACTAACATCAGAGGGCAGAGTAAGTCCCAAGAGTTCCTCCAGATGGAGTGTGGGAGAATAGATAATGGTAGGTTTTCTCTTCAGAAGTATGGCTGGCTGCTTTTTGCACGTCATCAGGGGTGTCTAAACTATCACATCATAGATAACAAGGCTGGAAAGGTTGTTGCCACATCCAACCAGCAGGCTTCTCCCATTTTCTAAATGTGCTTCATCTGACCACACAGCTAGGGAGGGAAGTTGGAGACAGCCCCAAGTGTTTCAGGACAAGCGCCGAGGGATGATCTGCTTGCTCCCTGGTGGGACAGTCTCTGAACTCTTGCACAGACTCATTTAGCCACTGCTGGAGGTAGGAGTTAGCAATCTCTGTTTTTAAAAAGTTCTCAATGACTCCAGTGCAGCCAATCTAGTCTTCAGGGCCAGATCAGTGCCACCATCAGGCTTGTGTAGCCCGCTAGCTAAGTACAGTTTGCCTATTCCCAAGTAGCTGGATTGTGAAAACTATGAGTTCTGTGTGACCATGAAGTTCTGCAGGATATAGCCATTCCTGTGTGTTTAGATGTTGCAAGTGGCAGTCACTATTGTGACAGAGAGTGCAGTCCACAGTACTTAGCACCTATGTGTGCACTTACAGAGAAAGCCTGCCAGCACTGCTCATTCCCTGTAACATGGGGGCCTGCTCATTGGGGTTTCTGTCCTGCCCAGTTCCCACAGCCAGTAAGCCCCCAAAGAAAATCACACAGAGGTCTCCATAAGATTATAAACAGCTATTATAGTTTATATTAACCCATTATTCTTATCTCTGTTAGCCACATGACTCAGTACCTTTTTTCAGCGGGGTAGGTCACATTCTGCTTCTTCAGTGGTCTGGGCAGAACTGGGGAGGAATGGGCTTCTTCCTTCCCAGCACTCTCCTATTCTCATTGCCCCACTTTTACTTCCTGTCTGGTTGTCCCACCTATACTTCCTGCCTGGCCAATCAGCATTTTTTTAAAGCATGATTGACAGAATACAGACAATTCTCCCGCACCAGTTTCCTGTGTGTGCACTTCCAGCACTGCTCATTTCCTGTGTCCCACACTTACAAGTCCTGCAAGCACCAGTGTGCACTCGGAAATTCCTAAGCTTTGAATTGTGTTGGTCCAGATGCCCTCTCACTTCATCCAGAAGGCATGCTTAAGAAACACTACATGCAAATTATCAGTAGATCTCGTTATTTTAATGATAAAGCAAATTATAGAGCAACTCGCTACTGAAAGTGTCGAGGATGTGCACTTGTTTCAGGAGTTGGGTGTAAAAAGATGGTTCTTACTTTCCAAGTAGAGAAAAGACTTTTATACCTGGTAGGGTTTGAGGGTTTAGAACGGTAATGTTAAACTATCTTATTCTGTGTGCAATATTGTCTCTACATTATGAGAGTTATATTTCATGAATGAACTGTAACTGGTAAAGACTCTATTTGCAAACCATTTTTTTTTTTTAGGTTCTATAAAAAGCAGGCTCCTCAGTTTTCTGATTCATCACACCAGAACCCTGGCTAGCTTTTCATTAACAAACAGACAGCATTTATTGAGCCCCTTCTGTGTACAATAGGAAGCACCTCCCATGTGACCAACCCGAGAGACAAGGACATGAAGAGTAAGGAGAGTAGGGTTTTCTTTTTTTCTAAAGTCTTGTTGGTTGTCACTTAAGGTGAGCAGGCAATTTAGTACAGGCTTTAGGTGAGTGGGGGCAAGAATGAACTTTAGGCCCTGGTGCATAGACCAGTTGGTTTTTTTCTCCCCACTATTCTTAGCTACTTTATATGGTAGCTCAAATTTCCCATTTACCAGAGAATCCATCCCCCATGTCAACTTCATTCTGCCATGTAGTCATGAAATTACCACCCCATCTGGCACAGTAGAGGCTGTAAAAAGGCCCTGAGCTTGGCATAGTGTACTGCTCTTTGCCATGTGACCTTTATGGGTTGTGTCCCTCTGCTGAGCTTTTGTAAGATGCGTACAGGTTAAGAATTCCTTCTTTACCAATACTTTATGGGAATAATAGGAGGCTGGATGAGGAGGTTATTTGAAAGGCCTGGCATTTCATAGAGAGTTGCTATAGAAACACAGAGGGGTACAAATACTTCAGAAAGAGAGATTGTTGTGGCCCATTTATTTCTTTGGGAAGCCAAGAAATGGAAGAACAAAATCTCTGCCCTTGACCTGTTTTAAGCTAAGCCCAGATATTCTAGTTCTGCTTGCTTTAGGATTGGGCTTTTTCTGGGGATCACACCAGAACCTCTATATCCTGGGGTAGGGAGAGGGCCAGTGTAGTGCTGCATCAGACATGATGGGGCACGTGGGCTCTTCTAAACCAACAGAGATGCTCGCCAAAGTTGCTCTGCAGGTGGAGAGGCTGTGGTACTCTGGCAGATGAAGAGAATATAAAATAAAGGCAAAAAAAGGAATTTAAAATGTAACCTGCCAGGGGCTGGAGAGATGGCTCAGCAGTTAAGAGCACTGGCTGCTCTTCCAAAGGTCCTGAGTTCAATTCCCAGCAACCACATGGTGGCTCATAACCATCTGTAATGAGGTCTAGCTCTTCTGGCCTGCAGGCATACGTGTAGGCAGAATATTGTATACATAATAAATAAATAAATAAATAAATAAATAAATAAATAAATAAATATAAAAAATGTAACCTGCCAACACCTGCTCATTGGGAGTGTGTCGACTGAGCGCTGTATTGGAACCACACAAGAAGCATGAGCTTGGTCCCTGCCTCCAAGAGGTTCAAACTGGGTTTTGAAGAGAGCAAGTAGAGGAAGGGGTAGGAGAGAAAGAGAGGCGGATGCTGGCTGAGGGTCCCAAATGGTACACATTAGATTAGACTCCTGTCAGTGGCTTTGTCATGAGAGGACATTAGATTTTATTGGAGCATTTTCTGCCTCTACTAAGGTCAGTGTGTGTGTCGCCTTGCATTAACAGACCGTGTCACAATACTTGGGTTTTTTTTTTTTTTTTTTGGTTAAGCTGTCTTTGTACTTCTCGGCTGCATCTCATGTAGTCAGATACTCAGTCCTTCACGGGATGATAGGTTTGGTGGCTAGTATTTTTGCCGAGGCCTTTTGTGTCCATTTTATAAATCCTGTGATCTATAGTATTCTCTTCCTGTCATTACCCAGTTCTGTATAAAGTAACCTTACAGAATGAGTTGGGAATTATTCCCCTTTCTTCTTTTTTTTTTTTTGGAAGAGTTTGTGCTAATTCTTTAGACATTTGGTAGAATTCATTAGTGAAGCCATCTGGTCCCTGGGCTTTTCTTTGTGGGGTTCATTTTTAATGCTTGGTGCAGAAGAGTATTTATAGTGCAGTCTCACTGGAGGGAAAGACTGTTTAAGGATAGATCTGTATGCTAATACTTATAAAGAAAAATTCTGCAAGGATATTTAAAAACTGGCACTAGAAATTACCATTGGGTAATAGAATGGAACTTAATCTTACATTTTTTTATTTTTATTTATTTTATTTTTTTGATTGGGGGGGTTGTTTGTTTGGTTTAGTTTGAGACAAGACAAGGTTCTCTGAGAAATAGTCCTGGCTGTCCTAGAACTCACTCTGTAGACCAGGCTGGTCTCCAACTCACTGCTATCTGCCTGCAAGGTGCTGGGATTAAAGGTGTATACCACCACTACCCGGTGTATCTTAGGTTTTTAAAATCTAGGTATCATTTTAAATAAAAACAATTTTTTTTAAAAAAGCGACATAAAAGTGACTTACATTTGGCTCTTTGCTGTGTGTATTGGCGCTGGCTGGACCTCCACTGGGACTCCCAGTTTGGTGGGCCCTGCATCTGTCTCCAGCTCCACAGACGGCTGTCTTCTTTGGACATAGAACTGCTTGTCAGCACCCTGAAGACAGTACAGTTGTGCACAGCCATGCCTGCAGTGCTGTTCCCTTTTCTGGCCACCCTCACCTTCTTCATCTCTTCAGTCAGTTTCTTTCCATCCCTGTTTTCCTCTCTGAGCACATCCTGGCTCCCACAGACAGTCTGAGGGGAGCTCCTTTGTCCTGCTCTCATATTTTTGTTTTGAACATTGCACTTAGCCGCCATCATGATCACAAGTTCACATGTGTCCTTCCATAAAGCATAGTTCTGTTCAATTTTGTGCCCTCTCCCACCCCCAGCTTAGCACTGGGTGGCTGGGCAATGTGAACCCAAGTTATGTGTTGCTATAGCCTGTGCTGAGGCATGGGCTAGTTTGACTCAATAGGAGGATTCATGCTGGGAAATACAAGTGAATGATTTTGGCAAGGCTAATGTCAGAAGCTCCTAGAAGTCAGACCGAGAAGACTTGGTGAGAAAAAACTGGATGAAGTGCTCACCGTCCTTGCTTCCTTCAGTTTCATCCATGCTTCCTAACAGGATGGCTCTGGCCACTTCCTTCACAGCCGTCTCTCTAACAGTCCTACCTTCTGTGTGTCAGGCTCGGCAGAGTTGACTTCTTGTGTTTCATGCTGATTGTCTTCCTGGTTGGAATATGAACTCCTCAGACAGGACTGTCTTATTCACCAGTGGCTTTTAAACACCTCCAGCATTGCCTGACACATGGTCGGTCAGTGCTGAGTTGTAATTCCTGGAGAAAGTCAGCCCTCAGTAAGTGAATACAATGTCTGGAGCTGGCACAGAGAGGTCAGAATTATCCAACTGTGAACCTGCTAGTATTGTGGCCTCTATGTTGTGACCTGGCCTGAGGGCTGGGTGCTGGGGGGGGGAGGGGGGAAGCAGAAGCTATTTCACTGCTCTGAGAGAATTTATTTCTTACCTAGAAAAATGTTTTGTTGATGACTAATACTCATATTGTAATGACTTCTCCTTTTCTTTCTCCACAGACCTTTGTAGTATTAAACAGAGGGAAAACTCTCTTCAGATTTAGTGCCACGCCTGCCTTGTACATTTTAAGTCCTTTTAACCTGATAAGAAGAATAGCTATTAAAATTTTGATACATTCATATCCTTTTCTGCACCAGGAGTGAGTGCTGTGGGCCTTGCACATCTTCGAGGGTGTGACGACCGACTGTATTATATACTGCTCCATCAGCATTGTGGCTGACCGCTGCCACTGTAGCCCGAGGGTTAGGAATAAAGTCCTGCTGGATCCCCAGCTGAGCTTCTGCAGATTCATTTTTTTAAAGATATTACTGGAGTCTAGAATTTTTTTACTGTTATTATGGGGGCTAATTAAAATGTTAACCTTATACTGAAGTTTTGGCTTTTTAGTAATTTTATTCCATCATAATTCAGCTTGTTAATGTGTTAATATCTGATACAAGGATGTTTTTGAAAACTACATCTTGAATTACAATAGCTGAATGAATGCCGTAGAATTTCTTTTTTCTTCCTGAGCAAAGAGCTTACAAAGTACCTGGTATTTCTCAGATGAAATCAACTCCTTGACACAGAGGTTTAGATACAGACTGGATAAATAGAAATTTTTTCTGGGATTTGCCTTCCCCTTAAGTGGGAAAGTAACAGCCTTTACATCCTATTAATATAGAGCATATGACACATGACAAATGAGCTGGTGGGTTTAGCGTCTTGGCACAGTGACTGAACTTGCGCGTGATTGGCACTTCACTGAACAGCACTTAGTGCCATGCATTCAAGAGTACTGCATCCTCCAGAGAGGTCGCAGAAAACACAGTGCAACTCAGTGGTTCAGATCAGTGAGCTGCTGCTGCGTGGAACTTGGTTCTGGAATATCTGGTACCACAGTTGTGAAGTTGTGAGGTTACAAGAAATAGATAATTTACAATTAGATGGTGTCCCTTTCAGAACCACAGATGGTATGTGTCTTCCTCTCCTGTCCCTAAAGGATATGTTATTTTCCCCACCCCAAGAATACTCCAGGTATAGAGAAGAAAAACAGTCAAGCTAGAAGAAGCATTGTTTTTAAAGTTCCACTGGTAAGATAAAGATGGGAATAACATTCATAAGAGGGAAGTGAGCTCTAGCCTGATACAGTCTGAGTAATTCCTCGCAGTAGATAAGATCGGGAAGGGCTGAGAAAGATCCTGGATAGCAAGGGTGCCTACACAATGATCACACTGACTCACCCTGTTACCTGAGTCTCAGAACTACTGGCCTGCAGGTGCCTTAGGAGTCTCTACCTAACAATGTCACACTGGTTTTCAGGTGAGACATGTTCAGTGCACAATTGACTGGTCTGTTGCTCAGAAGATACCCAGCCCCTGGGAAGACCCTGGAGGAAAAAACCATCAACCACCTCTAGATTTTCAAATGACTAATTACTCAGGATCATTAGCAGTATGTGAATCTTGGGGGAAAGTACAGATTTACTTTCTCTGATGTCCTTGGGGTCTTTGATGACTTCTGGGTCCTGTTCACAAAGGGTTAAGTATTTAGGGTATTGCTCCATAGTTGGCATGAGAAGTGGCAAGTTTATCCAAAAGCGGTGGGGCAGTGGCAGTCTTCTAGGGAGGGAAAGGGCTGTCCAGCCCACCTACCGGTCAGTCTTTTCCTCTCCTGTGTCTGTCACCCCTCAGCCTGTCGATTCAGATCTCGTGAGACGTGGAATGAATGGGCCAGGCAGATTTGTTAGAGCCCTTAACTCTTCTCTACAGTCTTCAGCATGATCATCATGTGCACTATCCTGACCAACTGTGTGTTCATGACCTTTAGTAACCCACCCGAGTGGTCCAAGAATGTGGAGTAAGTGTTCCTTCCTTTGTTCGCTTGTTTGGCTCAAAGACTGCAAGGTATTAGGGGTGGGGCCACTGAAGATGATGTAGAATTCAGGAAATAGACTTAGAATGAATTCTAGGAAGCCAGACAGCTCTGGGAGGGATTGCCCTTCCTCACTAGCAGGGGCTTTTGCCATCCTGTGCCCTCCTTCCTCTGGGGGTCTCCTTGCCTGTCCCAGAGTGACCCTGCTCTGGGTGGAGCACCAGTCAGGCCCTAGTGTAGCATCCCAGTTGCTTGAGAGCGTGTCAGCAGCTTTGGTCAGGTGCTCTTTTCTCCCTGGCACTGTCTGTGTGGTGAAGCTACACCTCAGGCAAGTGTTACCTAAAAAGGTTTATCAAAAGTTTCTGCTGGGAATAACCTCAGCTGTCCGCATCCTTACAGGTACACATTCACAGGGATTTACACATTTGAGTCACTAGTGAAAATCATCGCAAGAGGTTTCTGCATAGACGGCTTCACCTTCTTACGAGAACCGTGGAACTGGTTAGACTTCAGTGTCATCATGATGGCGTAAGTTCCGTGCTTATTTTACTCTTTTCTGAATATGACTGCATATGCGTGTGGGCGTGCAAGTGCATGTGTGGGTGTGTACCTGTATGCTTGCGTGATGGTGCAAGTGAATGTGAGTTTGTGTGCTTAGCAGAATGGAGAATCTTCTTTATTTTTTGAGATAGAGTCTCACGTAGCACAGGTTATCCCTGAATTCACCATATAGCTGAGGTTGCCTCCAACTCCTGATCCTCCTACGTCTTCTTCCAATGCTGAGATTGCAAGCTCGTACATGACACCTGGCTGCAGAATGGGAATTCTTGGGTAAATGCATCTTGCCCATGGGTTTTTGAAGTATGGCTCTTGCTTGCCAGCTCCTCTCAGTTCTCAGACAACAGCGCGTTCATGTGGGTAAAAGGAGGCCTCAGAGCTGGGAGGCCAGTAGGCAGTGATTCCCTGCCTTCATAGTTTATCTCCTCTATGACATTGACCAAGGTCCTCACGCCCATCTCTAGAGGGCCTCTGTGAAGGCACAAACTATTTTGGGTATAAACTTTTGGCTGAAAACGCATTTAAGGTCTTTGACTCAAATCAAGAGCTGAAGTATCTGGGCTGGTGCATCCAGGAAAGTTTCTAAGCAGCGGCGCCAACTCTTGTCAGAGACGCCGTGGTTTTCCACGGTGTGATCACTGCACCCGGTAGAGACGCCATGGTCTGCTTACACGGTGTGCTTCAGCTAGGAAAAGTTTCTGTTAGAGAAACTTACCTGAGGATCAAAGAACTAGATGGCTCTAGTATTTTTATTTCTGTGTTAAGGAAGTGTGCCATGGGCGAGGGGACCTTTGGAGTGGGACATGGGCTGTGTGTGGAAAGATGTGAGAAAGGAGGAAAACATTTGAATGTGTGTGGGCCTAAGCATCAGGAGGAGATGCAGTTCCACCGTGAGGTGTGACTGAGGTGTGTGCACCAAGTGCCTGAAACTGGAGCGGACTTTCACTTCTGTGAAGACAGTCTCAACTCTCTAGAGTTATAAAGCACACATTGCTGTGCTTTCAAAATCTGTCCTTGCCAGACACAGACCTGGTGATAAAATGGGCTTATACCTCAGTTTTTGCTCTGATCTCATGATCTGGATTTTTTTTTTTTTTTTGAGCCTTGCTTTTAAGTGTCACAGGCTAAAACCTCACCTGTAGACATAGTTGCAAAACATATACAACCCAGTCCTAGAGAAGTCATAGATGCTGCCGTGGAGGCACTTGCCCATTGTCAACCAGGCAGTCACTCTAATGTGAATTTGTTTTTGTGAGGCTCCTGCTACAAAAAGTTGTCTCTGTTTCTTAGGAAATTATTCACAGAACTGGGTACATAAGTCTTTGCTACCTCATGGCCTTTCCTACTTGCTAAGAAGTAAATGGGCTGACCATAACGTCACTCTGAAATCCACACATCACACACTGTCCAAGAGCCGGAATCTCAGAATGCCCTAAGGATTTGTCAATTCTCTAGAATATACTTTTGAATTCTTTTTGCCCATTTTTTAAAAGATGTGTTCCTCACACGTTTATATTAAAAAAATTTTTCAGGGAAACAAAATAAAACCATAACTTGCACATAAGACCCTCACTTGCCCCGTTCTCAAACCCTCCCCGAGTGGTTCCGTTACAAGTCACCTTTGGTTTGATTCTGCAGGTATATAACCGAGTTTATAAACCTAGGCAGTGTTTCAGCTCTGCACACTTTCAGGGTACTGAGGGCTTTGAAAACTATTTCAGTAATCCCAGGTAAGATGGCCCGGGGTTGGTGTCAGGTGTTGGGTTAGGGCCCTGATGTGACGTATTGTACTTTCTGTTTTGTTGTGGTTTTGTTTATTTCCTTTGGTGTTTGTGTTGTGTCTGTGTTTGTCATTTGTGTCTGTGTGTGACCTCCCTTACTACAGATATGTGACAGAGTTTGTGGACCTGGGCAATGTCTCAGCGCTGAGAACATTCAGGGTTCTCCGAGCTTTGAAAACTATCTCTGTCATTCCAGGTGAGCAAATGCGTGCACAAGACTGGTTTTGCCGTACCCCTATTTTCTTCCACTCATTTTTCCGCCACATTTAAGACTGGTATTGGCGCTTTTGATATGACCTTGCACTCTGCATGCCTTTCCTAAGCAGTGTCCTCTGGAATGGCCTTCTGATAGGCTTCTCTGACCATGCTTGCCAGGCATGCCACGCTCATTCCATCCATGCTTCTGGAAAAAGCCATGCCCACAAACCCTTTCAACCGTCCCAAGGAGGGCTGTAATGGAGCGAGCTGTGGCTTTGTGTAGGAATCATTTGAATCATGGCCTCATAGAATTACCATGACTTTATATCCACACTCATCCCATTGCTTGTGATCCCAGAGTTTCTGTAGCATGGTTTGCCAATTGCATGCTATTCAAAGACATGTACTTTTACTACTGCCATACAAATGCAACTGTTTAATCAACCTAACCAGTTAACTCGTCACTTTAGACTAGTTAAGGTTAAAAGTCTTGGAGTTTGTGAGCCAAATGTTAATAGTCACTGTCTCTCATACTCCACGACTGTCCTCGTCAGTAGAGTGAGACCCAGCAGCTATCTGCTGTGAATAGATCAGGGATCACTCTCAAATGTAAACTGCAACGAAAGCATATACAGGTGCCACTGTAAAGTCAAAGGTACAATGTCAGCAAAAGCCAAGACACTTGAGGGGACAAAAGGAAGCGGAGAGAGACATGAAAAGTAGTTGAAGGGCAATCTCTTGAAAATACTTGCCTTTCGCTCTTCCCTGCCTGGCTGAGCTACCCCAGTGGTTCTAAATCTCTTGAACGTTTGCGATCCCTTTGAGACTCAGACACCCTCACATCCTGCATCCATCCGTGCACCTCAGGTTAAAATTCCATAATTTAAAAAATTGCAGCTGGACGACAGCCTTTCTAAGAACCAGTCTTGAAATCTAGAAGGGAAGATGTATGAAGGTTAAGACTAGTTAACCCGGCTGAGGTGAGACGTGTTGCTCTTTGGACTTTAGCTGTGGTCGGAGGTACTAAGGAACACTCCGTGTGCTGACCTGTGGTCCGTCCCCTGTGGCTGATGTCAGAAATAGTTCTTTGCCCTCTATTTGACGTCACGTCAGTGACCCAGGGAGGAAAGCACAAAGGTAGAATTGTGAGAGAGTAGGTTGGGGTGTGGTTTGCCAGGAACCTCAGGGCACTGAGCCCTTAGGCAGGCTTGTTCTCTGGTGGCTGGATGCCATATCTCTTCTTTCATTTCCCTTTGGTCTCTTTCCTCCTCTGGACCCTGTAAACATGATCCCATGTTTCCTGTTCATCTCCCCCAGCACAGTGCAAGGCATCTGTCTCTATGTTCCTGTGATCTCAAACAGTGGAAAGCTGTGTTCTGCTTACTAACTGGGGCAGCAGATGCTGTCTCTCTCTAGTCTGGCTCAGCACTGCTGTTCTTGTCTCTTCTGTAGGCTAACTTTGGAGCAGGGCATCTCTGCAGAGGAATTCTTATCAGGTTACTTATTCTCTCTACTCGTGTGTGTGTGTGTGTGTGTGTGTGTGTGTGTGTGTGTGTGTGTGCCTATAACACAGTGCCTGGTCCACAGCAGTGCTGCATAAACAAGCACTTACCACGAAAAACAGAGCAGAAAGTTTGTGTCAGAATTTAGACATTAGCTCAGCAGTCTGAAGTAGATTCTCTGATTCCGATTTCTGTAAGTGCCACAGTCGAGCTGGCTCTGGGGCGCTCGCTAACTGGGATGGAAACTAACTTTAAGGGTACAGCTAGCGACAGATCATTGTCAGCGAGTGCTCTCCATTCTTACTGTTGAATGTGAGTCAGAGAAACCAGTGGTTGGCCTATGTAGAGTTCTGAGCTTGTCTGTCATTCCCTGGAGGGCCGTTATCCTATTCTTACCTACAAGTTATCCATGTTTCCTGCCAAGGTGGGGTTACCGTGTGTGTGTGTCATTGGGTCTAAAATCAAAGTTACTTTGATTTCAGGTTGTAGAGCTGGGACACAGTAGCCCTCAGTCAAAGTTAAAACCATGTATGCAACTTAAGGATTTTGCTGTCAACCTTCTCCCATCTCAGTTTTGATCTTGGACTTCCCCCAAAGCAGTCCACATTACAGCGAGAAAGCATGGATGCAGCATCTGCTTTCTGTCACTGGGACAGAGTATCTGATGGCAGCAACTTAAAGAAGGAAGGGTCGTTTGTCTCACTGTGTAGAGGAGAACAGTCCATTGTGGTGGGGACGGCGTGGCAGCAGGAGCATGAAGCCACTGGGCATACCAGATCCAGAGCCACGCTGAGGGTGGGGCTTTTCCTGCCTCAGTGAAAGCTGCTTGGACACCTCACAGACACACTTACAAAAGACCAAGCACACATTCTGAGCATTCTTACTTGGTGGGTAAAGACCCAGATACAGCCTACTTGTGGCTTCTTTTTGTTTCAAAGGCTTTATCTTTGGAGAAACAGTGCACAAACATTCTGTGCTGAAAGAGTCACTGTCTTTGGGCCAGAATTGGTGATGTTCAACATGACATTGAGCTATTCTGTCAGGGAGTTCATCTCTTAAATCTTTGTTTGCACTTTTCATTCATGGGGAGCCTCAGCAGAAGGGGAACATCTGAAGGACTCCATCAGAGGGGACACAGGCTGTAGGACAAACGCCTCAGTCCAGAGCTCACCTCAGGAGTTCTCCTGTGTCTCCTGGAGAGGACGGCAGCCTGAGCAGAGCTGGAGCGGGGAGGCCTGCAGCTGCAGGCTCCTTTTCACTCCGTCACCCGCATCCAGTCCATCCTGTCCGCCCCAGAGCTGGGACTCCGCATTACTTTTCTCCTAGGTATTCCATTTCTCTGTTGTCATTCTTACCCAATGAGATCAGGTAGGAAACAGAAAGTGGGTGTGGCTTTTCCTTCCTGCCCAGCTTTCACAGTGTTTTCTTTAAATGTATTCATCATGAATGTGGCTGTTTTCCTACTTAGCGACAGGATGGAAAAAGACACTTTATAAGACTATAATAATCACTGACGGTTTTTTCTTCCTATTTATTTATTATGTGGTCTTTTTTTTTCCCCCTGACAGAGTTTCTCTGTGTAGCCCTGACATTGTGGAACTCACTCTGTAGACCAGGCTGGCCTCAGATTGAAAGCTCAGCCTCCCTGCCGAGTGCTGGATTTAAAGGCATGCACCTCCATGCCCATGATCGTTTCCTTTTAAATACTAAAGTTTTAAATCTTGTCACTTTTGTGCTTCTCTTCCTTCTACATTGCATAGTAAGGAAAAATCACCAAAATGTAGTGTGGTCCTAAGTGGAAAAGGACTAAGAGAGCAAGCATTTGCAGGAGACAACATGAACAAGGTCTGCTTTGCCCTTGGGACCAGCCAGCCTGACAGAACTGGGCACTCTCCAACTACTGCTGAGAGCGAGTCGGTATTAATCTTGTGGGAAATTAGCTCAGACTCTTACATTTCTCAACCTGTGCAACAAGCCGGGGAATATGAACTCACTTTATTTATGATTGGACCGTCGCAGCAGCAGGCTTGACCCCAGCGCGCACGGCTGACACATCGTCTCCGGACTTGGCACATTAGCTGGCTGTGTTCCTATTCAGGAGATTTGGGGTTAGGTGACAGGAGGATTAAAGGTGCCTTTGGATGTAGACTGGGGTAGAAGCCTGCAGCACCAGCTTCTCCTGCTTCTCAAAGTCACTAAAATCTCCAGTAACCTCTTGGATAGCTGGGTCCCACTGTCTTTTCACAGCCTGTAGTGAATGTCTGAACTTCTGTTCCGATGAGCACTCATGCTCGCCTCTCTAGGAGTTCTCCCTGTCCAATTTGCCCCCACGTGGCTTCTGTTGCGCACTCTGTTGTGTAGGAGTCCTTTGCAGGAGCATTCTGCTCGGTTTTGGGTAATTGGTTTTCGGCGAGTGTCTTGCTGGTTCTGGCGTGTGGTGGTGTGAGCCAATAGAAGCAAGACAGCTGCTCTTCTCAGCCAGAACAGTGCCACCAGGAGTCTCTCCTGACCAGTGCTGGTGGGAGTCGGTGTGGTGCTGTGAGCAGCCGCTTCAGGCCACCTTAGCAGGAATGTAGGAGATGCGTTAGGCACACAGCTGAAGATTACCACTGACGTCTCTGGGAATGTGGCTGTGTTCTTATAGGCCTGTGGGAAGAAGAGGTGGTGGTGGCTGCTTCCAGGGCTGCTCTGCAACCTGTATCCTTCTGCACGCCTCATGCCACACCGCATGCGGGTCTCAGAGAGTGCTTTGTAGACGGCTGCTCTTAATGAGGTTTAGTGATGCTCCTGCCTAACTAGCTTTATCTCTGAGCCTCTGTGATGTGGGCAACCGGAATGCTATTTCCAACTAAGTTTCCACTTCTCACTTCTTACGCTAAACAAACTCACCAGCAAGATGATCTAAGCTCAGACGTCAGGATGACTGAGGAAAGGGTTTTTAGCTGTGTGGAATTATGTTTCCAGATTTCTTCAGCTGAAACATCTGGCTGACAGAGAAGGGACAGTAAACCACCTGCCGGTGACAGGCCTAGGACTGGAGCTCTACTGGAAAGCCACAGGCTGTAGTTATGCCGACCTAGGAGACGTTAGAGACCCCCAAGTTTCTTATCTCCACCCCTCTCTCCACATGTCTGTTTCTTTTCTTTTTTCAAATACAAATCCCTTTGCTTTGTCAGGTACATCTTAAAATGACACAGTGTGGCTCCTGCCTAGCGCTCAGCTTTATGTGTTAATACTTCTGCCACATGGTCAGATAACTGTTTATGTGCTGCTCCAGATCCTTATAGGAAAGGGTCTGGATTTAGGTCAGATGTCCACACTGATATCCGTAAGTACCAAGAGAGAGTCACCTTGTACAAACAAAGCTGCTAACAGCACACCCTCAGGGACAGGGACAGTTAGAGCTTGTGGCCTAGAATTTCTTGTTATACAGACTTGGAACACCCAAAGATTTCCCACTCTGGAAAATCAGGTCAGACTCATGGTGAAATTATATGATTTATTGATTGATTCATTTGATTTATAATAAGTCCTTTCTGTATGTTTTATAATTTTAAGTTCTTTCTTGCTATTGTAAGTAGCAACATTCTTTTTGATTCAGTTAAAATAGCAATACCAAGGGCATTAGATAGTCATCTGGTATCCAGATAGATGTTTTTCCGTGGCTTTAAAAGAGGTAGCTGTGTAAGTTCTTTATTAAAAAGTCTAGGTGAAGAGACAGTCATTCTTCAGTGATCCACCCAGTTGTTCTGTTTGGCTCACCCTTCAATCACTTAAATGGCTGAACTTGAATTATTGGCCCAGTGTAGACCTACCCCACCCAACCCAGGCAAAATATAATGAGGAATTTCCGTTTTCAGAAGTGGTATGGAACTCAGTTGCATAATTCTGGGACGCTACGTGACGTGCCTAGCTGTGAGAGCACAGGCCGTGGGCATTAAAGGTCATTGGCATCTCAATTCTTGACTCTCTGCCCTATCTTTAAAGGCTCTGAGAAAAAATTCATCAGCTTCTCTCCTTAACTGCCACTGCCGTGCGCATCCCATGGGAGAGAACTGAGGTCTTAAGTGTGTTAGAATAGTGACTACCTGGACTTCTCAGTGCCTGGGCTACTCCCGGCCTAGAGCCCTGTGAGATTAAGAGTCTGAGTAGAAACGGTGTCTCTGTAACCCAGACAAGCTCTCTTCCCCTTTGCTTCTGCAGCCTCCAGGGAAGGCTGTACTGTAAGAAGACCCAGGCCTCTGCACACTTTCCTCTTTAGATACCTGTCTGGTTATCTGTAAAAAGAGAAAAAATTCTCTATTATTTACTCTTTCATTTTTTTGTTTGTTTTTTTAATGTAATAAAGACTATATTGTGTTTATTAATGTTAAGTTTTAAGTGAAACATTATGCATGCCATGTATATTCTATTCTGTTGGGGGAAAAAAAATCACACACTAATGACTTAGGCTACCAGTCCTCTCCTTCACTTAACTTCTTTTTTTTTTAATTTATTTATTTATTTATTAAGGATTTCTGTCTCTTCCCCACCGCCGCCTCCCCTTTCCCTCCCCCTCCCCCAACCAA
>NW_026068089.1:1877761-1883054 GCF_014885135.2 Alexandromys fortis
GGAAGCCTATATGTTTTTCTTTGGGTTCTCCTTCTTATTTAGCTTCTCTAAGAACCCGAGTTATAGGCTCAATGTCCTTTATTTATGGCTAGAAACCAAATATGAGTGAGTACATCCCATGTTCCTCTTTTTGGGTCTGGCTTACCTCACTCAGGATAGTGTTTTCTATTTCCATCCATTTGCCTGCAAACTTCAAGAAGTCCTTTTTTTTACTGCTGAATAGTACTCTAATATGTATATATTCCATACTTTCTTCATCCATTCTTCAATTGAAGGGCATCTAGGTTGTTTCCAGGTTCTGGTTATTTACTCTTTCAATAAAAATTTATTAAACTTCCTGTTTTGTGCCAGATCCTGGACTAGGCACAACATCCATTGCTACTATTGGACTCAAGAAAAAAATTCTGCTGAACTTAACTCTAAGAATTTTAGATAGTCACTTACAAAATACAGGGTCCAAAAAGCATGTCCAAACACCCATTAGATCATCATCAGTTGGGTTAGCCCTGAGCAGGGACATTAGCCCAACCAAGCCCCTTTGAGGGGGCACTAGATATAAAGTAATGACCCGTGACACACGCTGTGTCATGTCCTGCGTTAGATACTTTTATATTTATTTTACTTAAATATCTTGACAATTCAATGAAATTGGTATTGCAGATTTTTATAGATGAATAAATTAAGGCTCAGACAATAATAATTAGCCTCATTCATAATGCACCAGCTGCTCTGTTAAGTAGGAAACATGCTCAGTTCTCATAGTGGCTTGGTGATCAGCCGCGACTGTCTCTTTATTTACGCATTTATTTCTGGTGGTGTGGGGGGGGGGGTGGAGACCAGAGCCTTCCCTGTGCTGGGCAAATGCTCTGACATCTCGCATGGCCTTGTTCTTATTATCCTTTTAAAGGTGAAAATGCTGAGAGCCCAGAGGGTTGGTTGTAGTGCCCAGATGATCTGTGTAAGTAGCATACTTTCTTAGGATTAGTGATGAGCCACCACCCAGCCTGGGCCAGCAATGCTTGCTCACATCAGCTGTGCCTGGAATGTCAGCCTTGTATTCTTGCCATCAGAAATTTATCAAGGTTGAGCTCCTCCCTGAGGCCTATGTGTCAAGGCTCAGAGTCTCCTCTTGCTCATCTTGAACACTGCAAAAGTGTTCATGTTTTGTGGGCCATGTCCTATAATAGATAGCCTGCTGTTGAGCATGCTGAGGATTATCATACACAGACTCTTTTGGCTCAAGCACCATAAACCTATAATTATATTTTTATGTGTCTCCCATCATTAATATCTTCTTATGCAGCATGGAAGTGACCATCTTCAGGTTTAAATTGAAACCATTGTCTCACATTTTAAACCTCAAATTGGGACTGTTATAACATAATTCCTTCAGAGGCATGTGCCTGCCATGCACAAAACTGAATTTAATTTCCAACACCAACTACAAAAATAAAATAAAACCTTACATTAAAATGAGTTACAAGTGTTCTCTTTTTAATATAAGACACAAGAAAGGTTACTGTAGCAAGCAGGACACGCACTTTTAAATGGAAAGGCAAACTGTATTGATAGCACTTATCTTTGCAATACATCAGCACATCAGCATTTCTAGGGTTCTTCAGAAACGATATTGTGCCTTCTTGCTTCTTACTGGCTTATAAACTATTCAGTGGTTCCCTTTCTGACTTGGAAGCCTCCTTAATCCCTGGTTCTTTTTAATTTGTTTACTCAACAAATCTTTATTGTGAGTTAGATGCTACAGATACGACTGTGGACAAGACAGAAAATGATTATAACCATGACAGGGGCGACTAGAAGGCTCTGCTAAGGCAGTAGCAATGATAGGAGAGGGAGGCGAGTTGGGAAGGCAGGTAGGGATCCTAGGCAGTGCTTTCACTGAGACCAGAAGGGGAAGGAGGAGTTGGTGGGGAGGGCAAGAGAGTGATGGAGCGTTTGGAAGGAGGGATTGGTATGTGTGAAGGCCTTGGGAAGGAAAGCACATCCAGGGAGGAAGGACCCACGTGCTATTAGAAGCAGCTTCTTTTCTAAAAGGATTATTAACTTAGAAATGGATACTTCTGGAAACTGACAATTCCACCTACTTATTCTTATTCTGTGTGCAAAGATGCAGTGGCCATATTTCAAAAGGGATTCTATGGGAGACTTGGAGGACTAAATGGGGGGCTAGGGAAAGTAGGGAGGACTTTGAGTTGACTCTGTTTTGGGGGCTCTGTCTCTTTAGGCCTGAAGACAATTGTAGGCGCCCTCATTCAGTCTGTGAAGAAGCTGTCTGATGTGATGATCTTGACCGTGTTCTGCTTGAGTGTTTTCGCCCTGATTGGCCTGCAGCTGTTCATGGGGAATCTTCGAAACAAGTGTGTGGTGTGGCCCATAAACTTTAACGAGAGCTATCTTGAAAATGGCACCAGAGGCTTTGACTGGGAAGAATACATCAACAATAAAAGTAGGTGTCACCTCCACTGCAAAAGGAAAACTTGACCCAAGGTTACTTATCAGGGGCCACTGCTGAGCTACACAAAGTGGTCTGGGCCGGAAAAGCTTAGCACTGCCAGACTCGGCCTGGGATGCCATTCCCATCTCCAAGGCAGGACTGTGCAGAAGCTTTTTATCTTTATTTTATATTTCATTTTATTTTTAATCAGGGTTCCACTGTGTAGCACTGGCTGTCCTGGAACTCGTTCTGTAGACCAGGCTGGGGTGATCCAGAGATCCGCCTGCCTCATTGTGCACCTCTACGTCTGACTAAGCCTCAGCTGTTGAAAACCAAGTGAACAGTTAAAATGTCTTCAAGTGCACTCTAAACTTCTGCTTTCAAAGTCATGCCTAGAAGCTCAGCATGCTGCTTTCCACTGCTGTTTACCCAAGAGAGTTAAGCGATCAGTCTAGACTGTGTTTAGGAACAAAGCTCTTGAGTGCTCCTAAGAGCTTGGCAATAGATCTTGTCTAGGGAGTCGGGTGATCTTAACTACAGTTAAGGAGTTTTTATAACTTCATTTGAGAAATCGAAGCACTGGGATCTTATATTAAGGAGAATTTGGTATAACAATGCTTCTATTAACAACAAAACAAAACATCACTAGTCACTGAAGAGACTCAAGAAAGTATTACAAAGACAACCTCAGGGACAGAGCTTTCTGGTTTTAAGTAGGACATGGCAATAATGTCTAGTGCAGGGTTTTAGGACATCTTGATGAAAATATTACAAGGGTTAAAAGGTCAAATTGTATAAAGGAATGAAGATCTCAGAAACTTACTTTAGACTAGTGGTTCTCAACCCATTTGCAGGATCATATAGCAGGTATTCTACATAGCAGATATTTACATTATGATTCATAACAGTAGCAAAATTACAGTTACGAATTAATAATGAAATAATTTTATGATTGGGGTCACCACAACATGAGGAACTGTATGCATGGGTTGCAGCACTAGAAGGTTGAGAACTGACTTAGACCCTTTAATCCAATTAGCAGAACCTGGCACGCAGAGATGAAATTACTGGTGACTACAGCTTCACCTCAAGGGCTTTCGGGTAGCTCTTAGCTTTAGACACACAGGAGATCGTTAATGGTAGGAATTCTCATCAGCTTTTTGCTGTTGAGAAAGATTTATATGAGCTAAAATCAATAGCTGCTCCTGCTGGCAAGCTAGGGACCATGCAACCTTATTCTCTCATTCGCTGAAATCTGCCTATTCATTTCCTGCCTCTTCCAACTCTTCTAGCAAACTTTTACACGGTTCCTGGCATGCTGGAACCCTTGCTCTGTGGGAACAGTTCTGATGCTGGGTAAGTAGCTCACCCAATGTTATTCCCTAATGTGCATTGGATCTAAGTGAGCAGGGCTCTCACTTTCTTTGTGCGCACTTACTGGGTCCTGACACATGGGTCTGACCTGTTGGATGACTTGATTTTCTTTCTGTTCCGGATGACTTGATTTTCTTTCTGTTCCGTATTTGACGATCCAGGGTTGATGTTTCCCTAGAAGGTGGCTGCACGAGTAATCTCAAACTAAAATCAATGCTGTGAGAAGAAGGGAAACTGTGGCACCCAGTAGCTTACCTGCCTCCCAAGGGTCCTCTCATCCTCAGTTAGCACAGTTACTGCAATTTGGAACAAGGACACTGTCTCGGAGAGAGTTCAGCATCCAAGGACAAACCAAAGAGCACTAGGCCCGACACTATGGGGAAGGGATAGCATAAAGTGAGATACCAGTTTAGAATTAGCTTCTATTTGAGTAGTTTTGAGCTCTAAGAGTGTTGCCAAGCCATCCAACTAGTCTTGGTTTTCTCCTTCATGGCATAGTTTTAATAAGCTATTGTTCTCATATAATACTATCAATACAGCTATTCTATAAACACATGTAGGGTGGTGGTGGTTCACCATATAATATTACAAACACACACAGACACATTATAATACTATCCATACAGCTATTCTGTAAACACATGTAGGGTGGTGATGGTTTATCATATAGTATTACACACACATACACACACACACACACACACATTAAAATACTATCAGTTCTGTAAACACATGTAGGGTGGTGATGGTTCACCATATAAGATCTCACACATACACACATATACACACACACTATAATACTATCCATACAGCTATTCTGTAAGCACATGTAGGGTGGTGATGGTTTACCATATAATATTACACACACACACACACGTTATAATACTATCAATACAGCTATTCTGTAAACACATGTAGGGTGGTAATAGTTCACTCACTACATTGGTCCCCTAGAATCTGCTGTTTTAGTATGACCCTGACAACCAGAAATTGTTTTATATTAAAGTAGATACTATAAATTACATTAAAAGAGACATCAAATGTTTCCAAAGGCAGGAGAAATAATATAATTGATATCATATAGTTGAAATCACTGTACCTTAGGTCAACATACCAAGTGTTAAAAGAACAGACAACCAAGAACTTAACTTCCAAGTATTTGTCAATGACAATAGCAGGTAATTTGAATTACTAATTAAACAATTAATAATTTGATTGAAATTATGCATTAATATGGATCTGTGATATCATAAGGCAGTGATTTTTATGCTTGGCACATATCCAACCATCTGGCCTATCTCTAAAGTGTACATCCAAGGGTTCCACCCACTGAGCTCCCAACACTTAGGTGTGCACAGATCTCAGCATCTTCATCCTTGAAGACTGCCAGGTCACTCAGATTCTAGACCTTCCCCAGACATTACCTAGCTGTTATTTTCTTCCCCTTCTTCCTCGTCCTCTTCCTCC
>NW_026068089.1:1883626-1918637 GCF_014885135.2 Alexandromys fortis
CTCTCTCTCTCTCGCTCTCTCTGTGCTTATCTTTCTTCCAGCGTATTGTCCAGGCTGTAGAGGTGGCTATGTCTATCTCCAAGGGCATGGAATAGATGGGTCTGTGTAATCTATTATTTCCAAGGTCATGACTTGGGAGGATTATTTTAAAAAGTTCTAAACTTCCTTTCTCTCTCATTCTGTGTGTGTGCATGTGCACATGTATATGTGAAGCACAATTAATAAAAATTCAGAGAGAGAAATTGGGATTGAACCTGAAGATCCAAAAAACAAAGCAGCCAACCACTGACTATTACCTCAACCTCAGTCCAATATAACGATCCTGCCTCCAGGAATCTCAGAATGAAATTGTGTTTGAGAGCTGTCTCTCAAGGGCTGGAATTAAAGGCGTGCACCATTACCACTTGGCTTCTATGGCAAACTAGTGTGGCCACTGGGATTAAAGGTGTATGTTACCATTACCTGGTCTGTAAGGCTGACCAGTGGGGCTGTTTTACTCTGATCTTCAAGCAAGCTTTATTTATTAAAATAAAATAGGAATGCCACCACATTGTGTGTGTGCGTGTGCATGTGTGTGTGTTGCCAGGAAGAAAACTGAGGGGCTTGAGGTTACTAGCTGTGTCTCTGTCCCAGTGTGTCCCTTTCTTTCTTCAGGCAATGCCCAGAGGGATACCAGTGTATGAAAGCAGGAAGGAACCCCAACTATGGCTACACAAGCTTTGACACTTTCAGCTGGGCCTTCTTGGCATTATTTCGCCTTATGACCCAGGACTACTGGGAGAACTTGTATCAGTTGGTAAGCAACGCTTCTTTTTCTGTAGTGATGTTGTCCACATGAGGATCTGATGAGCTGGGACTTGTGTGACAGACCTACAGTGAAGAGATAAGATGGGATCTGAGAATGGTATTTCCCACACAGTAGGGTGGGTGAATTTACCCAGCTCTCAGCCCTGACAGCTTCGGGCTCGCCTGGAGGTTGGCAGCCTGCTCCCCCAAACTTTGCTCTCTGCAGCGTGTCTTCCGGGGTTTCAGTGGGGGAGCACCTAAGAAATAGCAAGCGCTCATTTGTGCGGGCTCCTTCCAGTGTTAACATGATGGTTTCTATCCATGGGACCTTCACGTATGACTTGGAGCTGTAATTTGGACTTTCTCAGGTGTGGTATGAGTGAGAATAAGGCTGGTCCCCATCTTGTTGGGCCACACTGATGACTTTAGGTGTCTTGTGATTTCTCAAGTCATAATGAGGAAATCAGTGTTGCTGATTATCCCATGACGATACATTGTTTTCTCTATGGTTTTCGATGATGCTGGTTAGTTAGAGAATAAAAAATAAATCTCTCCTTGCAAAAAGGAACCTCTAAAACAGGCTTCTAGTTCCAATCCCCAGGTCAGTTCTTACTGTTGGGCCTAATAAAGACTAAATTCCATTAAATCATTGCTAACCAAAAGAATAAAGATAAGCCAGGTCTGTGGTATGGGTCAGTGGTCCTGGCTTTTGGGAGACAAAGGCAAAAGGATCACAGCATTTGAAGCCAGTCTGATTTACATAGCAAGTTCTATACCAACCAGGGCTACATTGTGAGATTTTATCTAAAATAGACAGGTAGGCAGGCAAACAGACAGACAGATAGGGTTTTTTCTATGAAAGCAAAATGCAGGAGATATTTTCTCCACAGTGGAAGTGAGGGTTAAACATTAGGAAGGCATTTGAACGCTGGGATGTGGGATTGGTGTAAAGTACCACACAAACGCCATACAAGGAAGCTCTGACTTACCTGGTCGGCAGTGGTACTGCTGAAGAGCTGGGCTCACGCTGTGTCTTCATCCTGCTTCCTTCAATGGAAATAGCTGAGAAGATGGCCTTTGTCTTTCAGACCTTACGAGCGGCTGGGAAAACATACATGATCTTCTTTGTCTTGGTCATCTTTGTGGGTTCTTTCTACTTGGTGAACTTAATCTTGGCTGTGGTGGCCATGGCTTACGAAGAGCAGAACCAGGCAACGTTGGAAGAGGCCGAGCAAAAAGAAGCTGAGTTCAAAGCAATGCTGGAGCAGCTCAAGAAGCAGCAGGAAGAAGCACAGGTGGGTGGCTCTGCATCTTCTTCCAGATGTCGGTGCTGCTGCTCCTGCTGATCTCCACTGCAGTGCTCTTTTATTGATTACCGTAGCTCTGCATCCAGCTGCTGTGATGACTAGGCAGTTATCTACTTATTCACTTCTGATGAGTAGTTAATGCCGTGCTTTGATAAGCCTGGTCTGGTTTGTCTATTGACCTGGTGCTGGATATTGAACATGGAACTTTGGGTATCCTGAGCACAGGTGCTCTACAACAGGACTGCACCCCCAAACACAGAAAAACATAGTGAGCCCATTATGAATTCACTATGGCCATAGAGTATTATTTCTCATTTAAAAGAAAATATGGGGAGAGAATTCTGTCAAGTGCGTGCTTTCCACACAAGCATGAGGACCTGAGTTTATCCCCTAGAATACACAGAAAAAGCCAAACATGATGGCTCACACCTGTAATCCCAGCCCTGAAGAGGCAGAGACAGGTGGATCCTAGGGATTCCTGGCAAAGCCAACCTAACCTGTTTGGTCAGTTCCAGGCTAATGAGAGACCCTATCTCAAAAAACAGGGTGAGTGGGATCCTAGGTTCACCTCTGGTCTCAACTGCTCGCTCTTGTCCATAAGAGCATGCACATGCAGACACACACACACACTATATACGTACATATAAAAATAAATACTTTTAAAAACTTAAAATGAAAATATAGGCATAAAACAAAATTTAGAAAAAGTTGTGTCTATTACTCTTACCATTTATTATTCTCATATATATCGTACACATATGTAGACATATATATGTATTTTAATATGTAATATGATTTCTAAGCATTCATTTCCATTGTTGCTCACTAAGGAATCCTTTGTATGAAGATCCCTATGTGTGGGACCCTCAGAGTAAATCCCCAGCGTGCTTGCTATGAGTGCAGGTCACTCAGGCATGTGTACCAGGATGCAAGCTCACCCAGAAGGTGGGAGCAGCCAGTGCTGACCACAGCCCCCTCCTCGGAGCAGGCTCTGTCCCGTCTGTCTGTGGCTGACCTAGGTGGCCCCAGATAATGCTTGTGACGAGGTCTGTCGCTATGGCTCTTTCCTAGGCTGCTGCGATGGCCACTTCAGCAGGCACTGTCTCAGAAGATGCCATTGAAGAAGAAGGTGAAGATGGGGTTGGCTCTCCACGGAGCTCATCTGAACTTTCTAAACTCAGCTCAAAGAGTGCCAAGGAGCGGAGGAACAGACGGAAGAAGAGGAAGCAGAAGGAGCTCTCTGAGGGGGAGGAGAAAGGAGACCCCGAGAAGGTGTTTAAGTCAGAGTCAGAAGATGGTATGAGAAGGAAGGGCTTCCGGCTGCCAGACAACAGGATAGGGAGGAAGTTTTCCATCATGAATCAGGTAAACCCTTTGTGTTGTTGCAAGCCTAAAGAACCCTGCTTTCTTCATCCCACTTGGCCCTGCAGCTCCCAGACTCATCCCTGTACTGGCCTTTCTCCCCAGATGGCAGCCTCCCCAGACACTCTTCCTTAATCCTGACCTTCTTCCATTGTGAGCAGCAGCTCCAGGGCCCTACGATCACAGTAGGCAGCTTTGCTTCACATAGTAATTACATCACACTGCCAATTACATCACACACTGCCAATTACAACACACTGGCTATTACATCACACTGCCGATTACATCACACACTGCCGATTACAACACACTGGCCATCACATCACACCGGTGATTTACAACACACTGATGATTACATCACTCTGGCGATTACATCACACTGGCGATTACATCACACTGACGATTACATCACACTGGTGATTACAACACACCGGCAATATATCACACTGGCAGTCACATCACACCAGTGATTTACGACACACTGACGATTACATCACTCTGGCGATTACATCACACTGGCGATTACATCACACTGACGATTACATCACACTGACGATTACGTCACACTGGTGATTACAACACACCGGCAATATATCACACTGGCAGTCACATCACACTGGTAATTTACGACACACTGACGATTATATCACACTGGCGATCACATCACACTGGCAAGCCTTGAGGTCAAACAGCAGGAGGGGCTTTTCTCCTATATGTGGTGGAACTGCTCTAATTGTATGTGATTGTTGCAAATAATAGCTGTTGTGAAAGTCTTTTTGAGCATGGCAATTTCTAACAATTAATTTTTGTGGCCATACAGTATTATAAGTTACCCTGTAATGTATTAAAAACCTCCAGTTTTATCCAGCTTTGATAAATGTGGAAATTAAGACCAGGTAGAGAAACTGTCAATTGCTTATCATTTTATTATTGAAAATATCAGCATATAATGAACTACTTTGGGCTTTAAAAATATTTGGTGACCATTTAATTCCCATTTCAAGAAAATGCTGCAGACTTGTTAGCTGTGGATAGAGCACAGTCGCAGGGGAGGGAGCAGTGTCAAGCCACAATCCATGGAAGTCTAGGATCAGGATTTATTTATTCACAGACGAAATGGAAATAACACAGACACAAATACAGAAAGAAGTGGGGCCGCTGCCTCTTCGTCCACCAGGGAAGGATGGGGAAAGCTCAGGACCATTGAGCTGTGGCATCAGGAAGCCTACCACATCCCAGAGAGAGCATCTCCCTCGCTTCTCAGAGGGTCACGTGTCCTCAGAGAAGACTGCCCATCGAGCCAGCCCATTCATTTCATTAGTCATTAGACTGAATGGCCAAATTCCCAAAACATTTCTCCTTTCTTGTCTAATTAAGAAGGTTTTAATTCTAACATAAAACTATAGATAATAAGAAAAATTATCAAGTATTGCTCAGAGAAAGGAAACAACATAAACAAAAATGAAACTAGAACCAACAAGAACATCCAGCAAGTACACATTCCAGATGTCCAGACCGTAGGTGACTGGCAAATTACAGCAATTGTTCCAATAGTTGTCTTTCCTGAAGAGTCTCCGTCTTGTATCTAGTATGCCCTTAGATAAGATTGGAGAGGATTGTAACTATAACAAGTCTTCAGCCCCATCAAAGACCTGAGAAGGAAAGTAATATTAACTGAGTAAGCAGGAAGTGCAAACAAGCAACTTCCAAAAAATGTAAGATGATAGAAACAGCTGACTGCATAGACAGTTACCCAAGGTTTCTCTGTAATATTGGGGCATCCAACTTTGACTATAGGCCTATAATATCTGGCAGAACACTTTTAGAAGTAGGATCTTGTACTGTCAACAGATCACTTTCTAAAATATAATTCTCATTGTTCATGTAGCAAGAATTTATGGGGTAGCTACTGAGACTCAAGGATCGTCCTAGGTCCTAGATATTAAGAGATGGTTAAACCTCATCCCTGCCCTTGGGCTCTTACTGTGTAGTATGCCATCCAGATATAATGTCTCTCTGTGTGTATGTGTTACGTATTTTTTTAACGATGTATTTATTATGTATACAACATTCTGCCTCCATGTGTGCTTACATTCCAGAAGAGGGCACCAGATCTAATTACAGATGGTTGTGAGCCACCATGTGGGTGCTGGAAATTGAACTCAGGACCTCTGGAAGAGCAGCCAGTGTTCTTAACCACCGAGCCATCTCTCCAGCCCCATATATTTTTTCATAAATGAAGCATATTAGGGTTGTTTTGGAGTCGTGTGCTAGAACTTTCTGGGAAAGATAAGTTCTGAATGAGTCTTAAAGGATAGACAGAAATTAGTCCCAGATAACAAATGTGCGTGGTGATGAGGCAGAAGCAATAGAAAAGGATGTTCCAGGTTTGAAAGAAAAGTATATTATGGCTTAGACATCCCAAGTTTGAGTTACTTGAATATAATCAAGTGCTGAGGTCTTTCAGACATCAGAGTAAATGAGAGTGACAGTTCTAGGAGGATGTCCTGACCTGAGCACAGACACTAAAACCATGAAACCTATGACACCACTCAGAAAGAACAAATCAGGTAAAGAACACAGGCTATGGATGCCAAAAGAACAGTGGTTTTAGGCTATAAGAGTAGAAGGGTTGGAGAATACAGGACAGTAGTCAGTGGACTGAAATTGAACAGAGGTGCCTAGTTTTGAATTGAAACTATTCCTTCAACCTGGCAGCAGAAGAGTCATTGAGGACTTAAGTGACAATATAATACAGTGAAGATGGGTGCCACAGTGAGTGACATGGAGACTACCAATACTGACTTAAAGAGTATGTTTGGAAGCTTGGTAACCATATCACTGCTGGTAATTCCAAGACTCAGAAGGCTTAGGCAAAAGAATGCCAAGGCCAAGGCCAACATGGGCTAAGTAGCAAGACTCTGTCTCAAGAAAACAACACACAACTCTGTGTAGTGGCACACGCCTTTAATCCTAGCACTGAGAAGGCAGAAGCAGGTGGTCTCTGAATTCAAGGCCAGCCTGATCTACAGAGTGAGTTCCAGGACAGCTAGGGCTACAGAGAAACCCTGTCTTGAAAGAAGGAAAACAACACATGTAGCTGCCAAGATGGGTCAGCTGCTCTTCTGGTAGACCCAGGTTTGATTCCCAGCAAACCTTCTTTTGGCTTCCACCAGCACCAGGCATACACATAGTACACAAGCATACACACAGGCAAAACATGCACATAAAATAAAATTTCAAAATAAATAAACACAAAAAAGAGTATGGATGAAAAAAATAAAAAAAAAAGAGTATGGATGAAAATAAGGATCTTTTATAATGGGGAACAAAAGCTGGCAAAGTCAGGTTAGAGAGTGAACTACAAAAGAATAGAAATGGGTGACAGGCTTGGATGATGGGAAACAGATGTAGTTGTTAGCAGGAAAGGGACATCATATCCCTTCTTCCTTGAAACCTCAGGAAAATGGGCAAGGGCACAGCAGATGTTTGTAGCAACATAGATGCTCCCTGACCATCATATTTTTTCCCTATCACAGAAAATGTAGAATCTTACCAAAGGAAATAAGAGCTTGAGTTGAGTATTAAAGAAAATATTGAAAGTTCAGAATTATTTAATTGTGAATAATAACCTTCCCTAATGAGAGTAATTCTGTTTGCTAACTAAGTCCTGGTTATTTATCGTAGGGCTTGCAGCATCACCTATACCAATATGAATGCAATCCATCCTCCCGTCTCTAGTCATTGGGTGTCATCAGACATCCAGTCCTTAATCCAGAACGAACTACCAGATACTTCTCATATGTGACATTTGTTTTCTACCTTGTGTGGAAATGCCCTAAGAGTTGTCCTATCTGTAAATGTCCATATCACAATTGTTCTTCACATCTTTCTCTGAAGAATTATCCTAACCCCCAAACAGTATGTAACTGGTAGTTTCTCTCCCACCCTCCAGTTCTTGAATAAATAAACACTCAAGCTTATATTTAATATAAAAGTTGACCAATGGCTCAGGCTTATTACTAGCTAGCTCTTACTTTTAAATTAACCCATTGCCATTATTTTATATTTTACCACAAATCTTATGACTTGTTACTTCACATCTTGCTTCTCCTATGGCTGCTGGTATCCCCTCGACTTCACCTTCTTTCACTCTGTATTCAGTTTGGCTTTCCCACCTAGATATATTCTGCCCTCCCATAGCCAAAGCAGCTTTATTCCTCAACTAATAAAAGCAACAGATATTCACAGCGTTCAGAAGGGCATCCCACATTAGCAGTAGTCTTCTATTCCATCTTTCCATCATGTTGTGTCTTTGCTGCTTTTCACTGTGTGTATATCCTATCTACTTGTTTATTTGTGTTCACATCCTCTCTTCTGCTGAAGTCTAAAGTCAGCTTTTATACCCGTGGCTATCATTCAGATGTGGTGGCCAAATGAATGCAGGGCATGCAGAAACCTGACTTCATTCCCTCTAGAACATGGTCATCATGGTCCACAATGTCCTCTTTCATCACCTTCCTCTCGCTCCTGCTCTTTTGGGGACTGTGATTACTGCTTTGTTGTAGCTCTGTCCTTGTCTGGAGCACAGTGATGGCTCCAGAATGAATACCTTGCTGCTCCTCGGCTTGGCTGCTCAATACTCTCTGATTAATCTATAGGATTTAGCAGAATCACATTGATTGCTCCTTCTCTTAGAAAATAAAACTGGGTTCTGAGATGTCCTGCTTTGCATGGAAGTGTTTACTTCCTCTAATTTCTCCATTTGAAAAAAAATTGAGGATGACTCGCGGCCATGGCTGACTGCCAAGCCTGGCTTAGACTTAGATGCCCCACATGGCGGCAGCATTCTTTGTCCTGGGACTTGCCTGAAGTTTCTCTGATTGTATTTGGAAGGACTGAAGGAAATGAAACCTAGAGAGACTTGCTAATGTGTCCAGGCTATGAATAGCACTAGGGCCTCCATTTGGACTCAGTTCCCTTCTCCTCTAGAATTTCCTCCCCTACCATTCTTTCTCACTGATACACAGACATAGTACTATCACCACATAGTTCTGAGCTGGTTGGGAGGGAGGATGCTGAATAGACCTGAGGGATGACTGGAAGTCCCTGGATCCCATGTGAGGAATCCCTGTGCTGTTGGGAAGGAAACGTAAGAGGAGATGAAAGGGGTTTAAAACCACCTATGTGTCATAGTTCAAACAGCCAGCAATCACAGCCTGTGGACAAATACAGACTTGTGTGTGGAAAACCTAAGTCCATCCCTTAAGTCCAGAGCACCTGAGAGCTATTCTCCCAAGAAAAATCTATACATGTCATGTTTCCTAGTAGCCTGATTTGACTGTCAGAGAAGAGCTGAAACACTTAGTTGTTTGGTAAGAAGAATTTTAAAAATAAGAAGTAAGACCTGCTCATTTCATAAATCTGATTTGATCCCAGGAGTTAATAGAGCCACAGCTTTGAGACACAATAGGCATTTTATTAAATAAAATTAAAGTTTATTGTCAAATAAAATATCTTTCTTTAGGTAGCAATTAACTCACAAGGAAGTGTCAATGAAACACGATCCATTCAGCGGGGAGAGGGACCCTTACATGTGAGCATGTCCAGTTTGCAGTGTATAATCAGAATACAAGCCTTGGAATGTGGTTACTATATACAAAACAGTCCAAGGGATATACAGAGATAAGGAAAAAAGGCATGTGCCCATAAGGGGCTTGTAGATGATTTCCAGGGAGATTTAACAACAATGAAAAGCTGCTGCACTTGGACAGAGGGGCTGAGGACTTGACAGAAGGTGCAGTAGGCTGAACAGTGGGGAGGAAGAGTGTGAGAGCCACTGAAGGGCACAGTCCTGGAGGGGGCCAGCTACCTATGCACATTTAAGGAAACAGTGAAGATAAGTAAAGCGCACTCAGTTGTGTCCTAGGATACAGGGGATCAAAAATGACTGTGGGAGATAGCAGAGATGCTCCTGTTTTGTTTGTCCATCTGTCTTTCTAGTGAGGTCTCGGATTTCTGAGCTACTGCATAGTTTATTAAGTTTCTCTTATTTCCGCCTTCATAGTTGCTTTTGAGTGTGCCCTTTATGTGTAACTTAACCAATCCAAAACTACTGTCCCTAGCTACTTCCTTTGTTTATAAGCTAATATTTCCCTGCTCCAAACCATTCTAGGGCTGAGTACCCAATAGTTAAGTACCTCCTCTACAGCCCACATAGACCCTAAATTATTTCAGACTTTCCAGCCTTGTGCTTTCTCAAACCTGCCTCTGGTGCTGTGATGTGCTGTCTCAGTGTGGTCCTTCATGGAGCAGCTGTGGGGACAGAGGCGTAAAGTCTTCTGGCTATGGTCTTGCTTCTTTGTCGTTTGTTGTTATTGTTGAGACAGGATCTTGATGTTATAGCCTAACCTGATCACAAACTTGTGTGATCCTCCTGCCTCAACCTCCTGAGTTCTGGGATGACAGCATGCCCAGCTTTAGTCTTTATTTCTTAAGACAACATCTTCCAGCCAGTCATTTTTACTAAACTTCTTCTATTTTTCCCAATTGTTTGTGAATTGTACTATTGTAAAATGTAACAATGAATTCCTAGAAAAATTATTGTACTCTCTGATGTTCTGACGTTAATTGTCATAAAATTTCCTAGTCTTCATTCATCTTACTGTAGGCCAATAAGTTTTGTGCTAACATTGATCTGTGAATGCTGCCCTCACTGCGTACGTTGAGTAGAGCAGGTTCAGGGAAAGAAGCAGTAACCCAGTGAGGGTGTCCAAGTCAGATGAGAGTGGAGTAGAGAGTCCCTGTTCTGCTGCTGGCACCAGTTGGGAGAAGGACGTGAAGGAACTGGCTGTGTGTGTACCTGTGTGATGTCAGCTCTCACTTACAAACATGATGCAGCCAGCATTCTGGACTCTAACCAGAGCGACGTCCCCTCTCAGTGCCAGGATGTGGCGGAACAGTGAGGAGGGCATTGAGAGTGACGCAAACTCCGCTTCTTCCCACAAGGCCAGTGTGTGCCGCGTGAGTCTCCACAGCGGTGTCACCATCACTTATGCGGAGGGGACCTATGATTCTAATTTATTTTCTTTTTAATTTTTTTTCTTTGTGGTGCTGCGGTAGAACCCAGACCCTTGTGAAACCTGGGCAAGATTGTCAGTGGACTGCACCCCTAGCCCTGACCATGAGTGTCTTCATGTGACCTCCAATCGTAAAACTCAGACGTGTTTCAGAGGTTTGTGGGTTAATTAGAGCCAAATCAGGAAAATCACACAAGCAAAAGACACAGGTTTGAGAGTGAAGGGCACTGAATTACAATTCTTCAGAGAGAAGTAACCAATCTAGGGACAGGGGCTTTGTACAATACAGAAAGAGACAGGAGCCAGAAACACTTGGAGCATAGAACCAGAAATGGAATTGTCGGCAGCACAGAGACAAGGACCGGATTCTGAGCACAGCTGCCCTTCTGGGGTTATCACAGAACAGGCTGGAGAAGCTCTCCTTTAACGTTTGCTGTGTGTGCTCTGTTGACTCAGCTGTCACCTTAGCAGAAAACTAGACCTAAGCTCCAAGGCAAAAACTCCGGTTGCAGCTTTGAATTGGGAAAGTTCCCTAAAAAACTAACTTGATAAAACCAGTACTGGGAGCAGCGAGGACTGTCTCAGACCCAGTCGTGGAACAAGCTGCTCTCTCGTACAGAACTGGTTTTCTTTTCTTTCTTTTCTTTCTTTTTTTAAGAAGGCATCAGATCAGATCCCATTATAGATGGTTGTGAGCTAGCATGTGGTTGCTGGGAATTGAACTTAGGACCTCTGGAAGAATAACCAGTGTTCTCAACCTCTGAGCCATCTCTCCAGCCCCCCAGAACTGGTTTTCCCACTGGACTTTCATCTCCCTTGGAGCACTTGAATACTTTGCAATCAATCAGTTTTCAAGAACCGGATCCCCTAACCTTTAACCTATATAGAGTTGTGCCTAAGATCAAGCCCTGTTACCCAAAAACCACCCCCTGTGTCTGTGCATGTGGGGGGAATGGAGGGGGTTCCCCCACCCCCTTCTCTTTTCAGGGGCTCCCTTTTTTCACTCCCCAGGTGGCCTGTATGGCTCATTTCCTTAAGGATGTCAGATAAAAGGACAATTGAAAGTATCACACCTACAAAATGTTCTCGAACACAGGAGCCTTAACTCCTCTGAAACTTTCTGAATCTCTCTCTCCCTTACATGTGTCTCTTAAGAGTAAAATAATTATGAAAGTTCTGGCATGCTGTTAAGGTCAGGACTGGGTTACTGTGAGGGGGAAACATATATTTTTAAAAAAATGAGGCCATGCTTTTTCAAATGAAAACAAGACTAATTTGACCACTTTCTTTGGCCTTGAGAACACTTTATCAGTTAGATCGAGTTGCAGACTCCGGTAAACTAAGGAGGCCCGTCTAGTCTGCAGCCTGAAGACTGATACAATGTATTTAAAGCAGGGATTTTGATAGAACCATTTTATTTTAAAATGCCTACCTTGATGAAAATAAAACATAGTTTTGAGTGTTCCCTTTTCTGTTGTGTTAGCTGCCTTGAAGTGAGAGAGTAGCTCATGGTGACCACCCTTCTTGAGATCCTCAGAAGTCCAGCGGGCGGGGCCGGGGCAGCTTTCACCAGCTAGTGCAGGATGGAGAGAGGAGTGAATTTGTTGGCTGACAGCTCCTCTAATAAATACATCTGACTGGTGGTTTGCCATGCGGTTTTTGGTTTATAACTTGGAAGGCGTTCAAAGAATTGAATGACATTATAACACAATTCTCTCCAAGATTATATTTGCATGAATAAAGCTTCCCAACACTTAAAATGAATTATTAGGAATGGGCGTGGGTGAACCATGTCTCCCTCTACTCATAAGTAATCCTGTCACCAAACAGTGAGGCACAATTAAGAAATAGCCATCTCATCAAGAGGTGCACTTTAATAACTGCATCTAAGTTACTTGCTTGTCACATGTATACTGTGTGTGTGGTGTGATCAGTTACATTCATAAAAATTATAATAAAAACTGAATATGAGATCATTTGAAAAATGTTTTAGGGACTCATGGTCACAGAAGAAAGTTTTAAATTTCAAGGTTGCCTATTTATATTTTTCTTGATACAGAGTAGTATTCCATGATAATCAGTAAAACACATTTAAGCATAAAAATTTACTTTCATAAAATTTTGGAGGGAATGTGCAATGGAAACAGGTGTTGAAGGTGAAAAATGAAAACTTGGTAGAGTGCTCCTCAAAAATGGGAGTGCTGGGAGTTATGTAATTTACAACCAACCAAATTAGGAGATAAATTATTCACAGCCACTTAAAATTCTGATTTTAAAAGCTGTTGGCTTTAAAGTGGAGGAGGGATAATCACATGGCAGCTCACTAACTAACCAGGGGCATTTGGTAGTCGTATCAGAGCTCCAGACAGGTACCCGTGGAGAGAGGGACAACTGTTGCTAGTGGGCTGTGGGGTCCAACTTGGGCGATGTTTAAAAGCACTTTCTGTGAGAGCCTGTAGTAAGCACAAAAAAAAAAAAAAAGATTTGTGTGCAGGGTCCATAGGCGAGTAGACAGGTGATTCCAGGTGTATGGGCAGCGGGATGTGATTAAGAGTACGTGATGAACGGTAACAGACCTTGGACGTCCTTCTGGAATCTGTTGTGTGGCAGGGGTGCATCAGGCTGCTGGTATCTCACACCTCTCTCTCTCTCTCTCTCTCTCTCTCTCTCTCTCTCTCTCTCTCTCTCTCTCTCTCTCTCTCTCTCTCTTTTTCTCTCTCCCTTGTCCTCTGCAGTCGCTGCTGAGCATCCCAGGCTCACCCTTCCTCTCCCGCCACAACAGCAAAAGCAGCATCTTCAGCTTCCGGGGCCCCGGGAGGTTCCGAGACCCTGGCTCAGAGAACGAGTTCGCAGACGACGAGCACAGCACGGTGGAGGAGAGCGAGGGCCGGCGCGACTCGCTCTTCATCCCGATCCGGGCCCGCGAGCGCCGCAGCAGCTACAGCGGCTACAGCGGCTACAGCCAGTGCAGCCGCTCCTCGCGCATCTTCCCCAGCCTGAGGCGCAGCGTGAAGCGCAACAGCACCGTGGACTGCAATGGCGTGGTGTCGCTCATAGGGCCCGGCTCCCACATCGGGCGGCTCCTGCCTGAGGTGAAAATAGATAAGGCAGCTACGAACAGTGTAAGGAAGTACACAGTGGACCAGGCTAGGCATGGCAGTCTCGGCTCCTGCACCCCTCCTGCCCGTCCAGCCGGCCGGCCTCATAGGTTGCCTTCCATTCTGGTTAACGCAGCTGCCTTTCCCGTCTTTCCAACTGTCCCTACTCCCCTTCCGCCTCTTAATCTTCCCTTAATCCTCTCCTTTACACTTGGCTTGTCTCCTCCTGCCCTGCCTTCCGTGTTGCTGGGCTCCTTTTATTTTGCCTCTTAATCTTTCCCTCCACCTGGGCAAATCAGTCTGCCCCCTGCCCCTCCCATACACACCTGCTTTGATTGACTGCAGGATGGAATGAAACTGACCAGTTGCCACTGCCAGTGACCTAATCTGAGCCGGTTTGAAATCACTGCTTCTCTTCCGTTGTCTTTTTTTCCTACTAGGAAAACAGCTTGGAATTTAAAGACCTTAATGTTTCTATTTTTTTAATATTATTTTTGAATAATTTTCTGCCCTTCTACAAGGATGAGATGTGATTTTTTTCCAAAGAAGAATGTTTATGCATTATGCCAGGGTAGAGGTTATACCAGGCAAGCAATGCTAGTAGTTGAGACCAAGAGAGAACTGGACCCTGAGTCTCAGAAAGGCTTGGCATGGGAAGAAATGAGGAGGGGGAGTGGGAGGTTGAGTGAGGAGCACATAGTTCATGGGGGAGGAAGGACATGGAAGCAGAAGATAAATTTAAATGGGGTCAGTTGTCGGGCTCTGAAGGAGCAGCAGATGACAGCTTCAGGGAATCGATTGTTTAAGGCCTCAGTAATGGTTCCCCTCTTTGGGAAAAGCCATGTCTTAGCATTTCTTTAAATTCTAAGCTCTTTTTTTTTTAAGGTTTTAAGTTATTATACCTCAGTAATCCTAACATTCCCATCTCCAACTCTTCAAAGGTCTTGGGTGCCTCTGCAGTGGTGTGAGCCCCAGAGGCAGCATGTTGGCCCGGTGTGGTAACCACTCAGTATCTCTAACAGCATGAAGACAGCCAGCCCTTTCATTAGCACCATGCATGTGGGAAGGAAGTGGATAATCGTGGGGGAAATAGTTCTGAGCCATCTGTATTACAGCAGCATAGGGCAGTTGTTGGCCGAACGGTGAAAATCCAAAAGATAGGGCAAGCACAGTAGTTTTATGGAAGACGTGGCGTTCGGCATGCCACCGGCCCTAGGATCCCTCTCCAGCACCATACACTGGGTAGACAGAAATGGAAGAAAACAACAATTCAGAGGTCAGTTTGAGTGTGTTTGAGGTTGCTTCCTGTCTCTCTGCCCGTTTATTTAAAAGGAAAATGCCTTGTCCCTTAGCTACTTAGCTTCTTTTTTTTTTTTTTTCTTTTTTCTCTTTTTGGATTTTCGAGACAGGGTTTCTCTGAAGCTTTTGGTTCCTGTTCTGGAACTAGCTCTTGTAAACCAGGCTGGCCTTGAACTCACAGAGATCCGGAGTGTGCCACCACCACCCGGCGCTACTTAGCTTCTTACAAGCTACAAATGTCCCCTTCCTTTCTGTGTCTGGCAAGACAGTTGAATTTGTTGCTGGGATCTGACCAGGGTCTTCTACATGCAAGGCCAAAACTCTTCCGCGGAGCTACACCTCTAGACCAGTCTATAAGTTATTTCTAGAAGTATTATACTCTGAAAATCCAGTCCTTTTCTTCCGGTTGGTTTCAACATCATCTCTGTTCACTGGCTTGGGTATTGCCCTTCTGGAGACTTGATTGTTTAAAGTTACAATGAGAACTAATGATGAACAATAACTCAAGTCCTGCAGCCCAGAGAGCTGGCCAAAATAAACAAAGATATCACCATTATATTACCTTTTTACTTGATTTTCACTAATTCTGTATCTAGGGCAAATTTTGGGCTTGATACCTAATTAGTTACATTCTCTGGGGAAATAGACAAGAATTGATTCCAGTGGAAAGTCAGGGTAGGTCATGTGGTAGTGCAGTTGGGGCAGCTCCAAAATTCAAATATTTAAATTGAATTTTGTTGTACTGGACGGTTTATGGTTTATAAGTCAAATAATAAAGACGATGTTTTCCCCAAAGAAAAGGAATGAGGTGTCCAGGAAGTGTCTTCAACTTCAGCTTAAGGTATGGTCAGTCTTGACAGTTGGCTTGGCTTGGGTTTGGTTAGGTTTGGTTGTTTTTGGTTAGGTTGGGTTAGGTTAGGTTTGGTTTGGCTGGGTTTGAGTGGGTTTGGTTAGGTTCAGTTTTGTTGGGTTAGGTTTGGTTGGGTTGAGTTAGGTTAGGTTTGATTTGATTGGGGTTGGCTTGAGTTGGGTTTTGTTAGGTTTGGTTAGGTTGGGTTGGATTATGTTGAGTTGGGTTTGGTTGGGTTGGGTTGGGTTGGGTTGGCTTTGGTTAGGTTTGGTTGGGTTGAGTTGGATTTGGTTAGGTTTGGTTTAGTTAGCTTTGATTAGGTTGGGTTAAGTTTGATTGGGTTGGGTTGAGTTGAGTTTGGTTAGGTTGGGTTGGGTTAAGTTGGGTTTGGCTAGGTTTAGTTTGGTGAGTGGCTTCTTTTGTACTGTGTGGACGAAATGTTTTTGAGGTTCAGTTGAGCAGATAGCTGTGGAGTATGGCTTCTGTTCCTCCCTACACTGTGACCTACAGAGTTCTTCCTGGGGCTTCAGAGGATCCTAGTGTCCAGTACCAAGTAGGCACTTAGGAGAGTCTTTAAAGTGGCTCTAAGGATGATGGTGACAGAATGAAGAGTCCCAAGGCCAGGAGACCAGAGCTCCACCATGACAGGAAGAGGCAGTAGGCAAGAGCATATCTATAAGCGAAGACTGCATTTTGTTTCCCAGCTGCCCAGACTTGAATAATCACACAAACTATATTCATTATAACACTGCTTGGCCAATGACTTAGATGTATTCCTAGCTAGCTCTTACATTTTAAATTAACCCATTTCTATTAATCTGTGTATCACCACGAGGCTGTGGCTTACCAATAAGTTTCCAGTGTCCGTCTCCTTCAGCAGCTACATGGCATCTCCCTGACTCTGCCTACTCTTTCTCTATATCTCTGTTCGGACTTCCCGCCTGGCTTTATTCTGCCCTGCCATAAGCCAAAGCAACTTCTTTATTATTCAGTGGTAATAAAACATATTCACAACATACAGAGGGGAATCCCACATCACATGTCATCCTCAGGGTCTTCATAACTAGGAGCACCCTCTTATTAGAAGCCATAATGCCTCGGTTAGGGCTGGTTGTTAATGGTGTGGGAAAATGTGTTCGTTGCATTAACAGCCCATGAAGAACCAAACAAAGTAGGATGCATCTGTTATGTGGCTTGAGATCAGATCCACATAAAGACAGACTTAGAGGGGAAAAGACAACTGATTGAAGACTATGGAAGTCGCCTTTGGGACGAGAAGTTGTTAGTTATTTTTCCCTTCCTTGTGATTTTCTTATTTATGTATCTATCAGCTATCCATGTTGTTTGTGGTATTAGGTGTCTAACCCAAGACCTTGCACATTCTGAGCAAGTGTTCTGTGAATGAGCTACGTTTCTAACTCTTGGGTTTTGTTTATTTAGTTACCTGTTTTGAGACAAGGTTCACTGTGTAGTTCAGATTGGCCTTGATTGCTATATGTAAGCCAGGCTGGCAAGGAACTCAAGATCCTCCAGCCTCACCCTCCCAAGTACTGAACGTGTAGATGTGCCACCACATCTTACGATCACATAATTTTGTGACCACACTATAAAGTGGTGATTTTTGTCCTCAGCGAGAGAGTTGGTAATTTGTATATGTGGAAGTGAAACCAAGGTCTCCTAAAGCCCAAGAAATATTTCTGACAGCTAAACTATTAGCTTCTTTACAAAGTTAGGGAAATAGTCATTTTTTCTTAAAAGGACATATTAATACTTTTATTTTAGACATTATAATTTTTGTTATGAAATTTAAGGTATTAATTACTAACTGGCAGCCTATACCAGAAAATAGTCACCGTCTCTTTGGGCAGAGATACAGTAACCCCACTATCAGACATGTTGGAGTGTGCCCATAACCAAGAATTAACTTGTCTTCACACATGTTCATGTTTCATTGGCTGGTAGAGGAGCCACTAATGCTGTAGCGCCAGTGTCCACACTTAGGTTACACCACATGTGTATTTTTGTTCTTTGAGTTCAGTTAAGAAATGCAATATGGGCCAGGCAGTGGTGGCACATGCCTTTAATCCCAGCACTCAGGAGGCAGGGACAGGCGGATCTCTGTGAGTTCGAGGCCAGCTTGGTCTACAAGAGCGAGTTCCAGGAAAGACTTCAAAGCTACAGAGAAACCCTGTCTCTACAAAAAGAAAAAGAAAATAAAAGAAATGCAATACACTGCTTAAAACAACAGAAGAAGGGGAGCTGGAGAGATGGCTCAGAGGTTAAGAGCGCCAGTTGCTCTTCCATAGGACCCTAGCTTGATCTCCAGCACCCACATGGCAGCTCTCAACTGTCTGTAACTCCAGTTCCTGGGAATCTGATGCCTTCTTCTTCTGGATCCTGCAGGCATTGCATGCACATGCTCCACAGACATACATGCAGGGAACACCCATTCACATAAAATAAATAACAGTTTAAAAAATTACTTCAGGCATTATATTATTAGCATCTCATAAAAAACATTCACATCTTCATTAATTGTGTGGTTGGGATTGAATGATGGTTTTCTTTTTCATGGTTCAGGAATTATTGCACTTGGTTTGTGCTGAAGCATGGGAGGAGGAGACTTTCTGTGTCTTTCTTTCTGAACTGGGAGAGTGAGAATCTTTGCTCTTTCTCATAAAGAAAACAGGTACCACCAGCACCCAGAAATCCCACTGAACTTGAAAACCTATTGAGGCAGATTGCAAATGTCCAAGCTTTGTCTCCTCCCCGAGAGAGGGTCTTCATTGTTATGAAGGTCAGATGTGCTGACCTTGATGTTGAGTGCTCAGTCTTATCTCCCATGTGTTCCTCATGCTCCGTTCCCTCTCTTGGCCCTAGGGATAGAAGAGTTGACTTGCCTGACTTAGGAGGATGGTCTCCTTCTAAGACTGTAAAGCCCCTTTGAGGAAAAGCAGTTATTGTAGATTGTTCCCATGAGAATGTAGAAATGTTTGAATGGGATGTTGGGCTGATGGTTGCAAAGGCTCTCAGGACACGTTTCAAACACTATACTAGTTCTAAGAAAAAGTGCCTGGCAGATAAAGTTCAGTTGTGTATTTCTTGTGGGAGCAATTTAGAATTGGAATGAAGTTGGAGCTTCCTTGGGCAAATCTGGAGAATTGTGGTCAGAACCAGCCCCCTGCAGAAGCATTAGTGTCTCTGTGGGAAGGACTCAGTTCAGGAGGCTGTACATCAGTAGCCAAGCACCCTGATAGACCCTGCATTTGGGTTAGAAGAGACGGAACTAACTTATCCTGAGTTTAGGTGATCCAATCCCCACCACCATTTCATTTTTTAGCACCTGAGTAATATTCTAGTGTGTTGGTGTTCCACATTTTCTTTATCCACTTATCTGCTAATAGTCTGCTTCCAGTGTCTGACTGTTAAGAATAGAGCAGCAGTGAGCAGTGCTACACAGGTGTCTCTGTGGTGGGATGTTGTGGTGATTTGAAGGTAATTGAACCACATGATCTCACAGGGAGGTATGGACTTGGAGTAGGTGTGCCCTTGTTGGAGGAAGTGTGGCCCTGTGGGGCTGTGCTTTGAGGTCTCTTGATCAAGCTTCCCACAGTGAGTCTGTCAATCAACTTCTGCTGCCTTCTGGTCAAGATGCAACCAGCACCATGTCTGCTTGCACAGTACCATGCTCCCTGTCATGATGATAATGGACTGAATCTCTGAAACTGGAAACGAGCCATCCCCATTAAATGTTTTCTTTATAAGAGTTGCCATGGTCACAGTGTCTCTTCACAGCAATAGAAGCCCTATCTAAGACAGATGCAGAGGCTTTTAGGTATATGCCTGAATGGAGTAGCTGGGTCTTGAAGTAGATCTAGTCCCAGCTTTCTGAGGATCCACCACACTGCTTTCTGTAGCAGCTGAACAAGTTTACAGTCCCCCCAGCCATGGATGAGTGTTCCCTTACTCCACATCCTCACCAGCATGAGCTGTCATTTGTGTTATTTATTGATCTCAGCCACTCTGACAGGTTTAAGATGAAATCTGAAAGTGGTTTTGATTTGCATTTTCCTGATGACTAAGGATGTCAAACATCTCTTCCAGTGTTTCTTCTTTTGAGAACACTGTTTAGCTCTATTTTTAATTGGGTTGTTTTCTTGATATCTAGTTTTTCTTAGTTCTTTAGTTGGTTAAATCAAAAGCAAAAAACAAGGGACTTTTCCTATTCTGCAGCCTGCCACTTTGTCAGAATGATGGTGTCCTCTGCCATGCAGAAGCTTTTCGGTTCGTGAGGTTCTGTTTATTATTTGTTGTTCTTAAGCCTGTGCTATCAGTGTTCAGAAAGCCTTTCCTGTGCAGTGAGTTCAAGACTGTTCACTACTTTCTCCGCTGTCAGAGTCAGTGTATCTGGCCTTAGACTGAGGTCTCTGGTCTCCTTCTCTTGTCTTATTGCTCTAGTTAAGACTTCAAGTTCTATAATCAAATAGGTATGGGGAGAGTGAGCGCCTTGTCTTGCTTCTATTTTAGTAGAAATACTTTGAGGTTTTCTCCATTTAGGTTGATATCAACTGTGGGCTTGCTGTAAATTAACTTTATTATGTTGAAGTATGTCCCCTGTATCTCTGATCTCTCTAGAACTTTTTATCATGAATGAGTGCTAGATTTTGTCAAAGGCCTTTTCTACATCTAATGAGATGAGCATGTGGTTTTTGTCTTTCAGTCTGTTTATGTGATAGATTACATTTATCAATTTATTTATGTTGAACCATCCTGCATTTGGGGATAAAGCCTACTTGGTCATGGTAAATGATATACTCTTTGATATACTCTTGTGTTTGGTTTACAAGTATTTTATTGAGAATTTTTGTATCAATGTTCATAAGGGAAATTGGCCTGTAATTCCCTTTCTAAGTTAGGTCTTTATGTGTTTTAGGTATCAGGATAACTATGGCCTTGTAAAAAAGAACTGGGCAGTGTTCCTTCTGTTTCTCTTTTGTGGAATAATTTGAGTAGTGTTGGCATTAATGCTTCTTTGAAAGTCTGGTTGAATTCTGTGATAAAATCATTTGGCCCTGGGCTTTTATCTATTTGGGAGACTTTTAATGACTACTTCTATTTCACTGGGGTTGTACGTCTCTTTAAATTTCTTCTCTGGTTTTGAATCAACTTTAGTAGGTGGTATATATCAAGAAAATTATCCATTTCTTTCAGATTTTCTAATTTGGTAGAGTATAGTTTTTTTTAAAGTTTGTTCTCATGATTCTCTGGATTTCCCTTTTGTCTGATCTTCCATCTTTTAGTTAATTTCACTAAGAGTTTGTCAACTTAAAGAACCAATTTTTTGTTTCATTGATTTTTGTCTGTTTGTTTTTATTGATTTCATCACTGAGTTTATTTCTTGCTATCTAATCCTTTTGGTTATTATTTCTTTGGTTTTTTTCTAGAGTATTCAGGTGTACTGTTAAGTTACTAATACAAGATCTCTCCAATTTTTTGTGTCGATACAGCTCTGTAAACTTGTGTCTTAGACCGCCTTTCTCACGTCACATAGGTTTGGGCATGCTGTGTATTCATTTCCATTCAATTCTAAAAAGTGTTTAATTCTTCCTTAATTTCTGCTTTGACCCATTTTTCATCCAGTAGAAAGTTGTTCGATTTCCAGTGAGTTTATAAACTAACTTTCTGTTGTTTCTTTTGTTGTTGGTATCCAGCTTTAATCCATGGTGGTCTGATAGGTAGGATGCAGGGGGTTCTTTCATTTTTCTTGTATCTGTTGAGACGACTTGCTTTATGTTCAAGTACGTGGTCAGTTTTGAATAAAGCTCTATAAGGTTCTGAGGAGATCTATTCTTCTGTGTTCGAGTGACTTGTTCTGTAACTACCTACTAAGACCATTTGACTTATAACATCGTTTAGCTGTAGCATTTTGTTTGGGTGACCTGTTTATTGGCGAGATGGGGGTATTGAAGTCACACATTATCAGTGTGGGGGGTCAATATGTGATTTAAGCTGTAATAGTAGTTCATTGTTGTTTGTTTATTTTATGAACTTGGGTGTTCTTGTGTTTGGTGTCTAAATGTTCAGACTTGCAATACCCTCTTGGTAGATTTTTTTCCTCTGATGAGTACATAGTCTCCTTTCCTCTCTCTTTAGATTAGTTTTGGTTTGAAGTCTATTCTGTCAAATACTAAATTGACCACACTGGCTTGATTCTTCTGCCCATTTGCTTGGAATATCTTTTTCTATCCTTGTAAGATGAGCCTGTCCTTGATGTTGAGGTGTGTTTCCTGGGTGCAAAGGAAAGATGGAGCCTGTTTTCACATCCATTCTGCGCCTTTTTATTGGGGAATTGATGTTAAAGGTTATCAGAGAACAGTTTGGTTAACTGTTGTGGTTGGGGGTTCCCTGCCACTCTTTTGACTTGCTGGTCAGAGATTATTTATTCCTTGTGTTTTGTTGAGGGTGGTCAACATTTTCAGGTTGAAGTTTTTCTTCTGGGGCCTTCTGTGGACTACATACTGCTTAAATTTGGATTTATTGTACAATGTCTTTCTTTGTCCATCTATTATGATGAGAAGTCTCTCAAACAGTTAAACCCAGTTGCTGGTCCCTGTACTCTCTGACCTCCTTACATTTGCCATAAGAAGACAGGAATAATAGTGATTCTGCCTTAAGAAGTTTGAAGATCAACTTTTTTGTGGTTTATGTGGAGTTTTTTTTTAAACAACAGCTAGGATTGGGAGTAAAGAAGCCATGGCCTGAGTCCAGTCCCCAGCATTGCAGAGGCAAGAATGTGGGCCTCCTAGGAAGGACTCCTACATGATAACCTAGTAAGCTCACTTGATCTTGTAGATTTTTCTTTCACTAATTTTGGTTTTTAAGGTTATTAAAATATTCTGAAGAATTTATATCTATTTTATACAGATGCAGGAAAAAGATAGTAAGATATCAAAGTCATTATATGTAGTTTCCCATTCCTTAGTCATCATCCTTTGGAGGGGAACATTCTGGAAACCCTCTGCCATTATACACTGTACATTGGTTGAAGGTTGACTCAGTACAATCCAGAGTCAACCCAATGGCAGAAGTGTCTAATACATAGAGCCTTTGTGTGTTTGTTTTTACATGATTATCACTTTTACAGTGTAGTAGATTAATCTGATTTATTAAATGTTCTATCAGAATGGAAACTAGCAAAAAGTGGCTTCTCAGAGAAATGTCTATTTATCTGAGATAGCAGTTAAGTTGTTCTTACATATACAGATGTCTTTATAGTATTACAGTTAGGAATCCCAAGGAAAGCAGTTCCTTCTCCTCTCCATTTCTTCTTTACTTCTGCTACATAAACACCCGCGTGAACCGCGTGTTGTCAGTAGGGCAGTGTAAGTAAACACTTTGATGAGATAAATTTTGTCCTTCAGATCTAAATATAAGGACAGGGGGTTTTGAGTTGCTCCTCAGAAGTGTTTTATTTCCAAGACAACCAAGGTCATTTTGGAGCTAATGTGGCATGCTTCTCAAGTCTCATACAAACATGTCTTTTCCTGTGGTGGAGATGGTGACTGTCTACCCAAACCACCATGGAAGGAGCAGGAACGTGTCATAATACAGGGGACAGCATGGTTACTAAAGAGGTGGTTTTTAAACCATCTGTGAAGACTGATCTGATGTCGAATAGTCACAAAGAGCATAGTCCAAGGGCAGTAAGGAACAGAGACCCACCTGCCTCTGCCACCCGAGTACTGGGATTAAAAACATGCACCACCACACCAGCATAAAAATGAGATATTTTTTTTAATTTCCCATTTTTAAATGTCCAGAGAAGCATATGGTGCAATATACTTAAGATCAGTCTTATCACACTTTCTTCTGTAGCTTGGAGCCAGGCTGATGTATAGTCACCATTTGGAAGGGGCAGGGAGTGACGCTCTTCCAGGCAGAAGCAGCATCTGAGGATCTCAGCCTCCGGAGTTCTGGGCGGGGTGAATTTTACTTTGTCAAGAAAACAACTCCAACTGAATGCTATGGCTGTGAGAGGAGGACGGGGAAACAGTCTTTCTGGTTGTCAGGCCCAGGCTGTAGTCAGCCTGCTTTATGCTTACCCAGAGAAGGTACTCAGGGCCTAGCCAGATTCTTGGTTCATTGAAGATTTGACTAAATTCAAATGACTTGGTCTCATCCACAGAACTTAATAGGATCCATGGCCAACTTATTACATTCTCTTTCTTAAAGTGAGTAGGATTATAGGGCCAAGTTTTTTATTTCATTTTGCTTTAAATGTCTTAGGGAGCAGGACCTAAATCCTATCAGAAAGTGGTTGGCTACTCTCAGGATATCTTGCCAGACCAGTTTTACTGCAATTCTCAGGGCCAGACCAAATCCCAACCAGGGAGGAGGGTGTGAAGTCGCCCTGGCTGAGGAGCTGTTGGCAAGTGTAGCTGCTGGAGAGGAAGGAGGGCACGAAGTAAGGGTGGGTAGGGAAGGGGGCAAGTGGACCTGGGGATGTTGGCAAAGGGGGTCTGTTAACTGTGGTTTCTGTCCTGCCCAGTTCCCACAGTTGTTAAGTCCCAAAGAACTCACACAGAGGTGTACAATAATCATAAACTAATTGGCCTGTTATCTCAGACTTCTTATTAACTCTTATAACTTACATTAGCCTATTATTCTTATCTGTGTTAGCCACATGGTTCAGTACCTTTTTAAGCATAGTCACATCATGCTTCTTCTGTGTCTGGACAGGACTGCAGAGGGAGCTTCCCTCTCCCCAGAATTCTCCTGTTCTCATTGACCCACCTCTACTTCCTGTCTGGTTGTCCCACCTATACTTCCTGCCTGGCTACTGGCCAATAAGCGTTTATTTAAAACATAATTGACAGAATATAGACAGTTGTCCTGCACCAGGAGTCCACATAATCAAAACACATATGGAATTCTCAAAGAACTAATAAAAAGTTTTAAAGACTCTAAGAAAGCAGTGCAGATCTTAAGGCCTTGCTCACACTCTGGACTGATGATCTAGTGGGGCCCAAGCCTGTGTTTACCAAATTTTACTCACCCTATTTGCTTTACGGTATTTATTTATTTTTTTCAGGCAACAACTGAGGTGGAAATCAAGAAGAAAGGCCCTGGGTCTCTCTTAGTCTCCATGGACCAGCTCGCCTCCTATGGACGGAAGGACAGAATCAACAGCATAATGAGTGTCGTCACAAATACGCTAGTGGAAGGTCGGTGCCCTGTGTTGCTTAGCAGAGCAGCTGATCTGTGAGTGTGTAATGTGTGTGGGAATAAAACCCTGGCCCTGGATCTGCATTTAAAACTCTGTGAGCCTTTGGAATAGAACTTATCAAATATAGAAACCTGGGTCACAAACTGTCTTCCCAAAGCTGTATTCAGAGAATCAAGACTTCCTGCCAGCATCCTACACTGATAGGCAGGGAGGACTTCAGATAAGGGCTGCAGGATCTCATAGGCTCCAGTGAAACCATCGTGGGTAGATGCTGTGAGACTTCACGGCATGTGGGTAGGGGTCCCTTCCTGACCTCACCTCACAACCATGTTTGCTGAAGGAGCATGTTCCTGATTCTGCCACTCTCCAGACACCCCACACATCCACAAAAAATGTGATATGTCACTAGATAAGCCCAAACCAGACTTAGTGCCGCAGGGACAGAGCGGCCACTTTCAAATCCTGACCCATCTGCAGTGGTGTTGCTGTGCTAACTTCTTCGGGCTACATGTTTCTCCCTGACACGGCTTGGCATGCCATGGAACTGCTGAGAATCTTCCTTCAGGCCATGTTACCTCTGGCAACTACCACCCTCTGCACAGTACTGGTGTAGATCTCAGGTTCCTTGTGGAGGTAAACTTGGTAACTAGGATCCCTCTCATGGGATTCCTATTGGTTTTGTTTGATTTTCTCCATCTGGTGCCGGTTTAGCTTCACATAACTGTTATAACTGTTCTCAGAGTACACACAGCTCTGCCTCAGCACTAACCATGTCCCTGAGGTGGTGGCCCTTAGGAGTATCCTGCTAGCCACAGGATGCATTATTTGTGTGTGTGTGTGTGTGTGTGTGTGTGTGTGTGTGTGTGTGTTGGGGTGCTACAGAAAGAGAATGCCTAAGAAGCCCCTGGAGGAGTATTGGTACCCAGACAAAGAATGAGATACGCCATAACTGGGCTTGAGAGCGTGCCAGTTCATGTGTCTAATTTTTAAAAATTGAGCAACTTCCTTCAGCCTGAACAACCACTGTCCATTCTAGTTTTCTCTTCCTGTCGTGGTCAGTGTGTGGTAGAGTGAGTGTCTTCAAGCTTGTGTCTTGATGTTTCAGTGAAATTACTGCAGACTGTAAGAATTCCAAGTTGAGAAACACTAGCTTGAAAATTTTGGCTAATTTTATTATTCACTTAGAGACCAAGACAGGATCTTTCCAAGTGTATAAGAACAAGAACAGCTCTAGCAGATACATTTGTTATTGGCAGGGACATCAGAACAAGAGAACTATCTATCCAGAGCAGCGATTACTGATCGCTCATTACAGTGGCCTGGCCCAGGGTGACATACTGGACTTCGCTGTGCTAGGAGTCGCTTCTAAAGCCGTAGCTGAATATAAGCCATAGGGCGTTTGCACTTTATAAACTGACCTTGTCTAGCTCCATTCTGATCTACACATTCCTACTTCCCACTAGCCACACATTTTTTTAAAAAAAAAAAAGATGGAAGCATCGCTCAGGGGATGGAGATGGCCGTAGTTGTGGTTGTAACCATTCTGGTACCTCTGGTAGGTCCAACTGTTCCCATAGGTGTCGTACCATCCTACCCCCAGATACCCCTCATGTCCTCCCTTGTCTTGACTTCTTTGATTGAGACTGATGAGCTAGAACTTGTGGCTAGAAGAGACTGAGACATTAACAAAGACCCACTGGTTTTAACCACTGACCTTGCTGTATTTGCTGCTCTGTTAAAAGCATTAAATGAAATTAATTAAATGAAATAATTAAATAAAAGCATAAAAGCATTAAATTCTGCTTGCAGACCTATAATTGGGAATCTCTGATATTATCTTAATCCAAATATTTAAGTAATTGCTTTTGAACCAATGAAATAGACTCTTGCCTATCTAAAGACTTAGATACTATCATGGACAATTCTAGAACCCTGTGCTTGAGGAGAAAAGTCCCTCTGCCCACTCTCACTATTCTACTGCAAACTCACTCAGCAGAGCAGTGTTTCAGGGCTGGCCAGATGTAGGCAGGCTAGTGCAGTCTCACTTTTCCTCAGCAGTAGAGCTGAGGGAGGAGAGACGTTGGGGAAGGGGAGAGGAGCGTTAGTGATGGTGCGTGGAGCAGTGCTGACTCCCTGGAGCTGGCCACAGGCGTCACTGCCCTTCAGCCGTCCAGCCAGCCAGCGCTCTTAGTGTCTGCTGTCACCTCCTCTGCTCAGCAAAAAGTGCGGAGGTGGTGGGGACTCTTTCCCACTGGAAGTTGTTGAGTTGAGTCGAGGAGACTCTTGCCGTAAGCCTGGTCCTCACGCCTCCATCTTGGTGAACTTAGAGGTGCACTGTGAAAAGAGATCCAGAATTCCTAGGACTGAGACATGTGGGTAACCCCTCCAGAATACCCAGAAACAATGTAGGAGAAACCCCACACCTTCAAACACGTCACTCCCTTATCTGAGCTTGTTCCCCCAAGAAGTACTTCACCTTGGAGGCTTGTGGAGCCTGATCAGTGACAGCAAAGTCCCAGCGAAAACACCAGGTACAGTGTGTATATGCCGTTCCTGTCACTTGGGAAGCTGAGGCTGGAAGATCCAGTGAACCTATGAGGAGGCATAATGAGACCCTGATTCATTCGTGAATAAATAAATAAATGAATAAACAAATATTTAATGACAACAACAAAAGCTAAAAGGAAACTTAACAAGCCTCTGCCTTGAGCCAAGGCTCTTCTCTGCCTCCCACACTCATTGTACTCTCTGGAGCTGATCACAGAGGCTCACCCCAGCTCTGCGGATATTCTGGGGGGCCCGGAGGGTAGAGAACCCCTTGATCTCTGCTAAGACTTGGAGCCTAGTGCAATATAAAATGTGGCAATTGTGTCATCTCTCAAATGTGAGCAGTCAGGGCTTCCTCTTCCACCACAGAGCCACCGAGCTGCAGACATTTGGAGAAGAGAGGAGATAAAAAAGGAACAGAACCAAACTTCCAAATATGTACTACAAGAATTTATGGAAATAAGAGAACCTTTTCATTTTCTTTTTTGGGGAAGAAAACTAAATTTACCTTAGGAAAGGAGGGAGTTCTGTGAGAGAGAAGCTGAAGCAAATTCTCCTCACAGACTTCTTTTCCCACGCAAACTCCCACGTGGCTCTCACTGAGGCCCTTCAATCCAAAAACCAAGGCAACCATTTTCTTAGCAACAAGGGAACCAGTCAGATATCCACCCTAAGTAGCTAAGATACAGCCACCGTCCTGGACCACAGCCCGTGGCTGGGGAATGATGGGAGGAGTGGGAGGCAGCAGCCATCTTCTTGGGAAACACTAGAAAGTTTTGTTTTGTTTATTTGATTGTTGGTGGGTTTTGTTTTTAAAATTGGGGACTTACCACGCAGCACTAGTTAGCCTAGTCCTTGTTACTTAGCCAAGGCTGGCTCGAATTTGTGGCAGTCTTTCTCCATTAGTCTGCTGAGAGCTAGGCTTACAGGGGTGCCCAGCTCTGGGGGGAGTTGTATTTTCATGTCATCAGTGTAACTGGGCTTGGGGCCTGCAGACCTACATCCTTGGTCTTAAGATGTCCGTCTCGCTGGTTTTAAGTTAGGCTTCTTTAAGAGCATCTTCACTGGCTGAGGAACTTGTGGTTTTGTGATCCCAACTCTTCCGCTTCCTGAGATTTGAGGGGAATTTTGTCACCTGAGCCTTGTATCTGGGTTGATGTGGCTGCAGGCTAAGTAGCTCCCTGCCAGCCCGGGCGGTGGTGGCGCACGCCTTTAATCCCAGCACTTGGGAGGCAGAGGCAGGCGGATCTCTGTGAGTTCAAGACCAGCCTGGTCTACAAGAGCTAGTTCCAGGACAGGCTCCAAAACCACAGAGAAACCCTGTCTCGGGAAAAAAAAAAAAAGAAGAAAAAAAAAAAAAGTAGCTCCCTGCCTTAGCTGCCCAATCATTCTTTTTAATTTTGGCTTCCTAAACAGTCTGAGAGACCATGTTGTCAGTGTCTTTTCAGTGCCGAGAGTCTCCCAAGTCTTGGAACCTCCGGAAGGAGGGCATCCATGTGTCTGTGTCTGGGGAGGTCACCTGGGAAGGAGGACATCTCGGGCTGGCCTCAAGCTCCTGCTCTCACTTCAGCCAGAGTAATTCTTGGCTCACCTCCGTTGTGTATGGGCCGCATGAAGTGTTAGAAAACCTAGATTCTTCTTTTGGAGAGCAGGCATTAGACAAAGTAAGGGTAAGAGAAAGAAAGACAGTACAAGGGGATGGAGAGAAAAACTACGGGACGAGAAAGCAAGCATGCGCGCAGGAAAGGGCAGGAGAGTGGCAGAGGGGACATGGGGGGTGCATCCTGTGTGGCTACCTCAGCTGTGAGCTGCGCCCTCACTGAAAGTGGGGGCACTGGCCTATACTCTGAAAACATAGTACATACATGTATGGCGGGCAGCCAGCAATACCTTTTCCTCTGATGGAGACAGCATTTCTGCCAGATACACTATCCAGGGTGCTCACCATCAGCTAGGGTGTTCTGAGACACTTGGTAGATATTTTAGCTTGCTTAATCCTTTGCGTGTATGCATGTGCATGTGTATGTGTTAGTATAGGTGTGTGCAGGTACACATTTGTGCACATGTGCATGGATACCAGTGAGCTCCAGGGATCTGCCCATCTCTGTCCTGGGGTCACACACATGCGCTGGAGTCACACACATGCTCTGGGGTTACACACATGTTCTGGGATTACACACATGCACTTCAGTCACACATAAGTCCTAGGGTCACACACATGTACTAGGGTTACACACATGTTCTGGGGTTACACATGTGCACTAGGGTTACACATGTGTTCTGGGGTCACACATGTGCTCTGGGGTTACACACGTGTTCTGGAGTTACACTTGCGCACTGGGGTTACACACGTGTTCTGGAGTCACACATGTGCACTGGGGCCACACGTGCACTGGGGTCACACATGTGCACTGGGGTTACACACGTGTTCTGGGGTTACACACGTGCACTGGGGTCACACACGTGCACTGCTATGCTCAGTCCTTACTTGAGTGCTAGGGATCTGAGCCCCGTTCTCATGCTTATACAGTAAGCATTTTACTGACTGAGTCATCTCTCCCAGCTTGTTTCATTTTCACCAAAATAAATGAGTTAATTAATTAATTAATTAAAAATTTAAAAATGGCTTAACTTTTTCATGGTCCCATAATTGTTGGTAAGTGTCTTGCCTAGTATTTGGGCCCAGGCATTCCTGGCCTCAGTGTTTATACTTTCGATGGCTGCTCTGATGAAAAAGGAATGACACGCTGTAGAACACAGACCTTCATGAATCCCAGGATTCCCTTTGTGCCAGGCTCTGCACTTACTGCCTTTACAGGGAGCATCTCTAACCCTTAACTGCATGGATGTGCCCTTGTCTGACGAGCTTGACAGCTCACTTCCTGCTCGGACCTGTAACATCGCTGCTGAGTCCTAGAGGTCCCATCTCTAGATCATCCAGCTCATGCGCACTGAACTAACTGAAATGGGAGGTTAGACCCAGGCCACCAGGATCTGTCCTGTACCCAGCATCGAGCTGTGTGTAGAACTAGATAATTGCTGATAGGGAAGGGACTTGCCATTCTCCCTTACTGTGAAGGAAGCCTGAGGATCAGCAGCAGGCACCCTCCAGTCACACCACCAACAGTGACAACCACCTAAGTAGAGGAAGATACCGTGTCCTGTGCCGGTGGTTCTCAACCTTCCTAATGCTGCAGCCCTTTAATACAATTCCTCATGTTGTGCTGACCCCAAGCCGTAAAATTATTTTCGCTGCTACTTGATAACTAGTTTTGCTACTGTTTGAATTGTAGTGTAAATATCTGTGTTTTCTGCTGGTCTTAGGTGACTTCTGTGAAAGAGTCATCCAACACTCCCCCATAGGTTGAGAACCACTACTCGTGTGTGTGTGTGTGTGTGTGTGTGTGTGTGTGTGTGTGTACTGAGAATTCTTTTTCTTCTTTGCTTACTCCAGAGCTGGAAGAGTCTCAGAGGAAATGCCCACCATGCTGGTATAAGTTTGCCAACACTTTCCTCATCTGGGAGTGTCACCCCTACTGGATAAAACTGAAAGAGATTGTGAACTTGATCGTCATGGACCCCTTTGTAGACTTAGCCATCACCATCTGCATTGTTCTGAATACGCTGTTTATGGCAATGGAGCATCATCCCATGACACCACAATTCGAGCACGTCTTGGCTGTAGGAAATCTGGTAAGATGGAGCAGGATCTCCTGATACAATGACTTGAGCATGGTTTGGCCATGGGCCTTCTTTTTCTGACTTGGGAAGCTGGGATTCAGTTAACAAGAAAGTGATGGTTAGCTGAAGGTGAGCACATCTGTGTGGTGCCAACGGCTGGGGCGGTGCCCCTTGCTGTATCCCATGCAGAGCTTTGAGGCCATCACTTAGAGCTGTTGGCAGGAAACCATGAGCAGCCCGAGCCAAGCATTTCTGGATTTTTTTTTCTTGCCCCTTTCTTGTTCTGTTTCTCATGTTGATCCCTGCATTGCTTAAAAACATCCACTTCCTCTTGTGCCTTAGGTAACAGTAACCTAAAATGGGGGGTTGTAGTGCATAGAGCACCCTACATTGCTTGCACTGTGGGATCTTACCTCAAAACTTTCAATTCCAAACTGCCTCCCCTACAATCCAACTTGTGGGCCATCATCCAGTTTCTGCTGTTAACTTACCTCTGCCAAATGTCTTGTAATATTAAGTCAGATTTATTTAGTTATATTATTTAGAAGGTAAAAATACAAAGCTCTAAAACAACAAGAAGTTAACATTTGAGATTATCTATTTTCCTAGTAAAAGTGAAAATTGTTGCGTTCTAGTAGTAAAGAGTTGAAAGTAGTCCTCCCGCTCAACTGGGCCCTGCCCTTCTTTAGGAGTGCATCACCGCTGGGTCCACAACCAGCTCCGTGGCTAACCTCATTCAGCGTGGGGACTGCCCAGTGTTCCCTGCTCACATACACAATCCCATACACATGGGATTTCCACCTTCAACCCTCACACACTGTTATTTTAATACCATGTTTAGTTCCCATCCTGAAAATACACTTTTGCCCAGAGCAGGCCTCATCTTTCCTCCTCCTCCCTCCTCCTCCACTTCCTCCTCCTCCTCTTCCTCCTCTTCTTCCTTCTCCTCCTCTCCTCCTCCTCCTCTTTCTCTTCCTCCTCTTTCTCCTCCTTTTTCTCCTCCTTCTCCTTCTCTTCCTCTTTTTCCTTCTCTCCTTCCTTCTCTTTCTCCTCCTTCTCTTCCTCCTGCTCCTCCTTCTTTTCTGCCTCTTCCTTTTTTTTTTAACTTTTACTCTTTGCAGATTACAGGCCAGTTTTCTAGAACTCCCTCAGTCCGTGTCTGATGCTTATGTGGCCCCGGGGCAGTATAGTGTGGTGCTCATTGCCACCACCAAGCACAGCTTCCATTTGTCTCCATTTCCATTCCATCCTCATTCAGTCACTTGGCTTCTCTCTGTGCAGTCATTCCTCTCCATTTGTAATTAATAAACACTTGTGAGGGAAACACTGCTAAATCATCTAAATTTCCTGCTCACTTGACTTTTGACCCATCCCTCTATTATCAAGATGGACTCCTGCTTCTCACTCTTATCCCCTGGATTACAGTGCACTACCATTATTGACTTTGATGTTTACCCCATCCCTGACTGGCTATTAGGAAGCCCTTCAACATGGTTTCTGTGTCCTTTTGATATATTCTAGCTTCTTCCATGCTTTCTGGTACTCCCCAAAACAATCCAGGTTAATTTTGCATTTTTTTTTCTGCTCCAGGATAGAATAGGACATTCTTGAGAAGCCCTAATTGTTTCAGTGACTGTAGTGTTGTGAAGCCAAGACTGGCCACTGAGTGTGCTTATTAGAGCAACAAGCAACCTGCTCGGTAGAAGCCAAGCCATTTAGAACAAACTCATTCTCCACAGTGACAACCACAGAGGGCTCTGTCATTTCCAGTCTACTCCAACACCCTAGCATTCTTTCTGCTTGCTTCGTACCTTCGAAACTCCTGACTCTGAGAATCCACTTACCAGTCCCCGCCATAGACTTATGTAATCCCAAAGCCATTGTTGCCTGCCAGGATGTAGACACCCAGGTTTAGTTACAGTAGCCTCTGCTGGGTGCCCTCAGCACACACAGATGGTACCTCCACCCCTTTAGCAACCGGACCACTGCTCTTCATGTGAAAGTCCTTCATGCTTCCAAGACTCTGGCCACTTGCACAGGGCACCCCACACACCTTTATTTTGTATGCCCTACTTGACTCTTGAAGAACCACGCGAGGCTGTCTGGACATACTTCTTGCCCCTGCACAGGTTGTCTTGAGAATGGAAGCTCTCCTCATCCTGCCTGGACTGACTATCCGTAGCCCCGCATGCTCACTTCTTTCTGGCTCAAATCACATCCTTGCCTCCTGTTCTCTCAGCTTGGGCCCTGTTCTCCCCACCCTGGCCTTTGCTGCAGAGAGCTCTCCTCTTCATGTGTCCTCCTCACCAAGGTGCTCTCGTCACCCTACTTAAGTTGTGACTCTGCCAGCCCCGCTTCACTGTTGGACCTCGGTGCCAGTGTAGCGCAGCCATCCAGGCAGTTCTCAGCCTGCCTCTTGTAGCCCTCACGGGACTGGTCCTCCTTAGTGGAAGGAAGCCGCCCCCTGACTGATAGCCAGTGCTGCTCATCTAATGGTTGTCACACTCCTTCTGACTTCTGGCCCTGGAAGCCCTCCGCAGAGGTCCCTGCTGCCCTGCTTTACCTCAACAGCTGACTCCAGGCCCCTTCCTGTGGATTACTATGGTGTCAAGCCTATTGTTGCTTAAAAAGTTCTCTGGGAAAATGTGATAGTAAGAGTCACATATGTGGGCAGTCCGTCCTAAGGTATTATTCTTGTTACAGGCCTCTGTCCTGTAATTTGACATTCTTCCAGCAGGTTACTTTCCTAAGGCCTGTGGGGTAGGGACAACCCCAGGAAATATAGTGTTCTCTCGGGCAGAAGCCAGGGCATAGGAACCTGGAGAGAAAGATAGAGTTCTTGTATACAGTATGCTGCAAATGAATCGGACGTCATACTGAAAAGGTGAGGAGGAGGCACCAAAGTCTCCAACAGTGAGGAAATTCCTTGGGGAATGTTCCATGGATGGAACAGGAGCAAGCAATCAAATGGACAGAGTCACAATAGCTGTGAAAATTAGGTATTGTAACACATGTGCATTAAAATTAGGTATTGTAACAAACACATATATGTGCATTAAAATTAGGTATTGTAACAAGCGTTAAAAACTCAAAGAGAAAATGTAAAATGGTGAGTTATGAGTAGGGAGACTATGGACTCTTTCTGGTTCTATACACTTTGGACAACATCCAGTTGCTTTAATGACTTAAACTGCAGCCTATGACTGGGGTTTGGTAAGTTACAATAGCAAATCAAAAATGATAGGGTATATTATGAACCTAAACACTAAAAGTTTTTTTTTTTTTTACAAGTGTTAGTTACTTTCTTTTAAAAAAAAAAAAAAGGATTTATTCCAGAAGAGGACACCAGACCTCATTACAGATGGTTGTGAGCCACCATATGGTTGCTGGGAATTGAACTCAGAACCTTTGGAAGAGCAGCAGGTGCTCTTAACCGCTGAGCCATCTCTCCAGCCCCATGTTACTCTCTTTTAATTGCTAAGTAGCCGTGTGTGTTTGCGGTCACAGCTGTCATTTCAGTCCCTGTACACATTGGCCAGTGCTCAGGTCTGCCACCCCTAGCATTGATCTCTCTTTGTGACAAATCTCAGAGTCCTCTCTAGCTACTTTGAAATGGAGATGCATCTCTGCTGATTGTAATTTCTCCCCCAGAAAACTAGACCGCAAAATGCCTGCTAGACTTTAAAAGGGGTGGTCTTGTATTTTCTTTATACTGCTTAGGTTTTTTTTGTTGTTGTTGTTTTGGGTTTTTTTTTTTTTTTTTTTTTTTTTTTTTT
>NW_026068089.1:1918730-1920666 GCF_014885135.2 Alexandromys fortis
CTAGCTCTGTAGACCAGGCTGGTCTCGAACTCACAGAGATCCGCCTGCCTCTGCCTCCCGAGTGCTGGGATTAAAGGCGTGCGCCACCATCGCCCGGCTTAGATTATTTCTTAACCACATGCTAAACGGTATGAACTGAGTGTTTCTGGCAGCCTAGATGGAAACAGTGGGACTGAAAACGTCATTCAAACAGAAAGGAGACTGTCCTGTATCAGTGTGGGGTGTTGATGTCCAGCAGCGTAGAGGCCAAGGCTGGCTTTTGAGACTTGGGTGTGTCGTACTGAAGAAGATGATGAAGGTTTGTTGTTTGGTGCTCCTTCCTCCAGGTGTTCACTGGGATCTTCACGGCAGAGATGTTTCTGAAGCTCATAGCCATGGATCCCTACTACTATTTCCAAGAAGGCTGGAACATTTTTGACGGATTTATCGTCTCCCTCAGTTTGATGGAGCTGGGTCTTGCGGATGTGGAGGGGCTGTCAGTGCTGCGCTCCTTCCGATTGGTACTCCAGATTCCTCCAGTGTCTCTGCACGTCTCCTGTGGGACAGCTAACTGTAGAAAGCACTCCAGCTAGCATAGGCCGTCCCTGACGCTCGCTCTGCCCCGTGCAGCCCACCACTGCATTCCTGAAAACTTTTCTGCTAACTACAGTATGGTGTGACAAATAGGTTTTGGAATCAAAAAGCTAAAGAAATTAAGTTTTAGGGGTTCCTCAGGAAATAATGGTTAGCTCAGCAGGGAAGGGAGTCCTGGGGCCTTCTTAGATCATTTGGTTGGCTACTGCACTGTCTCTCTGTGTCTCCCCAAAGTAGAGAGAACCTATGTGTTCAAAGATTTTTTTCATTTCTTCTGTATGGTAACACCTTCCAGAAATTGAAAAGAAAATAGTGTTTTATTAAATTATACTGAAATTAGTGGTTGAACTTAATTTTCCATGCTATTAGTGATTAATGTCATTTTTATGAACACATTTGTATAAGGAAATGTTTAAATTGCTAAGTGATTCTGAAGAAGTTAATGAGATCTGCAGAGCAGCTGCAGACACAGGTGTGAGTGACACCTGGCGAAGCTGTGTGGCCTTGCAGTTTCTTACTTGGCTCACTTGTGCCCCTCTGTGCTGGGGTAGAGCTCATAGGACGGAGATTGCACTTGTGGCACCTCGCTGAAACGGCTGGCAGGATCCAGCCCATAGTTTGTTTGTTTGTTTGTTTGTTTGTTTGTTTGTTTGAGATTTGCTTATTTTTACTTTATGCATGTGGGTATTTTATCTGCATGTTTGTGCACCACATGCAGTGCCTGAGGAGACCAGAAGAGGGCACTAGATCCCTTTGGACTGGAGCTACAGGTGGTTGTGAGCCACCACATGGGTGCTGGGAATTGAACTTGGTTCCTCAGGGAAAACAATCAGCGCTTTCAACCCCTAAGCTATCTCTCCAGTGCCCTATAGTAGACTGAAAAACCAAACCTTATCTCAATTACAAGAGAAAGGATAGAGTGATAGAAAAACCTGAAGACTAATATTTTGAATAAATTAGAAGCCAAGCAAGAAAAACAATACGAGTGGTCCAGAATGGCACACAGGTGAATCTCAAGCCTTCAGAGAAGGCCCACATTTCCAGTTGGCACAAATTACTGCTATTGACATCTACCAAGATGTCTATGTATAGTAACAAGTGACATCTAATGCTGATATTATTATTCACTTGGCCAACACACCATGGCTTCATACATAGTAATTCTTAGTCTGTTTGCCAGAACCTTGTAATTATTACAGAGTATAAACACATATGATAGACAGACACCAAAACTTAGGTTTTCTGAATTAGTGACAGTGGTTGCCCCTTCCACAGATGTTGGCTGTGTTTGCTCTGCCACTACTTGGAAGTTGTCATTTTTCCACCAGTTATCCTGAATGTCTCACACTCTCATATCAGACAT
>NW_026068089.1:1920715-2020223 GCF_014885135.2 Alexandromys fortis
GGTTTCTCTGTGGCTTTGGAGCCTGTCCTGGAACTAGCTCTGTAGACCAGGCTGGTCTCGAACTCACAGAGATCCGCCTGCCTCTGCCTCCCGAGTGCTGGGATTAAAGGCGTTCCTTAGCATTTTCTAATGCTTGCTTTTTAGGGTAACAGAGGTACTATTTTACTGTCCTTAAGGTTCCCTACAGATTATATACTTCTTGCTGGTTTCTCTCTCTGAAAATTAAGGAACCAAAGCAGAAAGGACTCTGACTCACAACAATATAAAGAGCCAGAGGCAGGTCCTTGGGTCCTAGCTTTAAACTTTTCATTTAACTTCTGAAATTATCCAACTTTCTTTTATCCATACCTCAATTTACTCTCTTAGTCTGAGACGTGATTAGAAAGTTCTGAGAATTTCCTAAGGGTGACAAATTTAAGCCAACCTTCTTAATTTTACGTTTTATTTCAGCAATGTTGTGAGACAGTGGTTTACCGTTTCATTTGTGTTTGTTTGTTTTCTCCTTAGCTCCGAGTCTTCAAATTGGCCAAGTCCTGGCCCACCCTGAACATGTTGATCAAGATCATTGGGAAATCCGTTGGTGCCCTGGGCAACCTGACCTTGGTGCTAGCCATCATTGTCTTCATCTTCGCTGTGGTGGGGATGCAGCTCTTCGGGAAGAGCTACAAGGAGTGCGTGTGCAAGATTAACCAGGACTGCGAGCTGCCGCGCTGGCACATGAATGACTTCTTCCACTCCTTCCTCATCGTCTTCCGCGTGCTGTGCGGGGAGTGGATCGAGACCATGTGGGACTGCATGGAGGTGGCCGGCCAGGCCATGTGCCTCATTGTCTTTATGATGGTCATGGTCATCGGCAACTTGGTGGTTAGTACCAGTTTGGATCTGTTGTTGCTCACCTCAGGCTGCTTGGCTTCTTTACCATCTTCCTCCTCTGTTGAACTCTTCCTTGGCCAGGTCTGCTTTAAGGTACAAATGAAGAAATGACTATTCCTGGAGTGCCCACTGAGTCATGGCACACCATGATCATGACTGAAAAGGGAAAACAGAATAAGGTCAAGTGACCCCCACACCTTCCTCCAAGGTCACATAGCTGATAGACTTGAGGGTTTTTATCTGTCCTTTTTCTAGAAACATCAGCATGTGTTCCCTTTGGCACTGTTGAAACCTCAGGCCACATACTCTACTGTGGGCTTGTTGCACTGTCCTCCACCGTCCCCGGCCTCTACCCACGCCAAGAGCATCTCCCAATTGCAATGACAAAAAGATGTCCACAGACATTGCCCCATGCTCACTGGATGACTGCACAGCACACTGCAGCTGGCAAAGCAGCTCACCCAGTCCCCATACGCACGGACAGTGCGGCTCTTCTCCCTTCTCTGCCGCAAGAAGCTGGTCTGCAGCGGGCACATTCCTTGGCAGCAGCCCTGGCTCTCCCGTAATAAAGTCATTACAGGGTTTCTTTGATCCATGACGTTCTCTACCAACCCTGCTCCCTAAATCCTGGTCCTCTAGCGCCTGTCTCTGGGTATTTGATTTTTTACTGATTCCTAGACCTGCAGCTTTCATCACAGTCTCTCTGGACCCCATCTCTGCATTTCTGTAGTTTATTTGGTGTTGCTGGAAGTGTGACCTAAAAGCTACCCATATCATAATCATTACGGGTTTATTCATTTAAAGGCCAAAATGGCATAATGTGTTTCGTGCGTGTGTGTACAAATATAAAAGCATAAAAAAGCTGAGGGAGGTGCAGAAACTCCTTATATTAAAACCAAGAGAAATCCCTGTCTGCTGATGTGAACATTTAAAATTCCATGTGGAGGAGCTGGACACAGCACACTAGGAGAGCATTCATCCACAGCACAAGTCAATAAACGCAATGTCCTATGATAGGAGCCAAACAGAGCACAACAGAAACTCTGCTCAATGCGGCGCTGTTGGCTTCTGCTGTAGCCCTGAGTAGATAACTTCTAATCCCACCATTGCTCCTTTTCCTGCTGCCCCATTGTAGGTGCTGAACCTATTTCTGGCCTTGCTTCTGAGCTCCTTCAGTGCAGACAACCTAGCAGCCACAGATGACGATGGGGAGATGAACAATCTGCAGATCTCCGTCATCCGAATCAAGAAGGGGGTGGCTTGGACCAAAGTAAAGGTGCACGCCTTCATGCAGGCGCACTTTAAGCAGCGGGAGGCGGACGAGGTAAAACCTCTAGATGAATTGTACGAAAAGAAGGCCAATTGTATAGCCAACCACACTGGTGTGGACATCCACCGGAATGGCGACTTCCAGAAGAATGGCAATGGTACAACCAGCGGCATCGGCAGCAGCGTGGAGAAATACATCATTGATGAAGACCATATGTCCTTTATCAACAACCCAAACTTGACCGTTCGGGTGCCCATTGCTGTGGGCGAGTCTGACTTTGAGAACCTCAACACCGAGGACGTTAGCAGCGAGTCAGACCCTGAAGGCAGCAAAGATGTAAGGTCCCAACTGAGACCACCACCCCTATTGTGTGTGAGGACCAGCAGGGTATCAGCTCCAAAGACTGGCTCAGCCCTGGGCCTGATGGAGAGATTCTGCAATAGGCACTTTACTTTGGGAGCCAGCGCAGCCCCCAGAGCCACAGCCTCTGGGCTAAGCCTAAGTTCGTTGCATGACTTCTGGAGTCCCTGGGTCTGAGGCCAGAGTAAACCCTTTTAGTTTGTCTCTCCTCTTTGTCCACTTGACCTTAGCCCAGAGACCCACAGACGGCTCTATGACTAGTGCCTGTCTGCCCGTGACCCAGCAGAGGTGGCACAGGTCAGGGGCATGTGTCCGTGACCCAGCAGAGATGGCATAGGTCAGGGACATGTGCCCGTGACCCAGCAGAGGTGGCACAGGTCAGGGGCATGTGCTTGTGACCCAGCAGAGGTGGCATAGGTCAGGGGCATGTGTCCGTGACCCAGCAGAGATGGCATAGGTCAGGGACATGTGCCCGTGACCCCAGCAGAGGTGGTGCAGGTCAGAGGCATGTGCCTTTGACACCACCAGAGGTAGTGCAGGTCAGGGGCATGTGCCCGTGACCCCGGCAGAGATGGTGCAGGTCAGGGGCATGTGCCCGTGACCCTGGCAGAGATGGCACAGGTCAGAGGCATGTGTCCGTGACCCCAGCAGAGGTGGATTTATGCCCCTGTGCAGCTTCTTGACCGTGCTGTTCTTTTGTGACTAGAAACTGGATGACACCAGCTCCTCTGAGGGAAGCACCATCGATATCAAGCCTGAGGTGGAAGAAGTCCCTGTGGAGCAGCCTGAGGAATACTTGGATCCGGACGCCTGCTTCACAGAGGGTGAAAAGGGGGCAGGAAAGGGCTGGCATGAAGCCTGCAGGTCATTCAGTTACCTCAGTGCAGGGGTTGGGGGTGCACGAGCTGGCCACCATTTTGATCAGGAGTTTTGTTATTGTTTCCCTTACTCAGTTCTGACACACAAGTTCCTAGTGTCTAGTTTGTCTTGCTTGTCTTCTCTTGACACCAGCCCCCGGGCTGCCACTAGGACTGTCTCCACTGTAGCGTACCTCCTCCTGACACCCTCGCAGGGCTCTGGCCCTGTCACTTTGGAGATAACCTTAGCTGCTGTCCCACTGCTGTGTACTGGAGGCTGGAAAGGGACAGGCCACACAAGCATCCCGTTTGACCTGACTCTTCCATTGGCGCCAGGTTGTGTCCAGCGGTTCAAGTGCTGCCAGGTCAACATTGAGGAAGGGCTAGGCAAGTCCTGGTGGATCCTTCGGAAAACCTGCTTCCTCATCGTAGAGCACAATTGGTTTGAGACCTTCATCATCTTCATGATCTTGCTCAGCAGTGGTGCCCTGGTGAGATTCAGGGGAATGACTGGGGACTAATGGGTGAAGGGCACAAAGATAGCAGAAAGAGGCTGGGCATGGTTCTGCCCATTGGCTGGGGTCCTGGAGGGTTTGTTTGTTTTTTTTTTTAAGATTTATTTATGTTTGAGTACTCTATCTGCATGTACACCTTTATGCCAGAAGAGGGCATCAGATCCCACTATAGATGGTTGGGAGCCACCATGTGATTGCTAGGAATTGAACTCAGGACCTCTGAAAGAGCAAGCAGCCAGTGCTCTTCAATGCTGAGCCATCCTAAGAGAAGGAGGCTTTAGGGTTAAAGCCCGAGGCCCAAAAAATGGCAGGCCTGCCAGATGGGAGCCAGGCTGTGCCACCTGCCCTGGGTCACCTGTCACACAGGGACTCACACTGTGCTTCCTGGGGTGCTGTGGAGGTTCCTGGGTGAGAATAGCATGGCCTCTGCCAGACTACACTGGGAGAATGGGGATGGTCTTAGTCATTCTCCACACAGAGTAGACAGCAGTGACCCAGGGGTTTGTACTCTCTCTACTCTTCGCCATAAGCAGTGTCTACCCTTCACAGAGGACAAGAGAGTGCACAGTGGCTCCATGCAAGACCCTGTGCCATTAACAGATGTACGCCTGGTAGCCCACGCCTTTAACCCAGCACCCAGGAAACAGAGACAAGCGAATCTCCATGAGTTCAGGGCAAGCCTGGGCTACAGAGTGACTTCCAGACTCCTCTGGGCTTCACAGAGAGACCTGCCAAGTGAATCAGCTCTCAGCCAGTCCCAGACACTGGAGAGGGGTGGTGTGGGCAAAACTGCGCAATTGTTTCACTCCTCTCTCTGCTGCTGCTGCTGCATTCGTCTGCGCTGAGTCCTCCTCCTTCTTCCCTGTTGCTCTCCTTCTGTATTTCTTATTTTTCTCTTATCCCTTTCATTTCTCCTAAGACAAAAATTTCTACACAAGAAAGATTACCTTACAGCCACAAGTTACATATTTTCCAAAAACAAATTAAAATCTTTACACAGGAAGAAATCACATTATGATCACAAGTTACATGTTTTTCTTAGACACCCCTGAGTAGTTAAACATTTTTCTTTGTATTAATTTTCCCACTATAACATCTTCACCCCAAAGCAATGATTGTTTTCTGATAGATTAACAAAGCCTTAAGCGAGCCAAGTCCATCCCAGCCAGTTCCTTTGTGCCTGCAGGCAGGCAGTTGCAGTGCAGCAGGTCCCTAGCCTGCTTCTTCTCTACACAAAGTCTAGACAAGTGGTCACTTAAACAGCTATTTTTCTTTACACACAGTAGGGTCATTTAATTTCCTTTCACAATTTTGTTTTTTTCAAGCTGCATACCAAAACCTGCAATTAATTCTGTAAGCTGCATGACCAAGGAACTCAGCCTAAGCTTGGGTGTGGGGACGTAATTGCTGTCTTTGATCATCAGCCTGTTCTTTCAGGGGCAGAATTTCTGGCTTTATAATGCATGAAACTTCCTTGTTATTATTTCCCATCTTATGCAAATCTCACATCTAACAAAGGAGAAGGTAACTTTTAGCCTATTTTGCTGCTGCTGCTGCTGCTTCTTCTTCTTCTTCTTCTTCTTCTTCTTCTTCTTCTTCTTCTTCTTCTTCTTCTTCTTCTTCTTCTTCTTCTTCTTTCTTCTTCTTTTGTATCTCTTTTTGGAACAATTGACAGAATAACCCAAACCATTTCCCTAATCGTTTTCACTAATTGACTTAGCCACCGATATCTTTTAGGCTAACTCAGAAAGTCCAGTCACATCATTGATGTAATTAATCATCATTTCTCTTATAAACAAAATTGTCTGCAAGTAAAGTGCTCAGTGAGGAGAGGGGTTTTCTCAGGAAACAATCACACTGTACTAGGTAAGTGGGATCCTTTCACAGAGTAACTACATTGTGCCAAATACAACAGGAACAAGGCAGAAGGAAGCACAGCAGAAGCAAGGGACATCCTGGGAACAATCCTGGGCTTTGCCTCTGCAGGATCCCATCATAGCTTTGCTGTCTGCTGGGCTGTGTTACATCAGCCCCATTGCTGGCTGCAGCCCCTCTGACATGGCCACCTGCAGATACCCCGTCTCAAAGAAAGAAAAAGGAGAGAGGGACAGGGAGGAAGGAAGAAAGACAGACAGACTGAAAAGAAACCATAGCTACAGCATCCAAGCTACACTGAACCCCAGAGGGAGGCCACCAGTGACAGGAGACCACTCATGGTCACCTCATCTTGCCTTACAGAATAGATTCCTAAACCAGTGCTCTGCCTTAAGGGGAAGCTGTTCCTGTTCTTCACTGAGAATTCATTTGTGTCAAGACCACGAGAAGGATCTCGGGTTCCATGACTTCCGTCTCTCCTGCCCATTCATGAAATGGGGTGGCACACCTGTTGATTGTGTGCCTCCTTTCTCCCCTTGTGCAGAGAACCCATACCAGAACCCTGTACATGTGAGTTAGGCACACTACCGATGAGCTACATCTCCAGCCCTCCTTCTCGGAAGATGGCTCTAGAGGCCTGATTCTCCTTTTGGAGCTGTCCAAAGCAGGTGCTTCTTGTTGCATCCCAGGGGACTTTTCTCCTGCACAGTGCTTCCCTCACTCCAGGCGTTTCCTCCTGCATTAGGGACTCTTCATGTCACTGTGGCAACACTTGACAGCAAAGTCCACTCTGGATCTTCTTCGGGGTTAGTTGGTGACCATTTGGCTCTTTGTTTCTGAGACTGTGGAGGCAGAATTGCCCTGGCAACAGGAACATGTGAAGGGGGCATGGTTCACCCCATGATGGTCAGGAGGCAGGGAGAGGGGTCGGGACCAAATAACATCCCTGTCTTAGTTATTCTATTGCTGTGAAGAAACACTAAGATCACAGAAACTCTTATAAAGAAAATACTTGACTGGGGTTCAAAGTCTCTTCTGAGATTCATGCAGTCTCTGAACTGTAATCTTCTTTAAATTCCAAATCTAAAAGCAGATCATATACTTCCAACATATAATGGCATAGGATACACATTACCATTCCAAAACATAGGGAAGGGAGCAGAGTGAGAAATACTGGACCAAAGCAAGACTCAAAACCATCTGGGCAAACTCTAAACTCTAAATCTCAGTGTCTAATGGCAAAGTGCTCGTCAGATCTCCAGTTCCATTCAGCTTAGCTGACTGTAACACACTTCTCTCCTGAGCTGGCTCTGCTCCCTGTTAGCAGCTCTCCCCTGCAGGTGTCCCACAGCTGTCATCTCTAGCACCATGGGTTCACCAAGGCAATCCAGGCTCCAACTTCAGTTTCACACAATGGTCTCTACTATGCCTCCATTCGGGGACATTCCTGACACATGCCTGGTCTCAGCAGCTTTCTTTAGGCCCAGAGGCAAATTCCAAGACCCATTTCTTATATCCTTAACTCTAAATCCAGAACCATGTGGCCAAAACTGCCAAGTTTTGCTGCTTACTTGTATTGAAACATGGCCCCCTTGTTCAGTTATATCTTCACCAGTTTTCTGTCCTTCCCTGCCTAAGCTTGACTGTCCTGAAACTTGTTCTGTAGGCCAAGCTCTCCTCAATCTCAGAGATCGCCAGCCTCTGCCTTCCCAGTGCTGGGATTAAAGGTGTGCCCCATCACACCTGACTCCATTTCTTAATCTGCTCATCTCCTTGAACACAGGACGTTACTCCGTCCCACTTCCTACTGCCCATTTTCTCAAATTCATATTTTGTAATTTAACCCGCTTGCTCCTTATCATCTTAATCTTTATAAGCATGAACATTAGGAACCACACAAAAGAGTCTATACTAGGTTGTTTTGAGATTTCTTCTGCCCTTCACTTTAGCTTCAGGCAGACTCTTGGACAAGGGCAAAAAGCAGCTACTTTCTTCACCAAAATATCACAAGACCAGTCTCTAGGCTACATACTAACATTCTTCTCCTCTGAAACCTCTTGTCCCCACAGTTCATCAAAGCACCACTGTCTTCCATGCTCCTATCATGGTGGCCCATTAAACAGTGCTTAAAACATTCTGCTGCTTTTATAGCCCAAGCAAAACCATGGTAGAACTAGCACAGTAATACCCAACTCCTGGTACCAACTTCTGTCTTAGTTAGGGTTTGTATTGCTGTGAAGAGATGCCATGATCGTGGCAACTCTTATAAAGCAAACAGTTCCTCAGAATGGTTCACTTACAGTTTCAGAGGTTTGGTCCGTTATCATTATGACAGGATCATGGTGGCATGCAGGCAGACGTGGTGCTGTAGCTGTAGCTGAGAATCCTATATCTTGCAGGCAACAGGAAGTCAACTGACTCACTGGGTGGTATCCTGAGCATAGGAAAATCAAAGCTTGCCCCCATGACACACTTCCTCTAACAAAACCATACCCACTCCAACAAAGCCACACCTTCTAACAGTGCCACTCCCTGTGAGATTATGGGGTCAATAACAGTCAAACTACCATAATCCCCAAGCTCCCAAAAAACTGCATTATCTAACCAAGCAGGAAGCTCTACAACCTCACAGTAATCCTTTCAGATTTTGAAACCCATCAGTGGATTAAAGCCTCCTTTTGGCCTCCCCAAGAACTGCTCTCACTGACACAGCTAGAGGTAGGCTTCACTGCTCTCCAGTCACAATTAACCATCACACCAGCTCTTCACACCACAGCCATATAGTTTGCCATGTGCTCCATGGAAAGAAAGTAGAACTGTCGCTTTCTGCATCAAAGACTGTCCCACCCTGTGGCCCTTCCCCATATCTGTGACATCAAGGAACTAAAGGAGAAAAGATCTTGTCGAGTCTGATAAACTGTGGGTCATGTTTCGAGTAACTGAAACACTCAAAGCCCTCTGGTGAGTGTAAAATGGCTCGGCTACTGTGGAAAACAGTTGCCAGTTCCTCAAAAATGTCAAGATGTTACCAGCAAATTCTACTCCTGATCTTATGGCCAAGCAGTGGTGATGCAAATCTCAGCACTAGGGAGGCAGAGGCAGATGAATCTCTGTGAGCTCGAGGCCAGCCTGGTCTACATAGTGATTTCCAGGACGGGCTCCAAAGCTACACAGAGGAAAACCAGGAAGGAAGGAAGGAAGGAAGGAAGGAAGGAAGGAAGGAAGGAAGGAAGGAAGGAAGGAAGGAAGGAAGGAAGGGAGGGAAAGAGAGAGAGAGAGAGAGAGAAGAAGAAGAAGAACAAGAAGAAATGGAAACACATTGTCACATATAACACAAATACTCCAGGCAGAATTATTTATACTAGCTTAAAAATATGAACAGCCCAGGTATCCGCCAACTAACAATAAGTAAACAAAATGTGGTCTGTCCACACCGTGGAATCATAAAGACTGAATACGTGCTACAGTGTTGTGGGGAGCTGCGGGCCTGCTTTTCGTCCCGCCCGGCTCCCGCACGGCTAGCTTTACACCAGAAATAACAACACACAAACTGTATTCATAAAAAACACTGCTTGGCCCATTAACTCTAACCCTTACAGGCTAATTCTCATATCCCGGTCAACCCATCTCTAATAATCTGTGTAGCATCAGTCTTACCGGGAAAGATTCAGCATGTCTGACCTGGCAGCTTGCTTCATCACATCTGCCCGGGAGAGGGGAGCATGGCCTCTGAGCTCACTTCCTCTTCCTCCCAGCATTCTGTTCTGTTTACTCCTCCCACCTATGTTTTAACCTATGAGGGCCAAGCAATTTCTTTATTTTTTAACCAATGACCTTTCTCCATCACTACAGCGTGGGGAGATTGAGACTTTGTGCTTAGTTAAGAACCCAGACATAGAAATTGAAGAGATGGCTGAGCTGTTAAGAGTGCATACCGCTTTTTCAGAGGAACTGAGTTCAATTCCTAGCACCTACATCAGACAGTTCACAACTGCCTGTAACTCTAGTAGCAAGCGATCCAGCATCTCTAGCCTCCACAGGCACCTGCACTCATGCACGCATACCCATATGCAAACACGCACACATACACATAGACATGTGATCAAAAAGAAAAATTTTTTTTTAAAAGAAGCAGCCAGGCCAGGCAGTGGTAGCATACGCCTCTAATCCCTATGGGGAGGAGGACGACAGGGAGAAGATGTGTAAGTGGGTAGTGAAAATGTTATGAAGTTCTGTGTTGGTGGTTTATCCTAAAAGCCACTGAATCATGCATTTAAAGAGCTGGATTCTATGGGATGTGAATTACCTATCTATAAAACACTAGCCTGGGAGCTCAGTGGTGGCCACGGGGTACAGGCCCAGCATCACTAACCAGTAAATAAGCAAAGTGGGAACATGATGTGGGCAGCTGCTGTGTGACGAGCTGCCGTCTGTCTTCCAGGCCTTCGAGGACATCTACATTGAGCAGAGGAAGACCATCCGCACCATCCTGGAGTACGCAGACAAGGTCTTTACCTACATCTTCATCCTGGAGATGCTACTCAAATGGACAGCCTATGGCTTCGTCAAGTTCTTCACCAATGCCTGGTGCTGGCTGGACTTCCTCATCGTGGCTGTAGGTGTCCTGTTTTCCATTTCTTGCCCTTTCTAGCTTGAGCTGGGACTACCTGGGCTAGGTTAGCAATTAGCACATAGCTGTGGGTTTGAGGAAAACCTTATTTGAGAGTGGGACCTCTGGAGACCCTGCATTGTCCCAGAGGCTGTCCTGTTCTTCACACTGCTGGGCCTGGCTTGTTTAGATTCAAAAAGTCCTCTGTCTTCAACCTAGACACCAGAAGTTTCCTGCTCCCAGTCAGTGGAATATCCCTTTCTGCAACTATGAGATGTGATTCTGAGATGAAAGATGAGGAGGGGTGTGGGGATGAGGAGGGGTGTGGGGATGAGGTGGGGTGTGAGGATGAGGAGGGGTGTGAGGATGAGGTGGGGTGTGAGGATGAGGAGGGGTGTGAGGATGAGGTGGGATGCAGGAATGGGGCACGGTCTGTTCCTCATGTCCGTGTCCATGGATATTTCCCCGATGTGCTGATCAAGTCACTTTTCCTAGGAAGAAGGCCTGTGATGTTGCCATTTCTGCTGTGGTCACCAAATGAGAACTTTTCCCCTCCAGGCTCTCTGGCCCTGTCCTTCATGACCGTGAGCTGCCATGTTGTGTTTTCAGGTAGGAGGCAGTGGCATCATTGACTGTTTCTCACGCCGCCAGCACTTGCTCCTCTACCTCACTAACAACGACTGCTTTCCTCTTTCCATGTAACTAAGACTTCTCTCTTGCAGCGTTTAAAGAAGGGGTGTGTGAGAAGTGTGGGGCCGGCTGTGGAGAAGGGCGCAGAGATGGATGGTCTGAAGGCTGGAGACTGGGCGGGTATGTTCAGAAGAGGCTTTGTGGACGCAGTGGCAAGCTGCCTGTGGAATTCCAGTTGGACCTAGGGCAGATCAGTTGGGAAATCTTTCTCAGTCATGTAACAGGAGTCCTGGACTGCCCCATCAATGACTTCCACCTCATAAACACATTCCCTTCCCACATTAATGACTGCTTTCAGAGTTGTCAAGAAGCTGGCGTAGGGTTCTCTAGAGGAACAGGACTAGACAGAAAGGGGATTTATTAGAAAGACTTACAGGCTATGATCCAGCTCATCCAACAATGGCTGTCTGTGGTCCAAGAATCCATCATTGTTCGTCCATGAGGTCTCAGCTGTCAGCATATCCCAGAATCCCAAAGAAGCAGGCACTGATGCCAGGGAAGGAAAGGACTTGCTAGCAAGCAGGCCAAGAGCAAAGCTTCCTTCTCCCATGTCCTTATCTAGGCTTCCAGCAGGAAATGTGACCCAGATTAGAAGTGAATCTTCCTGTCCCAAAGGTCTGGATTAGAAGTGGACTTCCTGCCAGGCAGTGGTGGTGCACACCTTTAATCCCAGCATCCCAGCACTCGGGAGGCAGAGGCAGGCAGATCTCTGGGAGTTTGAAGCCAGCCTGGTCTACAAGAGCTAGTTCCAGGACAGGCTCCAAAACCACAGAGAAAACCTGTCTCAAAAAATCATTAAAAAAAAAAAAAAAAAACAAGTGGATCTTCCTATTCCAAATTAAGCATAAATCCCTCACAAGTGTGCCCTCTAAGTTGGGGTTTTAATTACCTCCAGATGTCCTCATGTTGACAGCCAAGAACAGCCAGCACACTAGTCTTTGGGAAGATATGTAAATGAGGGGAAGAGGCCAGCCCGCAACCTTTAAGTGAGCCAAATACACATGGCCCCCAGGGAAGTAGACGGGTCCTTGAAGTTAATAGAAGTGCACACCTAAGCAGCTTGGATCCCAGCTTACGGGGGACAAATGTAGGATGGTACCTGGAGCTAGATGGGCTCTCTTCCTAGAGACGGGAAAGTGCACAGTAACCCCCAGGGCACCTTGACTCAGAAAGATGCCCACAGAGCCCTTCACTGACTCACTGAGGACTCAGACGGATAGGTCCACTGCCGTGCCCTAGTCCGAGCACTGTGCCGTGAAATAAAGTTTCCATTTTCCTCCATACTCTAACTTAAACCAGATTCAAGGATGCCAGCACACACCCCTGTATCCTGCTCTGCTGCTAAGAACGTCCACCTGCAGGTCACCACTTATCTAGCAAGTGTTTTCTTTATATACTGGGCAGGAAGAAGGTGAAGCAATAGGACAGGCATTGCTAATTGGCTATAATCTGTCAGCTCCTCTAGCTTTGGCAATTGTTGTGGGGCCTCACATTAGCTCTGAAGACTGTCCCTATACCAGTTGTTGATAATCAACATCAATTGAATACTATATTCTGTATTGAATTGCCTTAGTTCATAAGTCCCAGAAGGACGAGTGGACAAAGCCCCAGCCCTAGAGAGCTTGTACCAGCTTCCCCAGGTACTCTAACCTAGCTTTAGGTCAGGTAACACAGACTGTGAGAACAGCGCCTTTACAGGACCTCTTTCCTCTGTCCATTAATCCCTGTGTACATGTTTATTGAATATCCATGTTGTGCAAAACCTGCTCAGTGTTGTAGAGTGTATAAAGAATATCAACCATAGCTTTTCTCTTGGAGCTAAGAAAGTGACACACAGAGAGTCATACCCTGCTGTATAGGGATAACCTACTCAGTGATAATGGATTTAGAAATTTCACTTCTACATTGTTGATGGATAATCCCAGCACTTGGGAGGCAGAGGCAAACAGTTCTTTGTGAGTTTGACGGCAGCCTAGTCTACAGAGTGAGTTCCAGGACAACTAGAGCTGTCCTGGACAGTGAAATCCTATCTCAGGTGGAAAAATGTGGATGGAAAATAAGGCACTGATTAGCACCCAGATAACTAGACCTGCCATGAGTGTTTGCTGTCCACTGGAGGAGTGTGTCTCATTTTGCGGACACTGACAAGCTTGTAGGTATCTATAGCACCCCATCTCCCCCGTGATAACTTCGTGTCTGAATCACTCACCTCCATGCCTGTTGCCCTAACAGATATTCATTTTTCCTTGCTGTCTATTAAAGCCGCTATGATCCCTGCTTTTATAGACCCACGAGGAAAGTCCAGACATCTTACATCCATTCTCTTTATTCGTAAGCCATGTGGATTCCCAAACAGTCACGTTTTATTTTTCTCAGGTCTTTGTCTACATTGGCTTTTATTTCCTGTAAAAGAATTGTATCACCTTTCTCTAGGGAACATTCCCCCATTACTTTCAGGGTTAATGAGCACATCCATTCCAGAACGGGAACCTCAGGCTGACCTTGGCTCCAATATTCGCTTGCTTCTGTACCTGCAATGGCCTCAACTTTGTCTCTTTAATGCCTTTTCTTTGTTTTTTTTTCCTCTCTCTTTCTCTTCTTTTTTTAGGTTTGATTACTTTGTACACTTGAATAAATGTTCTGATTATGTCCTATAGGAGTTTAACATGGAGACCCAGGAGACTGAGAAACAGTCCAGAGGGGACCTTGCTGGCCTTGCTGAGCAGCTGAGCAGATCCCCTCTCAGTGGTGGCTTTAGGACCAGCCTCTTAATTGGCCTCTGTACCTCCTCTACCTTCCTCCCACTGCAGTGTTATTAGTAAAGCTGCTGCTCTTCAGACCTGGGGTCCTCCTGCTTGACGTGGGGTCTCTAGACACTCAAAGTTTAGGTTCTTGCTATCTATACCCCCCAAAGCTTCACAAAGTGAAGCTGCTCCAGAGGACTTTTGAACTGAGCTACCTAGTTGAATGGAGTAGCTTACCTTCAGATGTCCCCTGAAGACCAGCTAACAGTTGGGCAGTTCTAGACTCCATGGGGTTAAGAGTTGACTTGCAGTTTGGAGAGGTGGCTCGGCAATTAAAAGTGCTTACTGCTCTGTCAGAGGATTGGAGTTCCATTTTCATCGCCCATGTGACTCCAGTTCCAGGGGAATGACAAAGCCCTTCCAGCCGCACATGTGTGTACGCACATACAGGCAAACACATACTTAAAACTAAATAAATCTTTTTGTAAATTAAAGACATAGTTGGCTTTTCCTGACTATAGTAGTCAAGAGACAGCTCCATATAAATTTTTATTAATCGTTATAAATAAAAGGAAAGTGATAGGCTGGCTGCTGTAAGGGTTTTTAAGACCCTGGACTTGGGTAAAGATTAACCTCGCACCACCATCACGGACCATGGAGAGCCTAGGAGAGCTGCGCTTCCTTCCTGTTAGCTTTGAACACTACCTAGGGCTCCGCAGAAGGCACCAAAGCTGAGAGGCTATGAGTATGTGCTTGCGGGCTTGCCTATGTTAGAATTGAATCCTTTAAGCCTACTTCCTGTCCTTTCATTGACCTTCTGATTCTATCCTTATTAATCCTAGTTCTGAATTATAAATGTCTTCTTTAAAAAAAAAATAAAACTTGTAGCCAAGCTTGGTGGCCTTTAATCCCAAAACACAAGAGGCAGAGGCAAGCAGATCTTTGTGAATTCACGAGTCAGCCTGGTCTCCAGAGTGGGTTTCAGGACAGCCAGGGCCACATAGAGAAACACTCTCAATAAAATAAAATAAAGATTTTTTTAATGTTTATGGATGTAGCTCAGTAATAAAACACTTGCCTAGCATACACAAGGCCTGGATTTAATCTCATGCAGAAAGTGTGTGTGTGCACATGCGCGCACGCGCGCGCACACACACACACACACACACACACACAGATGCATGCAGTGGAGACAGAATAAAAACAATCTAAGAAAGATCAAAAATAGCAGACGAAACTAAGTTGTAGATTTTTTTTTTCTCTTATCTTAGAACCCCCACTTCCCAGTAGAGGGAATATTTTAGCCCATCCCAGAATCATGTTCTAATACAATAGAATATGGTGTGAGAAAAAGGCTGCTGTGAGAAGCCCTAAGCAGACCTTCTCAGATAGGACTGGGTAAAGTATGTCAGGGCCCCTGAGGAGCCCTGTCTTGCTCAGGTCTAGCCCAGGCAGCTCTAGGTGTGGCTAGTATCTGGTATCAAGAGTTATCCTGATAGTAGGGGCAAGGGGAGTTTGCTCTTGGGGAACAGGGAGGTTTGACCTGAATTTAGGCTTGCGGTCCTCACTCCAGGACATCAGCAGTTCAGCTCTGGGTGGTTCAGACACACTGATCTGTTGAAATACTACCATGTCACCTGCGTGCTGGAGCTAGGTCTCCGCAGCCTGCCCAGGGAGACCGAGCACTGGCTCGGGTCAGCAGTCTGGGTCTCGTCCTGGCCTCTGCACTACCTCTGGTGGGGATTTCTGTCTACACATGGGATGACCCTCTCCCCAGTCTCTTCTAGTTACTGTGTTAAGGAGCAGAGTCATCGAAGACTGTCCTCAGACTGGCAGAGGCCAGTGCATTTGGAGCTATTCTGGAAGGAAAGAAGGGAAATGACAAAGAGGATGGATTTGGTTCCTGTGGCCACAAAAATCCTATGGCCATAAAGGGTGATAGTTGGGCTTAAAAGATGGAGGCTACAGTTAAGAGTAAGAGGGAATTGGGTAAGTAGTTCTCAAAGGGTCAGAGTCCCACCGAGGAGGCTGTTGGGGAAGACAGTCACCTGTGGTACTTACTGACAATGTTTTCTTTGTTAATGTACTGACTTGTCCAATTCTCAAATGGTTTCTTGTCAACCAGGATAAGAGAGCTTGTCCTTGTCGGAAATCCTAGGTGGCTGAGCTGAGGATGGGCAGCTGGTGTGGAGTGTGTGTATTTATCTGTATTCTTTTCCATAGGTACCATTAAGTATGTCTGGCTTAATTTAATGGGAACTTCTGGGAGCCGCAGACTGTAAAGGGCGAGGGTAAGGTTCTTGTCATCTCTTCAGGCTCCTCTCCTTCCAATGGGACCTCCTCCTCTCCCTCCCCGCAGCCTCTTCCCTTTCCAACTTGCCTGTGTGTCCTGCGCCTGCCCTTTATTCTCTCTTCCCTCTGTGTTTTTCTTCTGCCTCTTTCAACCACCTTTCCTTCCAGGTCGTTTGAGTCAAGTTGAAGTAGGCTGAAGTAGGCAGCCGGTGTCACCCATTTCCTCTGCTGGGGCCCCCGTCTGTTAAATCAGTGTTAGGGGTTTTATTCTAACACACTGGAACCTCTCTTTTCTTTTCTTTTCTTTCTTTTTTTTTTCTTTTTTTCTCTTCTGTCTCCGTGTAGGTCTCTTTAGTCAGCCTTATAGCTAATGCCCTGGGCTACTCGGAACTAGGTGCCATAAAGTCCCTTAGGACCCTAAGAGCATTGAGACCCCTAAGAGCCTTATCACGATTTGAAGGGATGAGGGTAAGCTATTAAGAGCAGCCGATCCTTCTGCATGCCAATGGAAACTGTTAAAGCATGCTAGAACTGATCACATGGTGGGACTATCATCCCAGCGCGGGCTCTGTGATGCAGCCGCTGAGATGCAGCCGCTGATTTGGTCCTCCACTCTCTTCCTCGCAGCCGCCCCATGTGCAGGGGAGCTGCATTAAGCTGCCTCATCACACTCATGTTGGCCCCGCCCCCCAACAAAGTGCCGCTGTAGAACCTGTTAACACTGGCTCCCTTCCTTTGGCCTGGCTTACCTGTAGCACTTGGGGCGGCTTTCTGGGCTGTTGAACTTATAGGGAGAATCACCAGGTGCAAAGAAGGGGAATTACAACCTAGAAGCCCACTGAAAAGCATAGGTTGAAGGCAGGCAGAATGCTGGGTAGGGGCAGCAGCCAGATGGGTCTGTGGCCTTGAGGTCACTAAGAAAGCAGCCAAGAAGGGACTTGAAGACAGGATGGCAGGCTTGGAACTGGGGGCAGAGCAGAATTTGGCATGACCCCGGGAGAAGAGATGCTTTTCTTTCCATTCTGATTCCTCTTATTGCACCTTGTTGTTCTCAGCCCAGTCCCATAAGGACTGGAGCCTGTCTGTAGCGAAGCTTTTCCCCTCCCCCAACCCTCCGCCCATGCTCTGTGGTCCCTGTCCTCACTCCATCAGAACAGCAGACAATGCTAGGTGATTGCATAGCAGCTGGTTCTGAAATTTCTTGAGACCCCCTTCCTACTTGGACTACACAAGTCCAGACAACACAGAGGTTGTCACCTGCCATATTAGAAACAAGGCTTTCTCTTTTGATGGTTTTTCTTGACTCTTTCTGTTTTAATAATTGTTAGTGTGTACAGATATATGTACACACCCTAAAAAATTGTTTTCCATACAATCACAGGGGCAGCCCGTTCGGTGGTGATTGTTGCCCTGTGCTAATCAGAGGGGCTGGTTATACTTATGGGGCCCAAGAAAGCACACTTAACTTTAGACATTGAATCCATGCAGGAGAGCAAAACAGAGGATGTCTTTAAATGTACACATGTCAGAACTTAGGCATGAAAACAGAACAGTTGCAATGGTCCACTTGAAGTAGACTGACAAAGCTAGAGACCAGGACAGTGCAGCTGTGCCCATTCGTTGTCTGTGAGCCTGGTCACTCGTCCACAGAGCTAAAGGTGACAGGCACTCTTTGGGGACTTAGGAAATTTATTATTTTAGCATATGAAACGAATGCTGTCTGCAATGAACTCCCGTTTACTCTAAGCACAGTCACAGATGGGCTTACTAATGTGAGCCGTCAGTAGCCCTCCCGAGCGGGAAGGACACTTCCAGGGCAGTCAATTTGTTCTACTTAGAAAAGAACTCTAAGTCTTCTCCCACGAGTAAGAGGTTCCAGCGTGTGGGTAAGACAGGTACTGTTCCTACCAATGTGTGCTGCTTCAGAGTCAGTCGATGGTTGAAACGGCCATGGTGTGAGTGGGAGCAGGATTAAAATGTTTGTCTCTGCTTCCCTATCTGCACATGTTTTGCATAAGCAATAATAAGCTTTAGTAGTTTTAGAGTTAATAATCCACCTTGGTGGCAGAAACCCTATGGACTGGAGGCAGCTCTGAACATTCTATCAAAGGCGTTGATTACTAGACCTGAACCTAGTCCCTAACAGGGATCCTGGACCTCCTAAAGGAGGTCTCCACTCCCTAGCACGGCCATCTAGCACTAGGAGCTCTCTCCATTTGGTTGCTTGTTTCTGTCAATGTGTCAAAAGCAGTGGTCATGAACCAGCTGGAGGCATTTGCCCAGAGGAAGTGGTTTGAGTTCCAGATGCAGGAACCCTTCTGGTGAACCCTCCTTTCCCACTCAACTCCTTTCCTCCCTTCCCACTCCTCTCATTTGCCATTCCCCCAAAACTTGGACTTGCTGACTCTCAAGTAGATTAGAAGCCCAAAGTCCAGAATAGGTGATCAGCTCAAAAGGGAGGTTCAGTTTTTTTAATTACCTTGCTGTTTTTTGGTTGAGGTAATGTAGGCGAGAACAGATGTGAGCCCAGAGCTGCAAGCTGCAGCAATAGTGCTCAGTGCAGGGAAGGGAGGTCAGTCCCTGTCCGCCAGCAGTGCTAGCTGGCTGCTTGGGCGAGTGGAAAGGGCTCAGAGATCCATTCCTGCCCTGAAGCCTTCAGCCCTTCCGGGGCGGAGTACGTACAAGAAGATGCGAGGCTACGTTTATAGCAAGCTACCCAGTAGTACCTGTGTTTACTCAAGTATGACTTTTTTACCATGGGGTGTGTGTTTCATTCAGTAGCTTGGCTTCTTCAAAATGCCAGCATTTGCAGGATGCCACCTAAAACTCTGAGCTAAGAAGCCTGACACATTGACCATCACCCATGCAGACGGGCTCAACTGTCACTGTGCTGCTCTGGTGCTAGCTCAGCCTTTCCCTTGAAAGGGGATGTCGTCCCAGCCTACCCTGGGGTACTCACTTCAGTCTCCTCTCCTTCCTCAAACCAAAGACCAGAACTTGCAACAGTCCTGCTATTGGCAAAGGAACACTTGATGTCGCTCCTTGCTTTTCTCTCCTCCATAGTAACCCTTCAGCCCTTGCTGTTAGCGCCAAGGGTGTTTGCTGCTGTGAGACGTGCATGCATCTCTGTGGCCAGTGCAAAGTTGTCGTTAAAGCCATGTTCCCTCTGCCAGACGCGAAAACTAGCTCACTGTAGCCAGAGTAGTGTCCTAGGCAGTCTGGGGATGGCAAAACATAAGAACTAACATCCACTGGATTTTTCTCATCAGTTAAGTTGTGTTTGTATCCATTGCTAAGTATAAGCTGCCTTTGAAAAATGCAGCCCTCTTACAGGTTTCTAGAACCTTCCCTTGAGTTCTGTGTCTAAGCTGTGGAAATCTAGCCTTTTCCAATAATAGATTTCATCATAATTGGAGCAGTGTAATACCCAGCGAGCAGAGGGGGTGATGTGGCGCATTGAGAGCATTGTCGTTAGCAGGGGGCTTGTCATGAGAGGGGAGAAAACACTAACTGGCCCTCCAGAGCAGTCAGTTCTGCCTCGTAGCGCACAGCTTGGTGAAGTGTCCATAGCAAACAGAGCGGTGAGTGAATTCCACCAAATCTGTTTACTATTTTATTTGTAAAACTAAGGTAAGAAGTTCTCTAGTAGTTGTGAATAACAAATAAAACTACACTGCAGAGGCCAAGACTCAGCTTAGAGGAGAAGCTCTTGTCCAGCACAGACGACAAAGTCCATTTTACAGATACCTTTTAGTATATAGGACTTTTTATCCTATGAGCCATAAGGCTCAGATTAGCATCAGACTTGAGAAAATAAAGATTCAGAGAGGTCGCCTCAGGTTAGCTAGCTCCCCCTGCTGTCAGTATCTTGCATCCATAACTTCCTGGAACATGTGGACACCTCGTGGGCCAGGATAGACTGAGTTTGATGAGCTCAGCAGCACCCTTACTGTGGGGAGAATCACAGAGCAGGCATCAGGCTGACTTACCTCCAGGTCTGCACCCCTGGGTGCTGCCCTGCCCCACACCATGGTGTCCCAGAGCTCTGTCGTCACGGGCCACCACACGAGTTTGCAAAGCTTCCTGCAGTCTGCTCTTACTGTTGGAGAAGCCACTGTTCCATTTGTGGGTTGTCCCCTTTGCCTGTTCTCTTCCACACTTCATTGTTTTGTGGTGCTCCCACCAAAGGGTGAACACTGTAGAGTGAGGAGGTAAAAGTCAAATCTATCCACACCTTTGGTAAATGCACAAAATAGCATGGAGAATCTCCAGAGTTCAGAAATCCTGGGTGCCCTTACTTGAAGGAATAGGTGTTTGTAGAGCTGACCATCTGGTCTACAAGAGGTTTCTTGGTCTAAGAATTAAGAAGCAACTGCCTCTCAGTCTAAAGATCTTCACATATGAATTGGAGAGTGACAAAATGGGCGATTTAAACGGAAGAGAAAATATAGCAGTTTTCCGTAAAGGGCAGAACAGGTGTCTTCCTGGCCATGTCTTCCAGTGAGTACAATAGGAAGTAGAAACATACAGCTGTCGGGACAGCCTTTCCAGCCTCAGCGGCTCTGCTCCAGTGTCACTGTGTAAGCTCTGAGCACTGGTTAAACTATGGGGAGGGGAGATCCTGCCGGCTGCCCCCAGCACAAAACCTGGGAAACTGCCGCTCCTAAAGGCTCTTTGTTTTTGTTTTTGTTTTTTTTAATTTGATTCCTGGGCTTCATTTACTAATTTTTTTTTAAACAGTACACCAGTCTTTAGTTCCAAGAGCAGTGATCTAACCCAAACCTTCCAGAAAGCTTTAAGCCATTTTGATTTCTAAAACTGAAGAATGGAGTTGAGGCCTGGACCAAGCAGAGGCATGAGAAGCCAACATATCAGAAGGCAGAACCACAAAGAACCTTCAGTGAGACTCACATCTGCTCTGATTTTATCTTAAACCGTTTGGTAGAGGGAATATAGCTTTTTCTTTCTTCCTTGAGCCTGCAAAATGTGCATGCTCAGCTCTTGCCTGAAAAGAGATAACTGCCTTGCATAGGTGTAAGACTTTCCATACTGTGCTAACCCAGAGGGCAGCTGATTCTGAACAATCGTGCCTTGGTTTTCAGAGGGGGAGTGTGTGTTGAAAACCTTCTAGTGAGATTGTAATTGCTCAGAGTTCCCTGGGCGAGGGTGTTTTGTCAGTTGAAAATGAGGGAGACTGGACTAAGAAATTGTTTTTCTGGTCCCAGGTTGGTGCTTAGAAAAACATTAGAGTCAACTTGGGCAGGGGAATTTGTATAAACTGAAATTAACACGATTTATTAAAATTTACCCAAATATAGTACAGAGACTTACATATTTGGGTCCTGCTTGTGGACCTGTCCAGTTATGCAAAGACAACACGGTGCTTTCATGGCAGAAAAGCCAGAGAAATATCATTCCCCTCCTGGAAACCAAAACAATGTTCTTCTTCACTTGGTGCCCGCACTCAGCAGCCCCCTTCCAATGCAGGTGGTGGTGAATGCCTTGGTGGGCGCCATCCCCTCCATCATGAATGTGCTGCTGGTGTGTCTCATCTTCTGGCTGATTTTCAGCATCATGGGAGTCAACCTGTTCGCGGGAAAGTACCACTACTGCTTCAACGAGACCTCAGAAATCCGCTTTGAAATTGACATTGTCAACAATAAAACGGACTGTGAGAAGCTCATGGAGGGCAACAACACAGAGATCAGGTGGAAGAACGTGAAGATCAACTTTGACAACGTGGGGGCCGGGTACCTGGCCCTCCTTCAGGTGGTGAGTGTTACTGCAGGCTGGCCGGTGGGCCCCGAGGACCAGGGCAGGCAGGCTGCCCACAGAGAGCCCTGCGCAGAGTCAGGATCACTCTCCTCCCCCCCGGGAGGGGGGTCTTGAGAACAGGTCACTCCCCTGTCACTTAGAAGAATCTGCTCAGCAGCAAATAGAATTGCTGCAGGGGAAAAAAGGTGCTAGCCCGGTTCTCAGCCTGTGGGTCGTGACCCCTTGTGTTGCATATCAGATGTCATTTACACTACAGTTCACGCCAGTAATAAAGTTACACTTGTGTTGGGAGTCACCACAATACAAGGACTGTGTTTAAGAGTCACAGCTTTAGGAAGGTTGAGAACCACTGTACTAGAGGGACCATCTTCTCTCCACCAGGCGGTGTGCAGCTAAAGTGGGAGAAGATGGATCCAAAGGCCTGTTTGATAGAGTAGGAGCCCCTTGTGCTAAGGGCAGGGAAGACTGCCTGCCGCCACCCCTGCCGCTCAGCCCCAGATGTGGGGCTGGGTGTGTCAGGGAAGAGGCTCATTTTAGATGCCAAGCTGCTTTTGCCTAAGCTTGTTCTACCAGCTCTAGCCTTCTTGTCCCCTTGCCTATGCTTGGAGCATTTGTTGGCTGAGACCTCAGGCTGGTATGGAGCAGACACACTAACGTTTATTGGATATGTAACTTGAGACAGGGTGCCCGATTCTCTGACACTTTGATGAAGGTAGATGATAATACCTTGCCTGGTTGTTAAGAGAATTTGTGCTTTAAAAAAACACCTCTCAGCACAATGCCTAGCACACAGTTAACTAAGGTGTTGTTATTTTGTGGTTTTGTTCCTGTTACTACCATGCCTACATCATTCAGTTGTTGTAAGTATTAATTGTAAGAGTGCAGAGGAAGCTCCCAGCCTAACCTAACCGTGGTGAGCAGTTAGATGCAGTAGAGGGACAGCTAATGGACACACACACACTCCTGTCCCATGATGGTACCTTTGTTGTCCTGTCACAGTTTAAGAAGTTGAGGCTCCTTGGGGCTTAATGGAAGGGAAGATAGAGCCCTTGCCTAACATAGGTTCAATCCCGCAGCACCACAAAATAATTAGCTAATGAATTAAAAGAAGAAATGGGTTGAGCTCATGACTGGACTCTGAGCAGCCCCAGAGAACCAGTGTGCAGCCTCCAGCTAGCTCAAGTGCTGGTTCTCCACATGTGCCTGGTCATCCAGCGAGGGAAGCGGGCAAAGCCTGGAACCCGGTGAGCATAGCAGAGCTGGAGACTGTTGAGCCGGTTGTGCCAGCTCCAGCAGGCTGAATGAGGACTGAGAAGACCGCATGGAGGAAGCCATTCACAGGCTGCGTGGCGTGTTAGTAAGGATGAGTCCCACGCCTACGGGGTTGTCTGTTTGATGCAGCTGTGAGTGCTTAGGAACCCTTTGTTAGAGTGGCTTCTTGGTGGATGTCCAAATGCCCAGTGGGCTGCGAAGTTCACACACACAGTCTCCCTCCCTGTTGCCACCATGGGCTATGCACTCAGACCCTACAGGCAAGAGTTAGTGCAGCCATTACTGTCTGTTCCTTCGCCAGGCTTTGGTGATTTCAGCCACTGTCAGAGACTCTTTGGAGTCTTTTTTGATAAAGTGACTCCTATGTTCATAATGCTATACTCACCTAACCTATTCTGTATTCTTGCCGAACCTAAGCCTGGCCTTTAGGACCCTGCCTTGACTCCCAACCACTCCCTAACTGGCACAGTCTAATGACTGACTCTGTTTCCCAGGCAACCTTCAAAGGCTGGATGGACATCATGTACGCAGCTGTAGATTCCCGAAAGGTAAGGACACGTGGTAAAATGTGACTGGCTTAAATGATAGAAAGCAACTCTACAGTAGATCCCTCAAGGGCAGAGGGGGCAGAAGAGTGAAGGACCCCCCCTTCTGGACACCACTGTTTGTCCTACTGACTCTGCCTGGCTACACCCTTGACCTTGGTGGCAGTGACTATGCTCAGTCCTGCCACCTAGTGAAAGTGTAGAAGACAGCCCTCCTTCCCCCCCTCTTCCCTGTTCCTTATCCCCAAAGTGACAGTGCCCTTGAAGGACAGGTGTGGACCAGGGGAGTGCAGAGAACCTGAGGCCTTCACCACCTGCATGTCAGCCACGCGAAGGGAGAGGGCTGGTAGCTTTAGCATGTTGGAGTCAGCCCTGCCCAAGACCCCAAGCCAGGAACTGACTTAATGCCTCTTTCCTGCCCTCCGACAGCCAGACGAGCAGCCTAAGTATGAGGACAAAATCTACATGTACATCTACTTCGTCATCTTCATCATCTTCGGCTCCTTCTTCACTCTCAACCTGTTCATTGGTGTCATCATCGATAACTTCAATCAACAGAAGAAAAAGATAGGTGTCCTCCCCACATCGCAGTGGTCACTCTGGCATTGTTTCTAAAACTCAAATTGTCATGGTAGGGCTAGCCCCGTGTCCAGACAGCAGCCCCAGCCAACAACCCCTTTTGCTTGGGACTGAACTTGTCAATGTGTGCTTCACCAAACATTCCCTGCAGTCTCACATTCCTGAGGCCACTCCTGTTGGGGCTTTCCCAGAGGGAGGGGAGAAGCAGCAGAGACTGCCAAACAGAGAAACAGAACTCGTCAGTGATCCCTGGCATCCATAGCATAGTGGGATTTCAAAGCCATCCTCAGAGGGTCCATTTCCTCGCTTGTCTCACGGGGGTAATAGTTCTTCCAAAGCAAACTGGATAACAGACTTTCTCTTGTTTATAAGTTCAGTTTATTTGTCCAGTGAGTCAAAAAAAAACCCCACAAGTTACAAATTTTGAATTTCATAAAAAGTGAGTTTGCCATTTGTGGCATTCAAAAATCTTTCTTTAAAATATTTGGGAGGGGAGTTCTGGGCACAGCGATGGCAAAAGCAGACTAGTCTCTCTTCATAGTTCCAGGCCATCCAGGATTAGATAGTGGAACTCTCTCTTAAAACAAACAAACAAACAAAAAAAAACCAAAAAACTACATTTTTTCCCCTGGATGTAACTGTCTTCTGGTCCTTTGCTCTTCACTTTCCTGCCTGAGAGCCTGTGGTCAGACAGTCCTGTCTCACTGTGTGGCCTGGCAGATCCCAGACCCCCAAGCTGACCTTGGAGGGAGAGGCTCTCTGTTGTCAGCCGGTACAGCAGAGCAGTTGTAATTGTCCTCTTTCTCCATCCTTTACTTTGGAGGCCAGGACATCTTCATGACGGAGGAGCAAAAGAAGTACTACAACGCCATGAAGAAGCTGGGCTCCAAGAAGCCTCAGAAGCCCATCCCCCGCCCCTTGGTAGGTGCACTGGGCAGGTGGAGCTAGTTTCTTACTCCTTGGGGACCCACCACCCAGCTCCCAAATAAACACTCGGATACTTGTTCTTACTTATGAATGCCTGGCCTTAGCTTGGCTTCTTTCTAGACAGCTTTTCTAACTTAAATTATCCCATTTCTCTTTAACTACGTTTTGCCTCTTGGCTTTTACCTTTCTTTATTCTTATCTCTTTCTTTCCTCCTTACTCCGAGGCTGGCCATGTGGCGGGGTGGCTGGCCCCTGGCATCCTCCTCTCCTCCTTTTCTCGTTCCTTGCTCTCTTCCTTAGATTTCTCCTCCTGTTTATTCTCTCTGCCTAGCTATTGACCTTTCAAGTTTTTATTAGACAAACCAGGTATATTAGACAGGCAAAGTAACACAACTTCACAGACTTGAACAAATGTAACATAAAAGAATGCAACACATCTTTGCATCACTAAACAAATATTCCACAGCATAAACAAATGTAACACATTTTAAACTAATATTCCACAACAGGCAAGCTAACTGCATACTGCACCTCTGGTTGGGAGGAACACACTAGGGTCACTGTGGAGGAGGAAGAGAGAAGTGACTGACTGCCTGGTGGTGCCTGCTGACCCCCTGCTCGGGGGCCCCACCCACAGCTCAGAGAGACATCACTGACTGGAGCTAGGAGTGATGCGGCTAGTGCCTGACCTGTGCTGGAGAGAGCACACTGCCAAAATGAACAAAGGGAACTGAATGAAAACAACCCCTCCCCTAACTGTGCAGGATAGGATCTGGTACCCAGGCATGGTGGCACCAAGTCAAGAATGTCACAAAGCTAGAGGCCAGCCTGAGCTACATAGTAAGATTATCTTTCAAATAATAATGTTCTCGGCTGCTGTACCCTTAAACATCATGGCAAGAAGGGTATGATGGCAGGCAGTTTACATCCCATAACCAGGAAGCAGAGAAAGGATGTAGTAGGAGCTGGCTCCTCTTGATGCCATCTGGACTCTAGCCAATGGGCTGGTGCTGCCCATACAGGAGTTCCTGCTCCCTTAACTAGCCTCATGTACATCTAGAGGTATGCCTTACTCATCTCCTGGGTGTTCTTCAGTCCAATCAGCCAGAAATGAAAATGCAGAGAACAAGAGAGGCTGTTTCCCAAGCTCTACTCCACTCCCTGAATTTGGAAGCCAAGCTTTTCTACCACATTAAAATATAAAAACCATGGCACCTGGAGAGGTGGCTCAGCTAAGAACATGTACTGCTCTTGCAGAGGACCCAGGTTTGGTTCCAGCACCAGTCAGCAGCTGCAGGGATCCAGGGCCACACTGCAGGCTCTATCAGCACTCCTGACAGATATTAGGGACACCACTGAGAAGGCGACCGGGAGCACATGATGAGCAGGGAAGCGGCTCTCTGACTCTAAAGGCTTTCGTGAACACTCTCCCATCTTCCCTTTGCAGAACAAAATCCAAGGGATTGTCTTTGATTTTGTCACTCAACAAGCCTTTGACATCGTGATCATGATGCTCATCTGCCTTAACATGGTGACGATGATGGTGGAGACAGACACTCAGAGCAAGCAGATGGAGAACATTCTCTACTGGATCAATCTGGTCTTCGTCATCTTCTTCACCTGTGAGTGTGTGCTCAAAATGTTTGCCTTGAGGCACTACTACTTCACCATCGGCTGGAACATCTTTGACTTCGTGGTGGTCATCCTCTCCATTGTGGGTGAGTGGACCCCGGCTGCGAGAGTGAGATTCCTGAGAGCAGTGAGTCAGGGTGGGCAGCCTGCCCTGCCTGTGTGTCCTCAGCCTTCTCACAGACCTGCCTGCCAGGCTGCGTGGGGAGTGTGTTTCACTGAGCACTCCCAGCCCTGAGGCAGGAGATAAACTTGCTTTGTTTTCAAGAGATTCAAATTCTACCAAGAAAGGCAAAAGAAACTTGTTTTTTAAATGTGGCAGTGGCCTGGGGAGATGGCTTAGCTGGTAAAATGATTTGCTCTATGTCTTCATTAGGGTTTCTGCTGCTGTGATAAACACCGTGACCAAAAGTAACCTGGGGACTCACGGTTCCATGCAACAGTTCACCTTCAAAAGCAGTGAGGGCAGGAACTCAAGCAGGGCAGGAACCTAAGGCAGGGGCTGATGCAGAGAACATGGAGGGGAGCTGCTTATTGGCTTGCTTCTCTTGACTTGCTCAGACTCCTTTCTTATAGAACCCAGGACCACCAGCCCAGCAATGGCCCCACCTACAATGGGCTGGGCCCTCCCCCATCAATCACTAGTTAAGAAAATGCCCTACAGGCTTGTCTACAGCCTCATCCTGTAGCTGCAGGTTCTATTCTCAGTTGAGGCTTCCTCCTTTATGATGACTCTAGTTTGTGTCAAGTTGACATAAAACTAGCCAGTCCACTGGACAAGAATGAGGGAGGACCTGATTTTGATCCCCAGAACCCAGGTTCTGGGGATGGTGTACATACATACTTACAATCCGTTCACTGGGGAGTGAGGGATAGGCAAATTCTCTGGACTCACTGGCTGGCCAGTGTCGTCCACTTGGTGGGTTGTAAGGAACCCTATCTCAAAAAACAAGGTAGATAAATGCCCCTCGACCGAAGAATGGATAAGGAAAATGTGGTATATTTACACAATAGAGTACTACACAGCAGAAAAAAATGACATCTTGAATTTCGCAGGAAAATGGATGAAGCTAGAAAACATTATTTTGAGTGAGGTACCCAGACACAGAAAGACAGTTATCACATGTACTCACTCATAGGTGGTTTTCAAACATAAAGCAAAGAAAACCAGCCTACAAACCACAATCCCAGAGAATTTAGACAACAATGAGGACACTAAGAGAGACTTACATAGATCTAATCTACATGGGAAGTAGAAAAAGACAAGATCTCCTGAGTAAATTGGGAGTATGGGGACCTTGGGGGAGGGTTGAAGGGGGGAGGGGAAAGGCAGGGAGGGGAGCAGAGAAAAATATAGAACTCAATAAAAATCAATAAAAAAAGAAAAATAAACAAGGTAGAAAAAAACTGATAAATGATACCCAAGATTGACCTCTGGGCCTACACACACACACACACACACACACACACACACACACACACACACGGCAATAGTGAAGTATGAGGTAACAAAAGCGTGGCTAGAGATGGCTAATTGAATGTCCTAAGCACATTCTGGGGGCAATGGTCACAGAGGCACTGCTGTAGCCACAGTGCCAGCTACTGAGATGACACTAAGCAAGTGTAGCTGGATAGTCCCCAGATTGTCTCACCGGGACCAGCTACTGAGATGACACTGTAGGCAAGTGTAGCTGGATAGTCCCCAGATTGTCTTACCAGGACCTCACAGCCTCACCAGAACCAGGCTGTCTGGCTCGCTCTCTGGGAGGCAGCAGAAGCAGCACTCAAGCTGGTCCCAAAGTTCATGTTTCCTTCAACCTCAAAACAGAGCAGGGTTGAAGTTCTGGTGGGTGAAGAGAGAAGTACAAGCCTACTGGCTATCGTCAGGACATACTGCCTTCTTAAAAGGCACCCCAACTCTGTGTCCATGCCTTGGTTCCAGGTAAGAATCCTCAGAACCGTGGGAGGCAGCCCAGGAGCAGACAAGTTCCAGGACAGCCAGGGATATATAATGAGACCCTGTCCTAAACAAACAAAAAAGACTTACTTATGTTTATGAATGTTTTGCCTGCATATGTATTTGTGCACCACATGTGTGCCTGGTGCTTGTGGAAGTCAGAAGAGGGTGCTGGATCCCCTGGAACTGGAATTACAAGTGGTTGTGAAACACCTTGTTGGTTCTGTGTACCAAATCCAGGTTCTCTGCAAGAGCAGCAAGCGCACGTAAACGCTGAGCCTCTCTGCAGCCCCATACTGCCCACTTAGACTGCAGCGCCCTGCACGAGTAATAAAGGTAGCTCACATCTTGATGAGACATGCTGTGAGCCATGAGGTTCCCGAGACATGTGGCTGGTGAGCGAGCACTCACATATTAGGAAAGGCCAGCCTCAGCCTAAGTCCGTGTTCCTAGCTTCCCTGACAATGTGACCCTTGCCGACTGGACATGAAACGTCACTAAATGAGCTAGAAAGTCCAGACAGTCCTGCCCCGTGTTGTGTCGCCCTCTAAAACAGTGAAATAGTGGGGCTTTTGATATGGAAGTTTTATCAACTGCTAATATATTCAGGAAGGAGAAGCATGGAAATTCTCTTCTTAAAGTAAAAGGAAAGCCAGCGAGATGGCTACGTGGGTGAGGGTACTGACTGCCAAGCCTGGTGACCCGAGCTTCCTCCCCAGGACCACTTGGTAGAAGGAGAGTCCTCTGACCTTCACATAAGTGTAATGGCATGCACATGCACATACACTCAAAAACAATAAAAATACTAAAAATATTTTTTTAAGTAAATTGACCTGTGAAGTACCCGGAGCGCCCTTCTCATGGTTCGCTGGGGACGGACACTCACCCTCAAGCCTTTGCTCAGGTGTGGTGGCTCTCTGAAAGCTGCCTGCCCTGTAAATACATACATTGTAGCCTTACCTGTTTCTCTTACATAACTGAGGAGCAAAAAGGAGGGAAGGAGGAGTCTGAGGCCACAGAGCCAGCACCAGGTGATCAATCCTAGAGTCACAGCCTCTGTGAAGGAGCGTGCCTGCCCCATCCAGGCTCACCTTCTTTCCCTTCCTGCAGGGCGAGATTCTTTCTGGCTTTTTTTTTTCTTTTTCTTTTTTTTTTTTTTAATTTTTACTTTATGTATTTTGTCTGCATGTATACACGTGCACCATGTTTAACTAGTATCCCCGGAGGCTGGGTGCTGGGAATTGGAAGGTGGCCTTCTGGAAGAGCAGTGGGTACTCTTAACCCCTGAGCCATCTCTCTCAGTCCCAATTTTTATTTTATTATCTTGCGGTGGGTATTTTGTGTGTATGTATGGGTGTGCACCACATGCATGCAAAAACCTGGGGGCCAGAAATGATATTGGATATCCTGGAACTAAACTTATAGATGGTTGTAAGCCACCACATGGGTGCTGGAAATCGAACCTAAACATGAACAAGGGCTCTTAACCACTGCACCACATCTTCAGTCTCTTTTTCCTGGCTTACAACCTTCAAATGAGAGCTTCTTGAGCTTTCTTCGGCTGGTCACAATACATAGAGATCTCACGGCTGAGAGACACTTCACTGGTTAGAAGCTGGTGTGCGTGGATGCTCATCTTGTCTCCTGAGCACAGAGAGTGCCTGTAGCGAGCGGCCCCGCTTCCTCCAGCTCTCGCTGCTGGCCCTTCCACCTCCTCCTCCTGTTGCTCTTCAGTTTGAAAACGATCTGCTTGAGGCAGGTCCACACTGGCTTGCAGTCAACTCCTGCTGGCAGTTTCCCTGCTTGGAAACGGGTTTCTGTTTACATCTTTCAGCTCAGAATCTCAGAGCACCAAGTAAAAGGCCAGTCTGGACGGCCCCTTAATCTCTGAAGCTAGCTCGCTTGTGAGGAGATGGGGATGAGAAACAAACCAAGAGTAAGATATACTGAGGATGTGTAACATTGGCAGAATAATCAGGACATGAAAATCAAAGGGAAGTCTGTCGTTCCCTGTTTGTAGTTTAGAACCTGATGGCCCTGTGGAGAGCATGTGAAAAGCTGTGTGGACACACTGAATAAACGACCCTCCCATAGGAAAACAAAGACCCACTTTGTTACTCGAGAGGAGGGATAATGGGAAGTCACTTTTATCTGAAGAACCAGTCTTACAGACAACAAAATTAACATCTTGAATACATAAATTGAAAGATAGTCCTGTATCCTTTCCTAAACATAGAGGACACTTTGTTATTTATGAATTCACACATAGTAAAATTGTTAAAACTCCAGAGCCATTGAGGCATCTAGGTGCTCCAGGGTTAAGTGCTGGCTGCTGTTAAATTTCCTAACTGCGCGCACATTCTCTGCTTTTCTGTGTGTTTAGAGTGTGCAATTATCTTACTATGAGGGTTCAGCTCGAGTAAAAGGCACTCGTTCTACGTGCCCTTTGAACTTCTGCGCTTCTAATACCAGGTAAGAGGAGGGAAGTGTGACTCTGACCGCAGTAATCATGTCCTCTGTTCCTCCTTTAGGAATGTTCCTGGCTGATATCATTGAGAAATACTTTGTTTCCCCAACCCTGTTCCGAGTCATCCGATTGGCCCGCATTGGGCGCATCTTGCGTCTGATCAAAGGTGCCAAAGGGATTCGTACCCTGCTCTTTGCCTTAATGATGTCATTGCCTGCCCTGTTCAACATTGGCCTTCTGCTCTTCCTCGTTATGTTCATTTTCTCCATCTTTGGGATGTCCAATTTCGCATATGTGAAGCACGAGGCTGGCATTGATGACATGTTCAACTTCGAGACATTTGGCAACAGCATGATCTGCCTGTTTCAGATCACAACCTCGGCCGGTTGGGACGGCCTGCTGCTGCCAATCCTAAACCGCCCCCCTGACTGCAGCCTAGACAAGGAACACCCTGGAAGTGGCTTCAAAGGGGACTGCGGGAACCCCTCAGTGGGCATCTTCTTCTTTGTCAGCTACATCATCATCTCCTTCCTGATTGTGGTGAACATGTACATTGCCATTATCTTGGAGAACTTCAGTGTGGCCACAGAAGAGAGTGCCGATCCGCTGAGTGAGGATGACTTTGAGACTTTCTATGAGATCTGGGAGAAGTTTGACCCTGACGCCACCCAGTTCATCGAGTACTGTAAACTGGCAGACTTTGCAGATGCCCTGGAGCATCCTCTCCGAGTGCCCAAGCCCAACACCATCGAGCTCATCGCCATGGACCTACCCATGGTAAGCGGGGATCGCATCCACTGCTTGGACATCCTTTTTGCCTTCACCAAGAGAGTCCTGGGAGACAGCGGGGAGCTGGATATCCTGCGGCAGCAGATGGAGGAGCGGTTTGTGGCATCCAATCCTTCCAAAGTGTCCTATGAGCCTATCACAACCACTCTGCGGCGCAAGCAGGAAGAGGTGTCCGCGGTGGTCCTGCAGCGTGCCTACAGGGGACATTTGGCTAGGCGGGGCTTCATCTGCAGAAAGATTACCTCCAGTAAGCTGGAGAATGGAGGCACAAACCGGGAGAAAAAGGAAAGCACCCCATCCACGGCCTCGCTCCCCTCTTATGACAGCGTAACAAAACCTGACAAGGAGAAGCAGCAACGGGCAGAGGAAGGAAGAAGGGAAAGAGCCAAGAGGCAAAAGGAGGTCAGAGAGTCCAAGTGTTAGAGGATAACGGGAAGGGAGCTCACCCTGGCCGAACCCAGGCAAGTGACAGCTTGTTTACGAACTTCCTGATCTCAAGGATACAGAGCAGCTGTGGAGACGCTGTGCCGGAAGACCTAGACCAAACAGTCTGCTTACGTGGGACACGGTTGCATCTTGAGCAGTGACCTGCTGAGGGCAAAGGACCCTGCTCCCTGGACTCAAGATTTTCTATTGCTTGGACAGGTGGTTACTGCATGTTCCACACTCAGTCAATGCAACTTAGGACTACACTAACAGGATACAAAACAGAGGCGGCTGCCGGGACCAGCAGATTGCCGTGCAGCCAAATGGATTTTATTTTTTCATTTGTTAATTCTCAGAAGCAGAAAGCATCATTTTAAAAGTTTGTTTGTTCATACAAACAAATTTTGCATTCTTACATTAGTTAAGCTAAGCAGCAAAAAGAAACACACACACACATTCAGCCAATGTCACTAATTGTCTATTTCTTTGACATAAACAGCATCTTCTCCACATGGGCGTCACGTGGTTTGGAGATGGGTGGGGAAACAATCAGGGTTTTTCAGGCTGAGGAGGACTTGCTCAGGCCAATTCCAAACATTGTGCTCGTTCAACGCGTAGAAATGATTTGCATGATGGCATGCCGTGATCAGAAGTCATGCATGAGATCCATACACACCCCTGCATTGGGTCGGCCTTTGGACGGGACCCAGCCCTGCACCGTTCACTGTATTTGGGGGAATGGTAAGAGTTCCATACCGGCTGCAAGTCTTTCTGAGTTCTTAGAAGTCTTTCATACCTCTGGGTAGGGAAACATAACTAACCAATTGACCACCACCACCAGAACCAATCCAACCCAACAAGCAGATGGATCCGTTGTGTGTACATGTTTAACAGACATCTCAACATAAAGCCATTGTTGCACATTTTGCAAGGTAAACTATCTAATGCTGCTCTGTCCAGAACATGGGGAGACTCTGGCCCCAAATGGCTTGTACTATTAATGTCACTGTAAAACCAAATCCTAGGGCTTAAAAAAAAAATAGAAAAAGAGTTCATTTGTATCTCGCAATATTATAGTGATGGGGAACTGACACTTGGGGAGAGGAAAAAGTGCTATTCATAGTAGCATGTTATCTCTAGGAGGCCTTTGGGGGATCATGGGGTGCTCACGTCATTCGGTGTCATGTCTGTCTACATTATGGCTTTTCTCAGGCTCAGGTAGATGTGGGAAGGGGTTCAGGAACTCTAGACCTGCAGAGGGATTACCACATGCTCCCATCTGCTGGTTCTTCCTGCCTCCATCACATTCCTTCAGCCAGTGGGACTTCCCTTCCCAGCCTTCCAGGGCTGGGTAAAGGCAGCAGCGTTGCTTGGGGTATGGCTATGAGCTCTTCCGTTTGTGATCTTCAGAATAATGGTTACTAGCAGGACCTGAGGTAGAGATGGAGCCAGCTCTGGGCCGAGCCCACTTAGTCCTGTTACTGTGCTGGCTTTTGTGAGAAAGGGACTCCGTAGTAATTCTTTCGGGTGTTGCAGCTTCCCTGGCGTTTCCTTTCTGTCCACCTTGCTGTCTGCTTAGTGGCCTGCCCACTGTCGTCGGGAGATGGCTTCTGAGGAAGCACCACATCTTCCATCCCATCTCCTGCTTTGCGGAAGGCAGCTGTTAGTCCAGGGGCATCTCACCTGACCACAGGGGTCCAAAGCCAGGATGCCACACTTGAGCGTCAGAAAGTCTCTCCAAACCAAGTGAACGCCATCCTTCCTGAGCATAGGGTATAGGGAAGTAAGCAGTCCACACTAGACACTCTAGACCAATCTGCCTTGCAGTAGAAGCACTTTGGATGTAATCTCACAGTCCACTCGACTAGTTTCCATAGAACAAACCACAGGCAGTCAGTGAGCAGAGCTTTCTCTCGTTGGACCGGTAGACACTGTCCAGCTGTCCTGAGCGTGCTGAGAGCAGCCTGGCAGTGTATCCGTGCCGCTGCCGCTAGGGCGGATGTAGAGAGCCACGTACAGGTGACGTCGTACACAGCACAAAACAGAAGCTGACGTGTGTGGTTATTCTTTTTAAGAGAATTATAAATACTGTAATATATAATTTTATTTTATTGGCATGCCTTTTGTAAATACAAATTACTAACTTATTAAATAGGAAATGGCTTCTGGCTTATGCCATTGTCATGTTTATTTTTATTTTTTATACTTTCTTTCTTCTTAGAACTAGATGCTGTCAGCCAATGTACACCCCAACCAGACAGACAGACAAAAAATTTTTTATTGCTAATGGTCTTTTCCAAAACAACAAAAATATATTTTTGTTCCAATGTGCAATAAATTCTAACCACTTCTATGCAAGATTTGGCTAAACTTAATCATTGTTCTTAGATCTTGAGGTGGGCAATAGCTGTGATCCTGCTAGGAACACCAAGCGCCATGTTAGTACTGTTGGTAAGCTGCTAGAGCCTAGATCTGACCCCTCAGAGAGCTAGCAAGAGCTTCAGGGAAGAAGCCACCCCACCCACTGATTAGCCTTCACCTGCTGCCCCTCCCCCTCCTCCCCTCCTCCCTCCCTGGCTCTCTGTCCACCCCGCTCCGCTCCACACTTCTGTTCCGTAGGCCACCATCACCAGCAGTTCTCACCGCAGTCAACAGGCATTGAACCTAAAGAATTGCTATGGCAGTTTTTGGTTGGTCTCTTTTTTTGTTTCGTGTCCTCACAGAGCGAGCAAGTGGCAACGCTTTGCCAAATATCCACGAAGCCCATCAATCAAAGAGCAGCAGCAGCAGCAGCAGCCAGTACCACTGCACATATATATATATAGATATATAAATATAATATAAATATTTATTTTTTTGTAGCCGGGTCCTTGGTGCAGTATTTATATTCCACAATCTCCTTTAAAAATAAAAAAGGACAAAAAGCAAAAAAGTCATGTGATGCTGTTCATTTAAACGCAGAGCCAAAGCCCTTGAGCAGCAGCCACCATGACTGCTGGCTGTGTGAAAACACTCCCCCTGTTCCTTAACTTCCTGTGGTTTAGGGTGAGGAGACTGGGACTCAGCAGAGGCTGAGAGCAGGGAACCTTCCCGAGTCCACATGGCCTGCTCTCACCCTCTGGACGCGAGCCACTTGGGCATCTGAAGCTGTGGGCAGAAAGAAACAAGCTCCCGAGCAGGGCCCCTGGAGCTACAGTACCCAGAGGGCTTCTTTCACATTATCTCCACAGCCTGCGTCACCTGTCAGAGACCAATACAGTGTTGTTAGTGAATCCATGGAGGCCAATGCCGAGCTAAATGAGACATGATTTTAAAAAGTCAAAAGGAAACAATAAAAGTGATCCTTCTCACCACCCAAGGGGAGCCTGTCTCCACAGCTGCTGTTCAACTTGCCCATTTTTGAATTCTGGAAGGTTCTGGAAACTGGGGACCCTGGAGCATTTGGAGAAAGGAGAGCCAGCACCTCCCGATGCCGGCTAAGTAGAGACTGTGCAAAAAAGCCAGGTCCTGATCCCCAGGTCCCTGCTGCCGACTCCATGTGGCATTCCTTAGGCTGAACCCTCCCTCAGCTGTGTCACCCAGCAGACCCCAGAGATGACCTCAGTCAACCCAGCTGGACTGGCCTTACTTCTGCCTTGTTCACGGAGATGGTTTAAGGAAAAACTAGCCCCACCCCCAAAGCTAGTGCAAGTACGATGCCCAGGGGCTCCTACTCCAAGAGCTAGTGCTGGGCCGGCCTCCATCCGCTCCCACAATCAGACCAGCAGACTGGGCTGACCCCCTCGGGGACATCCCTCTCCAGGCCGTGTCTCCTGGTCTAGGAACACTCAGGAGGATCTTGAAGTGCCCACTCTAGTCCACTCTAGACGCTGAATGGAGAGAGATGGCTGGTAGGTCAATCCCCATCTTTGTCCCTCTATGGAGGGTAAGGACTTGGTGACTTGAGTCCTGGGCATCTTCTGTAACGATGCCTCTTTCTTTTCTCAGATGTTGCCCAAAGTTTTGCAAAAAGCTTCGTTCATTTTTCAGGTACTCCCCACCCCCTAGAGAATCAGCTGCCACCAGTCAGTCGGGGAGGGGGGCTTCGGGAGAAGAGGAATCTGGGTGTGAGGCCAAGGCTTGCACCAGGCTAGTGCTGCTTGGATCTGCCTCTCAAGGCTTCCTCCATTAAAACACTCCTGAGGCGCCCCTGCCCCTGCCCCCACTGCTGTTTGCTGTATATAGAGGCTAAGTGGGGCGAAGTGGGCAGGTGTGCACATGTGGTATGTGTGTGTATGTGTGTGTGTGTGTGCGCGCGCGTGTGCGTGTGAAGAATGTACATAGGTAAAGGGGAGCGTGGTCCAGTGGTTCCAGAAGAGGGACAGAACTGTGTTCCATCCCTAACTTGACCACTGGCTCGCTGTGTGGCCTTGGGCAAGTCACTTAACCTCTCTGTGCCTCAGTTTCCCCATCTGTAAAATGGGGGTAATAATACTGACCTACCTCACAGGGGTGTTGTGAGGCTTTAACTAGATGTTTTGTAAAGCGTTCTGAGCTACAGAGACCAAGGCGCCAGGGAAGGGCAAAGCATATTTGGACTTGAGGAAGATGAACTAGTCCCATAAACGCTGCTATTCTGAGAGCCATTTTAAACTGCACCGCTCCACTCCCCGCTTCTCATCACCAGGACGGCAGGTCGAGAAATGTCTTTCCTTGCACTTGCTTCTGGGGGTTGTGATACTTCTTTCTTTCCCCTTGCTGTATCTCCCACCGTCCCCCTCGATTCTTTCCTTGTTCTGTTTATGCGGAGATGGCAGAAATGCTCGAGAACTGAGAATGTAAGTGGATGGGAAGTTTATAGTCTGAATTTTCAATTTTACTTTGTACTGTACATCTTTTTACTTTAGAATTTGCAATAAAGGGTTACGTCAATCTTGTTTTCAACTCTCCTCTTGGACTGGCCTGTCCTTCTGTCATGGCTTTTGCCCCAAGCCCCTTCCCCTGGACCTGCCTGGCTACAGATTCTCCAATCTCGGCTCATCCCTTGGTGGTGGGTGGGAAAGTGCCAGGGTTGTTCCCACTGCGTCCTCAGGAGGCCTTGCCCAAAGGATTGAGTGCTGCACGCTCCAGGCAGCTCCGGAGTCAAGAGTGCGGCTGCTCCCCTTAAGGAATGAATGGTGAGCAGCTTCCTGGCGTGGAATGGATACAAGAGTGTATCCAAAAGCTCGAGGCTCGGCCGGCGGACGCTGGCCAACGCTGGGGACCCCTGGGGATGCCTGGGCCCGGCGGCGCCAACCATTTCCACCAACCAGTTCCAGACTGCGCCCTCTACCGCCTTTGGAAACTTTATAGTGGTAGAGCGCCATGGGGCGCGCTGCTCGCTGTTCACGGCAGCGGGCCGTGGGGGGACGGTCCCTGCGGCACCCAGGTTCGGGGCAGGAGCGGCTCTGCTTCCCAGCGGCACGGCGCTGGGGACGGCCTGGGCCCGGAGGAAGCGCGCGGGGCGGGATCGCCGTCGCCGCCTGTGATCCGCAGCGTGAGCACGGTGATCAGCGCCCCGGTGCCCAGCGCTCCCACGAAGCCGACGAGGAGGCCGAGCACCAGCGGCCCGATCCAGGCTGCTGGGCTTCGCGTGTACGGGGGCTGCGGCAGGCGCTCCACGATCAGCTCTAAATCGTCCCAGGAGGGCGCGGGGACCCCGGAGCGGCGGGCGCGCGGGGCCGGGGCCGGGGCCGGGGCCGGGGCGGGGGCCACGGGCGGCTGCACGTAGTTCGCGCCTGACCTGCGCAGCTGCAACGTCGCCTGCTGGTGGAGGTTCTTGGCCAGCTCCCGCGCCACATCGGGGCGGCCGCTGCGCCGTAGCGCCCGGGCCACGCGGTCCCACGACAGGACCGGGGCTTCGGCGGCCAGCCAGGACGCCAGCGCCTCGCGGCAACCGTCGGACACCTCCCTGGCCCCGGTTGGCACGCCCTCCTGTCCCTCCGACGGCTGCGTGGCTGCCGCCCGCCGCCGTCGCCCCACGATACCCTGCGCTCCGGGAGAGGATGTGGACGGCTCGGGCCGTGCCAGCCAGTCCTCAGATAGCCGGGCCAACTCGGCGTCCACGTCGGGCTCGGGCGCCTCAAGGAGCGATCGGAAGTGGCCGCACTCCTCCGGGGTCAGCAGCTCCGACAGGCGGACTGCTGCGTGAGGGCCCATGGCGTCCAGCGCGCCCACGGGGGCCAGCGCCCGGTTGCAGAGCACCAGAACCAGCGCCCACGCCATGGCAGGGCCTGAGGGAAGGGCTCCGAATGCCGCAAGGCCAGGCATTGTGGCGAGGGACATTCGTGGAACACGGAACACTGCTGCTAGAAAGGAGTTAGCTACTGCGCGGGGGTGGGGGCGGGGTGCGCACAGATCTGAATGCCCAGGGTCTAGGGGGAAGGGGTCCTCAGCAGCCCCCGCTGAAGGCAGGGATTGGGTGGCAGTCCGGGCCTTATATTCAAACGCCTAATCTAAACCCACCTCCCACTTCCCATCTTCTCATTCATTTATTGTCCTTCGACTTCTATCAGAAGCTCTGGATTCATTCAAGGCCCAGATTCTCTCAGCATGTTCTCGCGTCTGCTAGTCTAAACCCTCATCTTCCCAGAATAGGGCAAACCCCCAGTTCTTCCATCCCATCACACTGGACCCCCACTTACCTAACACATCTTTTCCCAAGATGGCTTGAATATAACCTCCAGTCTGGCAGTTTGGCCTCCATGGTGAACCCTGCTATCCCATGCCTTCAGGAAGCCACACACACCGCTCACACACATCATAGCCCCTCTAAGAATCCCGCACCCACCATCTTGCCCATCGCTGCAGCTACACCTTTGCACTGCCTCAGCCAGGAGACCAAGTGTTCAGCAGAGGTCTGTTGACTCAGCGGGAATTCTTGTGAATTCCCAGTGTCCCCTATTCACCCACGTGCAGAGGCTACTCCAGGGTAGCTTAGGGGCCTGCCTGACTCCTCCCACCTCAGGTCTCCCTACTGCTGCCCCCATTTTGTGCTCTTGTAACAAACATGAACGATGTCAACAATACTCTCTCCGGCCTCCGTATTTTACTCACCTTTACCCCTCCCACCTGTGAAGGTTCCTGACTTGACACTCATGGGTACTTGTGTGGTGTGTGGGTGTGTGTGATGTGGGCCACCTGTGTGTATACTGGTATAGGCCTGAGTCAAATAGGCTCCACCATTCTCTGCCTTATTCACCGAGTCTCGCAGTTGAACCCAGAGTTCAAATCTTACTCTGAGGGAACCCCTACTTTTGCCTTCCAAAGGCTGTAATTACAGGGGAGCTGCCATAGCAATCCATTGCTACATGGGTGCTGGGAGCTCCAGACTTGGTCTCCACACCTGCATGGCAGCACCCTGCCAATGGAGCCATCTCCCCGGCCCTCTTGGGCTTTCTCTGTGTAGCCCTGGAACTCTGTAGACCAGGCTGGTCTTGAACTTACAGAGATCCGCGTACACCACCACTGCCTGGTTCCTCTTGGGCATTCTTGAGAGAAGCCCTGTGTTCTTCATTGGCATACTCTTCTAGAAATACTAGGGGCTACTCAATAGAAGTCCCCAGTGATTGCATCAAGGTCAAACAGTTGTGCCAGCTGTGAGGAGCCCTTATATATTTATATGGTCTGTTTGGAGGACTGTCCTACCATGGGTTCTCGGGGGTGTCCTTGGCAGTTTGGGGCGGTTGTTTTAGTCAGCATCCCCACAATTTTGTCATACAATAGGTACATGATAAATTGCAGGAGGTCATATCTGGACCTCCAAGGACTCTGAATCCTGGAAATCCCAATTGGTCTCTCCAGAGGTTGCTCCTGGCTTTGCCTCCTGTGAGCCTGTAGTGAGCCCTAAAAGGGAGCCCAGCATGCTGTTCCCCTTGGCTTGTGGCAGTCGAAGACCTGAGATAGTAGTGGGCCCCAGGCTCTCCATAGCTCCACAGTGTCCCTAATTTCTCCATCTCTCGATGGAGCTGTTGAAGATCGTCGGGACTGAAAGGCAGTGAGGAAATGGACATGGGCTCATGTGGTCTGAAGCACCGAGCTTCGGGTGTCTCCACACCTTGCCTTCTCCCCTACGGAAGACAAGCATGACTCTCACTTGCTCAAGCAGGGCTGTTGTCATACTCGAGGGCCCCCTCCCTCTTCACACTCCCTTTTGTTCATGCATTCATTCAACAAACACACCCACACTTACATCAGCATCCAGAGCCAGATGGACACTTACATCAGCATCCAGAGCCAGATGGACACTTACATCAGCATCCAGAGCCAGATGGAAGGCTCTGGATGTCACCTCCGGTCAGCAAATGACAGCCACGGGCACGGGGTGAACAGCAAAGTTCTGCTCCTGCTGAAGGGACAGAAACAACCTGAGCAGCCAACGCTCCCCGCACCCCACTACCCCCAAGAAATCCTCCGAATACCACACGGCATACTTTAATACTGTGTAATTTTTTCTTTTAAAATACAGTCTCTTCTGAGGTAGACAGACCACAACTGCAGAGCATTATCAGACAGGAGATAAATATGTCCATGTACAACACACAGCAAAATGAGGTAGAAATGGTTACAGCTGAAGGAGAGGATCCCAACCCAATAGTAGCAGAGGGAGTGGGCAGTCTATGTGCCCACTCCTGCAGGGCACGCTGTCCCCACCCCTGCACTCCACCCCTGGATTCTTTGGTATGCCCCCAACATCACTAGGGCTGGACCCACCCTGCCATCCTGCCCCATGCTCACGAGGTAGGTGCTGCAGCCGGGGGCTGATTCTTGTGCAAAGCTTCCAAACCTGGAAACAGAAAGAGCCCAGCAAAGGAAGTGTAGGGACCCTGGGGATTGGTCCATGAACCCCCTAGAGGTGCTGCTGCTTGAAGGTAAAGCTGGGTTCCCAACTCCACTTCCCTGCCCCTCTACCCCCCACCCCACCCCCAGACCTGAGAGAACTCCCTTATCCCATGTTCCTACCAAGGATCTTTTGGCAGCAGCGCTCTGTGGCCTCTGGCTCCAGAGAGAGGCTCGGAGGAAACAAGGACTAAGGGAACACAGCAGCTCTCCCGTTCACACTCAAGGCTAGCGCTTGCCCTCGGTACCTGGCCCCTGCCATGTCTCTCATGCCATCCTCGGCACCCAGAAAGTGAGGAGGACGAAGAACTGTAGGGACAAGCAGGGGGGCTAGGGTGGGACAAAGATGGGGAATGTTCCTTCTTTGCACCAAAGATTGTGAAATGGTCTGAGGAGCTGAAAAGCTGAAGCCCCATTGCGGGAGCAAGCAGGAGGAAGAGGGTTTGAAGAGAAGGGCTCTATTTCCTACGTCATGTCATCCTCTCCAGGTCCCACAGTCTGGGAGAGCAAGGAAATACATTCCCCACAGAACTGTCTCCAGAGCCATGCTCTCCCTCCTGACAGGTCCCAGAGAAACAGGAGGCCTGGCTCCTAGTAGTCAATACTGTGTCAGCCAGACTTCTGGCTAGACCATCTTCATTCTGGGGGGAATCCCTTAGCCTGGTATAGGGAGCCTCTGACTAAGCAGGTGTCCAGTGAGGTAACCTGAGAACATTCCACTGGGTCACCTGAAGCAGGACATGAGCCAGAGTACCCCAACCCTCTGTAAGTTTCCCAGAGAACCTGAAGCCGAGGACTGGGACCCACAGGAGACTGGCCAGAAGGAAGCAGCAAGTCTCCCTGGCCCCCTGGAGGGCCCTGCTCCCGCGCATCTCTCCCTTGCAAGCTGGGCCTGGGGAGGAAGCCTTTAGTTACATTCTGCTTCTGCCCCAACAACAGCAGTTTGGGACTCGTTTCTGGTCTTCCTCATCAACCCCAGTCTCTCTGGTCTGGGAGAATCTGCTCCCCTGGGGTGGGGCCTAGGGGTAACAGGAGAGCAGAAGTCTAACATTCTTTCTAAGGTCAGTTTCTTCCTGAGTTGTCAAAATAAAACGAAAAACAGCAAATCCTACACATCTTACAAAAATAAGAGGCCTAAAATATTAAGCAATCTAAATTTCTGGGACTTCCCCTCAAAAATGAACAAAAAAAAAAAAAAACCCTTCTTTGGGTGTTTTTCCCCTTGTTCCCACCCCTAAGAGCCAAGATTTCTAGTGGGTAATATACTGAGGGGTTGTGGGGCTCCCTACCCCCCCCCTTTTCAGCCTCTGGGCCAAAAGAACTTCTGCCAAGACCCTGCAGAGTGAATGAGGAGCAGAGGAGGGAGGAGACTGAGGAGCCACACAGAAAAGCCCGGAGGGTGGTACATGAGGAGGGGACCAGAGGGAGGAGCCAAAAGGGTACAGGGATAGTATGGGGAGGGGTCAATGACAAAGCCTCGAGGAGAAACTAAGCCTAAACAGAAAAGGTAGGATGGGAAAAGAAGGGTGGCGCTCAGAGGACAAGGAGACAAAAGGATTACGGAGAGAGGACAGGAGCTCCCTAGGCCCTGGTGCCAGCTCCTGTCGGGTGTGCCCAGTGGATATGGCGAACTTCCCATCCATAATAAATAGGAGAAACCTGAGTACACTGGTGCATATGGCATCGATCTGCCTGGCAGAAGCATTTTCCTTCCCATGCGAACGAACTCACCAGCAGAGCCCTCCCCTCTTTCACCCCCACATTCATCACTCCTTTGGCCATCCTCTGGCGAAGGTGGCATCTCACCGGCCATCCTTAGTGTCCGGAGCCATACATTTTGTCCCACTCCACTAGAGAGTCCAGCTCCTTGGGGGAAGCCCGAGGGCCCACCTTGGCTAGAGCAGCCTCTACGTCTTTGTAGGAAAGGGGCCTCTGCAGTCCGGAGAGGCCGACCTCGGCCGCTGCCTGCTGGCACAGCTGCCCCAGCTCGCCGCCTGAGAAGCCTTGGGTGCCCTGCACCAGGACGGCCAGCTCCCGCTCGCTCAGCGCACAGCCCTGCTGAGCCAGCGCCCTCTGCAGGATCTGCCCGCGCGCCGCGCCGTCGGGCAGCGCCACGTACAAGCGCAGCGCGAAACGCCGGCGAGTCGCCTCGTCCAGGGCTGCCGGCCGCGAGGTGGTACCCACCACCAGCACGCCATCGTGGCGCGCGCTGCAGCCGCCGTCCAGGCAGGCCAGCAGAGGCGCCCGCAGCGAGGCCCCGTCGTCCCGCGCCGGCAGTAGCGCGTCCAGCTCGCTGATGAGCAGCACCGCGGGCGGGCGGCAGCGCGCAGCCGCAAAGGCCGCCTGCAGGAGGCGCGCGCCCTCGACGGCGCCCGAGGCGGCCAGGCCGGCCCCACGCAGGCGCAGCAGCGTGGCGCCCAGCTGGGTGGCGAGGCAGCGGCCCAGCAGCGCTTTGCCGGAGCCGCGGGGCCCGAAGAGCAGCACGGTCCGCGGCGGGCGTGCGCTGCCGGGACAGGCGGGTGGCCTCAGCAGGGGCCACAGCAGCTCCTCCTCCAGCGCCGCCTTGAGCGCGCCCTGGCCCGCCACGTCTGCCCATTGCACCGGGGGCCCGCAGTCTACGATCTTGCTGGTCACCAGCTCCAGGGTTCCCGGGTCCACACTCTTGGGAGGTTCCCCCGACGGCGCCGTGAATCCTCCGCGGGTGGCCGGGACCCGCTCGGGGGGAAACTTGTCAAAGGGCTCGAGTTGCGGGCCGTAGGCGGGGGACCCCAGGACCTTGAGAGCGCCGCCGCCGCCGTACTTGACGGGCCCCTCCTCCGTAGCTGCAGCTGGCTTGGCGCGGAACCCGTTGCCCCGACACTCGGCGTCATCCGCGGCGGGGTAGGCGGCGCCGTCGGCCGCGGGGGCCTTGGCGGGCTCGTAAGCGTACTTGCGGTAGCGAGCCTCCGCGCCCTCGTCGACCGCCTTGCGCTTCAGCGACACGCCCTCGACGGCGGCGGCGGTGGGGAAGCCGTAGGGCGCGGGCCGGGGCGGCGCGGGGGCGGGTAGGGGCGTGGGCGCCGCCAGGCCGGACGGCAGGTAGGGCGCAGGGGGCGCGGCGGGCGGCGGGAGCGCCCCGAAGCCGGGCTGCGCGGCATAGCCGGCCGCCGGGTAGTTGTAGAGCGGCGCCGAGGGCCCGTAGCCGGGCGGCGGTGCTGGCTGCAGGAGCGCGGCCGGGGGCGGTGGGGCCAGCGCCGCGCTCGTCTGCGCGCAGTAGCCGGGCGCCAGGTACCCGCCCCCGTAGCTCGTCGCGTAGTCGGTGGCCCCCGACGGGGCCCCGCACGCATTGCCGGTATACAACGGCTCAGCCAGGTTCCCCGCTACCACCGGGGAGCCCCCGAGGCCCGCGGACCCACCCCCGCCTGCCGGCTTGGCTCCTGGGAGGCCTTCGTGGAGCGAGCCCAACGGGTAAGGTGGCTCCGGCCCGGGCCAGGGCTCCGGGTCCCCTTTGGCGCCGTTGAGGAAGGCGGTGTCACTGTAGCTGGCCAGGCCCGGGCGCTCGTAGGGCGAGTCCAGGACTCCGGAGTACTTCTCAGCGTAGCGCTTGAGGAGGTTGGAGGCAGTGAGGGCGGAGATGTCATCGTGTGCCCAAGCGTAGTGGCAGCGCTGGCGACCCCCTGGAGGCATCTCCAACTTGTGGGCCGGCGATGGGGTAGTGGAGGAGACGTCCAGGTGCTGCTCTGGCCACTGGTTGAGGGGCTGGGCGTGTTCTGGTGTCCAGTGCATCTTTGTCAGAACTGCAGGCAAGAAGAGCAGTGACTGGTCAGCTCCTGCAGCGGCTCTGGGGACCCACTGACGGTCCCCAGTCTTAGATGATGACAGGCTCTCCCTCCCAACCTTCTGGACCTTTTGTTTGCTTGCCTGTTTGTTTGTTTGTTTGTTTGTTTGTTTGTTTGAAATGGTTTCCTTGGCACCAAGAGGAACCCAGAAGTGCCATGGTTAGCCCTAACTGCACACGTCGGACAACAGCAATCTTCCCCACAGCAGCTGTGCCTCCTAGGGAACAAAGCTCATTACTGGGACCCAGCAGAGGAAAGGGCCAGACTGGAAGAGCTAAACCATGAGACTGGGGAGTGACCAATACTTGCCGTTCACCCACTGTGTGCGGGCCATGGCAGGGGTGTCAGAGTTTGTAAGGATTAGTAAGGCAGGCCCAGAGCTCCTGGCAAGGAGGTCCAATAAGTTGGCATTCCAAGATTCTCTGTTCACCTTGGCCTTCACTGAAACCCAAAGTCCATTTTGGGCCTGAGGTCAGAAGTGCCCTGGAGTGTGATCCTGCCCATCCACCCTGGAAACCACAGTGGCTAACCCAACAACACTTATTTCCTTGCTATTTGATTTCTTTGGGCCTCTGCCTAAATAAACTAGAACCCTGCCAACTAGAACATGCCTGTTCACCTTACAAACATTGTGTGGAACGGGCAGATAATTTGCTGAACTGCATGGGGTAATATGGAGCATGCAAGTGACTTTCAGCTGCATCCCAGGGCTGGATAAGTACCTGCCTGCCATGCTCAGGGACCTGGGATCAGCACTGAAGGGGTTTAAAAAGTGAACGCTAATTTGTTCTGAGTGTCCCAGTCACCAAATAAAGAGGGAGGTGCGATCACACTCACTTTGCAAAACACCAGTTCTCAAAAGGAACAAAAGTTTCTGGTATGTGGGGCCACGGAGCAGGTCTGTGAGCTATCACAGTGTCTCTGTGCCATCAACAGCAAAAACAGTCCAAGGCCGTTCCCTAAACTGTCCTCTGACACCCACCAAGGCATGAATCCTGAAGTAGTAAGAGATTCAGAGCCTGAGGAACAGTTTTGTCTTGCTATGCGGCTCCCATAAGCCAGCCTAGCCCAACAATAAAACTTCAAAGACTAAATGAAGTGAGTCCGTGGTATACCAAGACAGCCCAAGCTTTTGATGGATTTATAAAATAGCAGGTTCTTCCTTCAGCAAACTTTGTATTGGTGTGTGTGTGTGTGTGTGAGAGAGAGAGAGAGAGAGAGAGAGAGAGAGAGAGAGAGAGAGATGCTCTTCCACATTTCACGTCCTTGTTGCAATGGCTGACTGAAGCCACTGCACCAACCTGGGAGATCACCCTGCATTTCTAGACTAGACAGGAAGGAGGAAGGGGGTTCCCTAGGTTTCAGTACAGCCCTAAGTGACTTACATATCTTGTAAAACAATCACGGTTGAGGCCAGGGATGTGGCTCATTTGGTAGAGTTCAAAGCTCACACAAAGTCCAGAGTTCAATCCCCAGAGCCTCATAAAGCCAGATGTGGTGGGTGGGGCATGCCTTCGATCCCAGCACCTTGGAGTTAGAGGCGGGAGATCTGAAGCTACAGAGTGAGTGAGGCCAGCCAGGGTTTCAAGAGACCGTGCCTCAAAAGCAAGCAAGCAAACAGAATTCGCTGTGGAAATGAAACGAGCTTGGCGTGGTGACTCATCTTGTAACCAGAGCCCTTCCTTGGAAAGCAGAGGGAGAAGGACCGCCACAGATCTGAACCAGCCTGGTCTACACGGTGAGTACCGGGCCTCCTGAGATACAGAAAGAGACCGTGTCACAAGAAAATAAAAATAAGTTTAAAGAAAATCAGAAGTGAGGCATTTACATATATAGTAGGTAGCAATGATGAAGCCATATACTGAACAGGTTCATGAAGCAAGGGGCTGAGGTGGAGGACTGGGACTCTGCAAATGGGTTAGAAATAAGGCAGTGCTGAGCGCTGGTCCTCCCTGTGAGGACATTCTCTCTCTCCTTCCTTTCTTCGCCCTCTCCCTGTGTTCGTGTGTCTCAGACCTCATTCCTTGTTTTCATCTTCCTCTGCTTCCCGGTTTGCTTTCAAATTCCTTTTTTTTAATTTTTTTCCCATTCTTTTAGTTTTTTTTCCACACCCTATATTTGGATTGGTTTTCCCTTCCAAAACTCCTCCCCATCCTTCCTACCTCCTCCCCACCCAATTTTATTCTCTTTCTCTCTCAAAAATAAAACCCCCAAACAAACGAATAAACAAAAACTCTACAAAAAAAAAAAAAAAAGAAAATCAAAAGAACTAATGAGATTTCAAGAATGCCAAAAACAAATCAAAGTGAAGCAAAAAGTCCACACACACACACACACACACACACACACACACACACACTGGAGTTAGTTTGTGTTGGCCAACTGCTCCTGAGCATGGAGTCTGCCCTGGAGTGTGGTTGATACACCCAGTGATCCTCAGTTGGGAAAAGCTGATTTTACCTCTGCCAGAGAGCAGGGGACTGAACCCAAGGCTCCTGCAGGCCAGGTAAACACTGGAGCATTGCTTCTAACTTCTCTGCAAAAACTGTATTGAGCAAATAAGGATGGCTAAGATGGCTCAGCCAGCCGGGGAAGTCAAGTAAATACCATCCTTTGTGAAGTAATAGAGGGGCTTGCCTGAGGCCCTGGATCTCAGGAGAACATGCCTCTCCTGGCTGAGGACTCACCGAAGAGCTAGTGTCTCTGTGGCATCTTGAACAGTCACAGGGAGCAGTGCATCCCGGATGACAGAAACAGTACACTCTGAATGCCAGGGCTAGCCAGACGCAGTAATGCAATTATGCACACCTGCATTCTTTGCACTCAGAAGGAGCCCTGGAGTTTAACACCAGCTTTAGCAGTGCAAAGCGAAACAAACCACGGCTGGCCTCCTTGGCGCACTGTACTGCCACCTGCTGGAGATATATCACAACTTACAGAGCTGTACCAGGCTCTTGTACTGTGTACACCTACAAAACTACACACTGAGCCTATAGAGAGGACCGAGAAATACAGTTTCTAGAGTCGTGACGGTGTGTGTGTGTGCGGGAGGCTGAAAGCAGTGTTTCCTCTGGTTGTGCACAGCCACCATACTGGCAGCGGCTGGTTATTCTTGGAAAATGAAATGGGCCCCATTTTCACTTTTATCTACATCTCTATCAACCTTGTAGCCAAAGGGCCTGCTGGTCCACCTTGAAAAAGCATGACCTATGCACTAATACCTGAGGGTAATAGTTCTGGAAGGTACCAGCAGCTGGAAGGAAGAACAAACATAGAGGTGGGGGATATGTGTTCAGAGTCCCAGCTCCTGCTGAGGGTTTTCAAAGATGAGAGCCATTACCTGGTGAAAGAGGGGCAGTTTTCTGGGACACCAAGTCACAACTTATCCACTTCCTATCACCTGTGCCCTGGCTCTCAATTTCTCAATACAGAGAATACTTGGGGACTATGTCTCCCTTGAGTGCACTGACCCTACAGGGGAGGAAGGGCCTGGACTTGTCCCCATGAGCTTCCTTCTCCCTTGCCAGGCAATCTTGACTAAGTCCTCACCAGGTACCACGGGGAGTCACTCATCGGACACTCTGACCTGCCCTCCCAGCCTGACTCCCGCTCTCTTCTGCAGAAATCAGCCCTCTGTGGCGGAGACCGATGCCTGGTATCACCCCATACTTCTTAATCACTGGCCTGTCTCTTCAGATACTTTAGATCTTTTTTCCCCCGTTTTAGCCAGGAAAAAAAGAAAAATGAAGCCACTGCCCCGTTTTCCCCCTTGCTTGCAGCTGTATACATACACCTTGTAGGCCAAAGGCCTGGTAGTCTACCAACCTCAGCTGCAGATAGATCCCCATCCTGTGCCAACAATCAGTCCAACCTAAGTGCTGTGCACAAGTTCCTCCCATTGGGAATGTAACTCTCTTCACAAATCCAAGATGACCTCCCTTGGCCCTGGGTCCCCACTAACTGCCAGCCTTGCTTTGTTCCCCTTCTTTTGGGGACTGCTGCCTACGTGTGGTGAACGTGATCTGCCACATGTCCTCTAGGCTAGCAGGTAGGCAAGGAGCCACATCTCGAGCAACTTGGGCTTTGCTGAATACTGGAACACGCACTTCCCTCGAGCCTGGAGATGGAAAGGATCTGGTCTGAGTCTGAATCTAGTCTGAGGCCTGGGCACAAACGGAAAAGGGAGGGAGGCCAGGCTCCAGGATCTGCTTTCAGGTTGAAAGTGGTAGCAAAAAGGATCCCGGAAACACAGCAGACTGCAGGAGTATGCATTTGAGAGTACAGGCCCCCAGCAAGAGTAGTTCCAGGAGCTTCCTCCCAGACCGAGCCACACCAGCCTGGCCTTCGTATGGATGGCGATCACTAACTCCCTGCTCCCTACCAGCCCTTAACACCCCTACACAGCCAACCTCCCCCTTCCAACTCACTCTATCCTATTATAGTTCCGGGGTCGGCAGAGCCAGGGGTGAGGAACACCAGGACTTGGGCAAGAGCAGAGCCCTGAATAAGGGAGACCTGTTTCAAAGTCACAGCTAGACACTGACAGGGCATCCTGAGCAGACTACCCAACCTTATGGAACCTCATTTTCTCCAGATTAAAGGGCATAATACATAACAGGTAGAGGATGGAGGATTTACAATAATGTTGAAAGGCAGTACAAACTATAGGCCCCAAGTAGTACCCCTCTCCGGCTTAGTGGTGACCTGGGGGCTGGGGCAAGGAGCTGACTGGAAGACTCCTGCCAGCAGGACAGGACAGGATGGTCCTCCCGCCACTTCATAGACTTCCCCCATGTTGGTGCTCCAACCAAATGAGACAGAGATGCAGGGAGAGCCCTGCCTCTCTCCTAGATACACAACAGATAGGAGTCAAACTCTGGCCCTCGGCATCTTCCTGCAGTGCCCACCTTCAAGCCCTTCAATGCTTTGCCTGAGAGTCATAGTGCTGGCTCCTGTCGGTCTAAGAAAATGGCTCCCATATCTTCCTGTAGACATAGCTGTCTTCCAGAACTGTGGATTTGGTCTTCGTACCTCATGGGGATTTGTATCCTCTGCCCAAGCAGCCCAGAGAAAGCTGTCCCTTTCCCTGTGGATACGCAGTCACACACAACAGCGTGTGGACCAGAGCTGGCAAACAGTCTTTAGTTTGGGTTTTGTGGCTTGCCCTAGTGGTAGCTGGGACTCTGAACTACACACACACACACACACACACACACACACACACACACACGGCACACGGTATGATAACCAGCGGTTACAGAACTACTGAATGTAAGAATAGTTTCTCCTACAGCCCCACTTCTCATTGGAGGAAGCCCGGGATTGTAAAGATTGATTCAGCCTTCACAAGCAGCCTTAGGGCTGCACTGCCTCCCTGCCTAAGAGCGCCCAACCCATCCCTGTGCTTTGACAGCGTAACCAGCAGACCCCACGCTGTCACTGTGTGACCACCAGCCAGACGCCCCACCTTGCTATTCTTTACACTCTGTCAGTAACTATCGCTTCCACGGGAGAAGCCCAGACATTTCACTGCAATCCTAAGGGTTCTCAGAAGTTAGGCTGCACAGTCTCGAGTCGGATGGGCACAGACAGCACTCACAGTGTCAGCGCCTCTCTCCAGTTCCCAGAAGCTCCTTAAGACCTCAGAAATTCTGATTCCAGATTCCATTACCCATGGGGGGGTGGCCATAGTAGAGAAGGGGCATCTGGCCCCCACTCAGCTGTAGTGGAGGAGGGCTCATGCCCCTTTCTGGGCAAGCCTCCTCCAGCTCCATTATCTCAGCCTGGGACAAAAGGACCAAGTGGAGAATCTCATTGTGGGGCCTCAGTATGGAGATCTCATTAATCTATTCACACAGGCTCCCACAGGCCTTTTGTCATAGGCTTTTTGTCTGCTGCTTACAACTCAGGTCCCAGGGGTCCGCAGTCCCTAGCAGAGCCTGAACAGGCCTCACTGCTCTGGACCCTGCCCCTCATGCCAACCCCCAGCCATTGGAAAAAGAAGGAAAGACAGAGACATGGGGACCTGGAGGACTGGGCACTTGCCCCGTCCTTGCAGTTACCACACAGAAACCTCTCTCTCATGCTCCAGGCGAGAGAATAGGCCCCAGGACAGAGGGACCCTCCTGCTTAGGGGATGCTCTGGGGGCCTGCCACAGACCCTGGTATAGCTGGGGCTCAGTGCATGTCTAGGAATTAGCAGAAGCTGCCAGGAAAGCGACCATGGTCCATATTCACTAAGCATATTATCTTGTAGCCTTTTGACACTTTCAGAGTCGCCAACCGTGTGCCAGCTGACAGACAGGCAGAACTGGGTCAAACTGTGACCCAAGTTTACAGCTTTGATAAGCTGAGTGTGGTCAGGAAGAAAGGGAGGAAACCACAAAGGAGGAAGAAGGAATGGGGAGGGATGACCAAAAAAACCAGCATTTGAGTTAGGAGGGTAGGGCAAGGGCTCTGTCCAGCCCAATGACTGCAGTGAACACAGCACTGTGTACTTAAAACTGCCGCAAACTAAGTGTTCTCGCCACAAATAACCATGTGGAGCAATGTGCAGAACTGTGGGACTTAACCTTTCATTGAAAACATTCAAGTTTTTGTTGTCAATTAAATATTAGGTTAAAAAATCACTACTATTCTTACAGCTCTGGTAACTTGAGTTTTTCGGTGCTAATGGAACATTGATGGAGTTTTTTTGTTTTGTTTTGTTCAGTGTAAATGGGTGTTTTACCTACTTTGCACCAAGTGTTTACCTGGTGCCAAAGAGGCCAGAAGAGGGCGCTGCATCTCCTGGACCTGGAGCTACAAATGGCTGTGACCTGCCATGTGGGTGCTAGGGATTGAACCCAGGTCCTCTGGAAAAGCAGTATTTTTAACTGCTGACTTATCTCTCTAGCCCCTTATTAAGAATTTTTAAAAGATTTTTAAATTGACCAGGCAGTGGTGGCACACACTGTTAACTCCAGCACTGGGAGGGCAGAGGCAGGTGGATCTCTGTGAGTTCGAGACCAGCCTGGCCTACAAGAGCTAGTTCCAAGACAGACTCCAAAGCTATAGAGAAACCCTGTCTCAAAAAAAAATTTTTTTTAATCGTGTGTGAGAGTGTGTGTTTCTTTGTGGGGCTATGTGCACATGAGTGCAAGTACCAGCAGATGTCAGAAGAGGGCGTAATATCCCCTGGCGCCAGACTTATAGACCACCCAACATGGATACTAGGAACCTGTTGTAGTTATCTGAACCAGGCAAAGATGTATTACATTTGTTTACAATGTAAGGCTGCAGAATATTGCCTTAACTGTGTAAAGATGTTTCGCCTTGCCGGCCTAAGGACTGGTCTACTAAAGAGCTGAACAGCTAATAGGTAGGCAGAGAAAGAATAGGTGGGGCTGACGGGCAGAGGAGGAGGAACCTAGGCTGGAGAGAAGGAGGAGACACCTGGGACAAGAAGCCAGGCAACTATTGCCAGACAGACAGACAATATAAGCAGTGAAAGTAAAATATACAGAAGTAAGAAAGGTAATAAGCCGAAAGGCAAAAGGTAGATGAAGAGAAACCGGTTAATTTCAGTTCAAAGAGCTAGCCAGAAAAAAGGTAAGCTAAAGCCAAGCATTCAAAACTAGTGTTGTGATTTGGGAGCTGGTTGGTGACCCAAAAGAAAAAGCCTTGTACAGGAACCAATCTTAGGCCCTCTGTAACAGTAATATATGTTCTTAACTGCTGAGCCATCTCTCCAGTCCTGCCAGGTTGGTTTTCTGTTTGTTTGAATAGCAAAGAAAGGGATGGGGCAGGGGAAGAAGAAAAGATTTATTCTGGAAGCTCAGAGACAGCCAAGGCTATATCTGGGGCTGTGGACACCACCCAAAATGGGTCTGCAAAGATTGGAGCCTTGGCACAGACTCCAGGCCCAAGATAAGAAAAAAAGGAAGAAGTGTGCTGAGCTGCACGCAGTGTCCAGTCCTCTCATTTAGTCCCCTCCACTTACAGAAGCAGACAAGGCTAGAGCAATACCACTGAGGTGTGGCCCACCCGAGAAGGGGACGTCTCTTCCTTCGGAACCACCGTGTTCCCTGTGGCAAGGTTCGTGTGCCAACTGAGGAGCAGTGTTTTGAGGGAGCAGGGGAGCAGGGGCTTCCCTCCCCAGCTGTTCCTCGCTATTCTCCTGGCTCAGAGCCACAGTAAAGATCATGGCGCTGCAGAGGGGTACAAGAAACAGGCACAGGGCCGGGCGATGGTGGCGCACGCCTTTAATCCCAGCACTCGGGAGGCAGAGGCAGGCGGATCTCTGTGAGTTGGAGACCAGCCTGGTCTACAGATCTAGTTCCAGGACAGGCTCCAAAGCCACAGAGAAACCCTGTCTCGAAAAAAAACCAAAAGAAAGAAAGAAAGAAAGAAAGAAAGAAAGAAAGAAAGAAAGAAAGAAAGAAAGAAAGAAAGAGGCACAGGGCTGGCAGACATGAAGGAAAGGAGTGAAGAGTGTCCGCTCGCAAAGCTGTTTTCTGGACCGATTCTCTGTTTGCCTATATCCATGTTGCTTATGCTCTGGTAATTGTCTGTGAAGAGCACAGGCCTCTCTGCTGAGGGGTACCAACCTAATAAGACAATGCAAGCCACCGTTCCTCCTGAGATATCTAGAAAAATCAGCCCAGCTCACTCAGAACATCAGGCAGGCTTTTGGCTCATGACACCTGCCACGTCCTGTCTCTTACTAAGTCTTCCAGGCCCATCAGGGTCCACAGTGAGCCCTGTGTCTTCCCAGGCCCCCCACTGCTAACCCCTTACCTCCTTGGGGAGGCTGGATAAAGTCTGCATGGCCACAAGAACCCAGGGCCAACGGGCTGATGAGTGGTGTATGGGCTTCCTCTTGGGCCCTGATCCTCCTCTGAACACCCGGTGGCATTGCCCCGGTTTCTCTCCTCTCCTGCAGGACTATTTCCTCCTCTCCACTGTGTCCTCATCAGCCCACAGTAGGCTGTGATTGTTCCCAGTGGAATAAGCTCTGATTCCCCTGTGCCTGCTTTTTAAGACTTTTCCAGAACCAACTGCTTGAAAGTTGCCCAGATTAGAATTTCTGATTCCTCTCCTCCCGTTTCATCCTCAAACTGGTCCAGCTCTGTGTTCAGGCCCAGCACACCACTCACTGGTGTCCTCACCCATCTCTGCTGACCTAGACGCCAGGCCAGAGGCTCTCCAGCTACCCCCCCCCCGCCCCGGGCCACTCGCCAGCCTCCACACAACCACAGGCCTGGGCTCTGACTTCTCTCTCCACTCAGGTCTTTGGATGATCACAGCCAGGCTCAAAAAACTTAACCATCACGTGTGTGTAGATGCTACCTAGGCAGGGTCTTGCCACCTTGGTTTCCTAACTGTACTCCACCATGGCTGACACATGTGGCCTCCAGTCCAGCTGCCACCATGAACACGGCTCAAACTCAAAGCTGAGCATAGTAGCACGCGCCTGTGTAATGTCGGCACTTGGAACCTGGAGGCAGGAGCTTCAGGAGTTCCTCACCAAAATCAGGAGTTTGAAGCCAGCCTGCAAGACACTTTGCCTCAAAACGCCAAGACAAAAACAAAAACATGTCTCTAGATCTCTGGCTACCACCCCATCCCACACACTCTGAGCTCACTTCAGATCGCTCGGGCAGATGCCACCCGTCATCAGCCACTCCTTCGCACCGCACCAGCTGGCTCTGGCTTCAGGATGTGTGCAGATGACAGCCCTTTCCAGCACCCCCCCAGATGTCTCCCCCTCGGCCCCAAGACCGCACTGCGCCTACTCTGAGCTCCTCTAGCCATCGAGAGGCTTGGAAACGAGTCTGCTTGTGTCATTCCTCCAGAAAAGCTTTCTGTCTTCTTTGTGTGTGCGAGTGCAAGGTGAGCACGTGTGCATGTTTGTGTGTGTGGAGGCCAGAGGCTGATGTTGAATGTCTCCCTAAATTGCTCTCCACCTTACTTTTTGAGACAGCATCTCTTGATGAACCTAAAGCTGGTTGATTTGGCTAGGCTAGCTAGCCAATGAGCTTTCAGCATCCATCTGCCTCCCTGGGCTGGGATTCCTCTCTGCACTAATGCATCTGGCTCTTTTGTGGGGAATGGAACGCAGGTCCTCACAATTGCATGGCTGAGCCATCATCCCGGTCCTTTTACCCTTAAGTTTGGATGGCTCCCACTCCTCGCAGGTCTGTTCCCTTAAGTCCTGCACCTGGCCTATCCTCACCCTCACCTGCTGATCCTCCCACCCGAAGGTACTCATTCTCCCCACAGTGGTGCTGGGAGCACCCTCACGGCTCAGCTGTCACCTCACTTCACATACTGTCCCCTCATCCTGATAGTCTTGCCAGCATTCGTCTTATATGAGCTATCTGTTGCTTTCCTCTGAGGAACCACTAAAAAGCCCCATGAGAACAGGGAGTTTTTGTTCTTCACTGTTCTTTCCCGAGCAGCTAAGACAGTGCCTGGCACACAGCAAGTTCTTGATAGGTTTTAGGATGAATGGATGGACGGATGGATGGATGGATGGACGGGTGGGTGGATGGATGGATGGGTGGATGGGTGGGTGGGGGTAGTGGACGTCAAGCGAAGACTAGAGCCCAAAGGCATCCATTCATCCCGGGTCCCCGGGACCCACCAGCCTCGATTCTCTCATCTCTCTTCTGTTCCCATCCCACAGACTTCCAAGGGAAGACAAAGGGGGCAATGGAATTCCCATCAAAGGCCATGGACACATGGTAAAGAGATCAGGGCCCTTGGGACCCTGCTTCCTGGAGGTAGTGAGGCCTCCCCGCCAGCCTGGCTCCTCTTCAGGGTGGGGGTGTGGGGAGTACTGCCCCTGGTCTCCTCATATGTCAAATGCCAAACAGCAGGAGGTCAGCATGAGCAACACTGGCCAAGTGGCCCCATCTGGGCCATGTGTGCACACATACGAACTGGGGGGGAGGGGGCAGCAAAGAATCCCTGTCTGTGTCCTCGGTCAGGGCCACAGCCAAGCTGTGACCATCTGTTGTCCTGTTAAGAGGCCGGACCAGGGGCTGGCACCCTTGAGGAGTAAGCCTTCCACTTTTCCTGGGCTGGCAGTATTTGCAGAACTTTTAGCTATCATCGACCCTTCCTTCTCAGTGCCCACCAACAGAGTCTCTGCTCTTCCATTGTATGAAGGATGGGGACAGGACTCTCCCAAGGTTGTAACCGTTGTTAAGAGCAGTGTGACTCAGCCCATGCTTCCAGCTTCCTGCTCCCTGCTCCAGCCTTGGTCCTGGTGGCCTTGCTCAGGATCATTGTCACTGAGTCTCCAGGACTAGGCCCAGCCACCTGCCCATGCCCTGACTGCCCACTCCATCTAGTCTAATTTCACCTTACCCCCTCCTCCAGGAAGCCTGGTCAGGATGGCAACCCACTGAAGTCCCTCCAGCCCCCCACATCTAGAGGTCTATAGCCAACCCTTTCCTGCTCTGGCTGTTTGATCCATGCAGGATCTCTAGTCACGGAGAACACATACAGCATATCCACGTGGTGCCCCAGGAGCACGATGTGACAGGAAGGGTCCTGCCTCGCCACCCAGCCAGAACGAGGCAGGGATACCATCTGTTCCCAAGCACTTCATTTAGTGCCCACAGCTTCTAATCCCACACTATCCAAAAAGCAGCCACCAGCCACAGGGAACTGTTTATATTTAAATCCATTAAAACATAATAAAATTACAGTGTGTTCCCCAACAGCACTGGCTACATTACAAGCACTCGACAGTCATGTATGATATCAGCTCCATACAGGACATCACCAAGGAACGTTCTGGACCACACTGCTCTGTTCTGTAGCCTGAGCTTTGTGGGACCATTGTGGCAGGCTGCTCCTCAGGCCTCAGGTGGCCTTCCTCAGGACACAGGCTGTCCCTTCAGCCTCCCTGGTGATTTGGACTGCAGCTTCCCTGAGATGACCTCAACCCCACGGGGGCAGCCCCTCCCCCAGCCTGTCTGGTCTGCCCAAGAAGAGCAGGACACAAGGTAGGACAGGGCAGTTTGTCATCTGGCCCTTAGGCTGGCTGTGCTTCCCACCCCCACTGGCTCCTAAGCACCCCTCCCCCACCCTGCTCACCATCCTCATCCTCATCCAAGCCCAAGGACAGATGGGGGCCGGCAGAGGGGGAGAAATGTGACCACAGTGAAAGCACTGCCAAATGACAACAGATCTGGGGGTCACAGCTGTGTCCCCTGAGGCCTGGACAGTCCATGCCCGGCCTTGCTTGGGCTGATGTTAATCTCCACCAGGGAGTGAGAGAGTGGGGAGAAGCAATGGAGACTCTTAGGGGAAGATAATCTTAGCTGGATTATTCCAACAGATACAACCCAGTCCCGCCCTTCACATGGACACACACACACACACACACACACACACACACACGCACACACGCACGCACACTCACTAGCCTCCACCAGGTGGAGCTGTAAAGTGGGCTCCCTCATCATCTGAACCAGGTAAAGGCAGACCTTGTTCTGAGCTTAATCCTTGTTCCAGGCTAGCTGAATATCCTTTGTCTCGGTTCAGTGGTCTGAGCAGGGTGGACATTCCCCAACCCCCTCACACACACACACACACACACACACACACACACACATACACACACACACACACACACACAGCTGCTTCTACAAACCCCCTCTCAAGGTCTTTGACCAATCACAGCTCTGACAAGTAAGTCCCAGTGTCCAACAGTCCCCAGGGAGTGTATTAGCACATTTGAACCGCTCTGGCCTCCACTGACAAAGCCTGGGGCCTCGGGAAGAGCCACAGCAGGAGGGCGGGGCCTTTGGGGAACTCCCAGGAAGAGGCTCTACATTCTGGGGCTCAGAGGAATTTGGGGGCCTCGGCTCCAGCAGTGAATAAGCAATCCATAAAATCCCAATTTGCACACTCACTGATCAAACAGTCTGTCTACAACCCTGGGAGGCCAGGGTGACCCCCAGACCCCCTCCCCACACTCTGAAGAGCCTAAAGCTGGAGGTCAGGGAGACTCCCAGACCCCCTCCCCACACTCTGAGGAGCCTGAAGCTGGAGGCCAGAGTGACCCCCAGTCCCCTCCCCACACTCTGAGGAGCCTGAAGCTGGACAGCACACAAAGCCGCCAATGTCGATAGGACTCAGTCCTCCCCAGGAGCTCGGGGACCCGCCAGTGCCTTCTGTGACCTGGCTGCCTTTGGGGATAACTCTGCCAGGCCCCACAACCTGTGTCCACCTCAGTAGATCAGGGCTCTACTCTCTGGGGCTGCCCTGAGGCTGTCAGGCCTGACTTAGTCACTTTTCCAGCTCAAAGGCCCTCTCTCTCCTGCCCCCACACAGCTTTCCCACCTCCAGGTACTTACTGTCCCTGCTGAAGAATGCCCTAAGCCCTACCCTCCCACCACCCCATCTTGCTGCCAGGACAGGGCTGTCAGGACTGTATCCTTCTTTGAGCCATCTCCCTGTGCACACCAAGGAGAAAGAACCAGCCTAGATAGGACCCCTATGTTTTGAGTACGAGACATCATCTGGTTAACCAGCATTCTCTTTTAAACAAAGCCTTACCATTTCAGACTCTGGGTGATGAGCCAGGGGCCTCAGAGAGGTCACCAGAGCTGACCTGTTTGCCTCTTGCCTGGTAGGGATGGGCTAGAAGAATGGGCACACATGTTCCCTTGCTCAAGAGAAGTAAGTCGTGGGCTGGGAACAGTTTGGAGGGCAGGACAGCCCATCCTACCACACTACCCTCGAGCTACAGTTGCAGTCAGCCAGGAATTATCCCTGGTCCCCGAGGAAGGCAAAGAAGGGAGCTAATACAACCCAGTGTGCTTTCCAATGGCTAAAAAGACCCCCCAACACACACACACACACACACACACACACACACACATCCTCATCAAATCCGAAGGACAGTGGGAACCAGCAGAGACCTCTGGGAGCCACCATAGAGGGGGACTGCAGTATAAACCAACAGCAGGACACCCTCCTTCCCTTTTCCCTCCTCCTCTTCACCCGCTGTTCTTAGAGTCCCCGCCCAGCACAGTTTAGACCCACCATGGTCCTGAGGGAGGCAGGTATTAAACAACCAACAGAAGAGCGACCAGGGCTAGGGGTTTCTAAGGCCATTCTAGGAGGCCCAGAGGATGATTGTGGGGGAGGGGTCACCGCCCTTCCTCCTTCCCACAGCTTATCTGTTGCAGAGGGTGAGCACAAGCCTATGGGGTGAATGGCACGCGTCTGGATCTCTGACCTCTAGTCCAGTGTGAACTGGCAGAGAGGGCAGGGTGCCTGTGGGCCCCGAACACTTTCAAGGCAGGCATGCTGGTGGGAGCTGGGATTGAGTAGGCAGCAGTCAGGGCAGGGCAGGTTCGAACCAGCTCCTCAGAGGCCCGGAAGAGCCCTGGAGAGGGACTGCTTTCCCAACAGAAAAGAACAAAAACAAACAAACAGGACCCTAACAGGTTTGAAGGGAGACTGTGGAGAAAAAGACAACTTAAGAACCGCCTGCAGGGCCCTGGGAGCACAGCCTGCAGCCCTGAGTGCACGGGCTCCCAAGGCTGTCCTAGCCAGCCCTGCCCCTCTAGCCTGTGTCCTGGGACATCGTCCACCAGCCTCTCCTCTGTCTGTTAGAAACCCCAGGCCTCATGACGCCCTTTCTGTCACTGTGGAACTACCTAGGCAAGATGGCCTCCTGAGAGCCCACTGACCAGATCTAACCATCCTGACCTTTCCTTTTCACCATACCTGGGACCTGAGGAGTCAAGAACCAGATGAGAATCTATAGGGCCTGCCTGGATGTTCAAGGACCTTGGACTCCATATGACCCGGACACCTTCCACCTTCTCCCTTCAGAGTCCGTCTGTGCACCTCAGGCCGTCACTACTCAGAAGTCACAGCCTATGTCATGAATCACCTGGTTCCACCGACGGTCTCTAAGATGGCCCTCCACAGTTGGCCCCACGTTTGAACCCTCTACCTCTGCTCTCCGGCCCTTCTTCTGTCTAACTACAAGGCGGGGGTCCCCCAGTCCAAAGCACAAAGCCAGTTCTAACAAGGAATAATAGACAGGATCCCGTCAAGTGGCCCTGGCAGGGAGATCGCTGTCCTGCCCAGCCTCAGTCTTGTCTCTGTCATCTCTCCAGTCCCAGCCGTCCGTTTTCTGAGCCACCCGTGCTCACTCTGCCAGGCTCTGTCTGGCCTTCTGCCTCAGCACCTTCCCGTGGTCCACACTGGGGAACGCCATGCCTGGCCCCTCTGTTCCAGCACCTTCCCGTGGTCCACACTGGGGAATGCAATGCCTGGGCCTCCGCCCCAGCACTTTCCCGTGGTCCACACTGGAGAACGCCATGCCTGGGCCTCCGCCCCAGCATCTTCCCGTGGTCCACACCGGGGAACGCCATGCCTGGCCCCTCTGTTCCAGCACCTTCCCATGGTCCACACTGGGGAACGCCATGCCTGGCCCCTGTTCCAGCACCTTCCCGTGGTCCACACTGGGGAATGCAATGCCTGGCCCCTGTTCCAGCACCTTCCCGTGGTCCACACTGGGGAACACCATGCCTGGCCCCTGCTTCACTGGCCACCGTTCTGATGCTTACTGACAGCAGCCATCAATCCCTGCTCTACGCTCCTGTGTGAATCTCCCTAGGGCAAGCTGCCTGGCAGAGCACCCCACGCTGCTCTCCCCCACACTCACCCTTATCCTTCCTCTCTTTCACCACCTCCCCAGACACAAATGGGATCAGGAACCAAAGCCTTCCGGCAAGGGGTGTACCCATAATGCTCCCCAATAATTTTAGAACAGCGACCTCAACCGCCCAGCAAAAGTATTCCAGAAAAAAACCATGATCCGCACTGAACCACACCTGTAGCCTGTGTAACAACCTTCTGGAGATAGTTTGGTTTCTCCTGGTTGAACCCTGTGCTGTCCCACTTCAAATCAGCTGTCCTTTAGGGCTCAGCCCCTCTCCCTTTCCGCAGGCGGCAGCGGGCTGTGGGGAAGAGGCACCTGTGGGGCTGACACAGGTGCTGGAAGAGGAGGCTGTCACCTGCTGCTTTGCAGAGCTGGGGTCACTGCTCTCGGGCAGAGTCTGCCTCTTGTGAGCCTGCACCTACGGTTCACCTGCCTTCAGGACTTAGTGCCTGATGGGCAGGGGGCAGGAGACTGGAGCTGTCGGGGCTCTTGGCCAGATTTAAGCCAGCGGCCCTTTTCACAGCTGGCAAGCCTGTGAACTGTTCTCAAAAATACTTTTCATTGTATAAAAAAAACTGTAAGAAGGGAAAGAGTAGCACTGGAAAACTGACCTATTTATGAACTTCCTAGAGGTCCTGGGACACAAGCCTTGGGCCAGAAGCCCAGTGTCTCCTCCAAGGCTCCATGTTGCCCTAGAATCTAGTTGCCTTGGGTTGGTGTAAGGGTATGCAGCCTCCAAAAGGTTTAAAGTCTGGTTGACCCTTTTTCCCAAATGTGTTCCATTCTTGTGCATGATGGTGGATGAGAAACACACCCCACAGTGCCTGCCTCACCAAAGATGAGGAAACAGGCCCAGGCAGCCCACCTCCAAATCCCCAGGCGGACAGACCTCCCGGCCTCTCCCCAGCCCTGGGGTGCTGGGCTGAGTCACTCAGCTATGCCGCCTGGCCGGTCCACCTGGGTGTTGAGAGGGAAGAGCTGTCCTCAAGGGGGTGGTTCCCACGGCTGCAGGACCACAGGAACAGAGAGAACAGGAAAAACTGGGGGCGGATGATAAGCGAAGGCTGTGTAGCCACCAATTCCCCTCTGCTTGCCCCGTGGGGTTCTCCACATATTACCCACTTCATATATGCCCGATATTTAATATTCACAACAGTCCAAGAGAGGGACTCCCATGTGACGGAGAAGGAAACCGAGGCACTGTTCCCTGGTCTAAGTCACCAGGCAAGAACAGGGGGCCCAAGGGATGCCATTTGATTTAACAGTTAAGAATAGTATCACTTGATTCTGCCTCCTATTGGCCTCCCTCACCATTACCAAGTCTCCCTAGAGCCTCTCCCCATATTACAATCAAAGTCTCAGCTCAGCACCCTCTAGAGCTTGTGCCCAGGTCTGAGGAGCTCTGGCTGCAGTGTTAACTCCCGAAGGCAGCCAGACAGACTCACTGTCAGGCTCAGAGGAAAGCCACCACCGTTCCCCACTCTTTGGGAAAACGGCAAAGGTTCATGGAAGGTGAAGCTGAAAGTTCCAGAACCCCTGGAAATGCTGTGCCCCCACCAACAGGGACACAGGACATCAACGCTCCTCTGGGGTACCCCCTGCAGTTCCCACATGGGTGGGTCCCAAGATGAATCCCTAGACTCCCTCGCTCCCAGTAGCCCACTTTCCAAAGTTCTATCTTTCTCAGTGAGGGGGCCGAGGGTCTAAAACTCAGGCCCAAAGAGAGAGTGACAGTAGAGGAACAAGACAGAAGGGTGCCATCCCCAAAGGACATGTCCACTGGAAAGGAAGCTCTCTAGAGAAAGGGCCTGGTGCTTTCTGTCTGGCCTCCTTGCTAAAACTCAAGTTGAAGCCAGGTGTAACAGCCCAATGTCACTTGGGAAACTAAGGTAGCATTGCTAGAAACTTGAGTCCAATCAGTGCTAAACAGTGAGCCAGCACAGGCCAGCACAGTGAAACCCAGTCTCAATTAATTAATTAATTAAACAGAAAGCAGGAGACGGAGACAAAGACAAAGAATCAGACCAAGACCCCATCCTTTAAAGGGGTGGTTGGACCATGAAGGTTCTGTTCTAATGAATGGATTCGTGTCCGGCCAGGACATGAGTCAGCAGTAGAGTGCCCACCTGTCATGCATAAGGTCCCAGTTCACTCTCCAGAGCTATTTGCCACAAAAGGAGTGGGGTCTGAGCATGGTGGTCTACACCTTTAATCCTAGCATTCATAGGGCAGAGGCAGGAAGATCTCTGTGAGTTCAAGGCTAGCCTGGGCTGCATAGTAAGATAGTGGCTCCATTTTTTTTTTAAGGAATGGGTAATAGCACTGTGAGAACGGGCCAGTTCTGTCTCCGCATAGTTCTCATGTGCCCTCCCACCAGGTCATGACCAGTACAAATGCCCTTGCCTGAGACCAGCCCTATACCTTGAACTTCTCAACCACAGGAAGTTCAAATACACTTCTACCAAATCCCCTAACTTCTGGTGATTCTGAGGAGCAAAACCATCTTTGAGCCACTGTCTCTACAGAGTGAGGTGGGAGAGGAGGTTCTTCTCCTGGTGGCCAGAGTCAGAGCGCACACCGTACCCAGCGAATGCCAACATGCAGACCGGTGGGGAAGGAGCCATGGAGTGCAAGGGGTTGGGGTGGGAGGTGTTCTGTGACCACTGGGTTTTTGGGGGGTTTCCCCCTATGGCCTCAGGGACTAAACACCTCCTCAGACTCTTAAGCATCCAAGGGTCAAGAAGAACTCAACGCTCCAGGAAGACGAGCCCGAAGAGTGACCCTTGTCCCAGTTGCCTGCTGATTCCCACTGACACAGCCTCCCAGGACAAGCCCCTTCCCAGGAGTCCTGCTCCGATAGCTGGCCTCCCTCACAGTCTCTCCCCAACCACCCTGCACAACTCTGTGTGACCACACCTCAGAGGTTCCCTTCCACTCAGGCAGTGTTGGGACCAAAGCCTGTCCTTTCGCCTCTTTGCTTGTCTCCAGCATCTTCTAAGTTCCTTGAAGATGACATCACATTAAAAGAAAAAATGATTATTGGATGGATGAATGGCTACCCGATACCAAGGCTCGGTGACCAATATTCACATTAGATGCCTGTGGCAGGCAGCACTGGGCTGACACTCCCCCCCCCCACACACACACACTGTGAGGCTTTGTTAAGACAGCCTCACTAGCGAGATGGTTCAGTGGGCAAGAGTGTTTGCTGCCCCGCCTGATCATCTGAGTTTGATCCTGGAACCTGCAAGGGGGAGGAAGAGAACCAACTTCCCCAAGCTGTCTCCGGACTTTCACACATTTGCAGAGGCACACATACACAATCAACAAATAAATAAATGTAAAAAAGTTCTTGAGAGAGACTGACTCTAACTACAGGCATGAAGCCCAGTTTGTAGGGGAGAAATGTCAGGGACCATAGCTGGCATTCTTTGAAGCCATGGATGAGAACACCTAGGACATTGCAGTGCGGGGTCACCACAGAAGGCAGGGATCCATCCAAGGGCCAAAAGTGAAATGTAGTTTCTTCCTTGTGTCAATGACTAATCTTGTCACTAGCCTAAGGGTGCCAGGCACTGAATGAGGTAAAAGAAGGCAGGCGTCTGTCAGCCCAGTTCCTGTGGGAGCCATGCTGGCTCCCCTGCGTGCCTGTTTCCTGAGCCATGTTCTCTATCCTGATGCTGCCTCTGGAGTTTCAGAGGTGGTGCGCACAAGCCTTGTGAGGCCAGAACATCGGTCATGCATCTTCTTCCTCCTGCCCTGGGAGGTGGTTCTTTGGAGTGCCTGGGCTCCAAGGCACTGAGCATCCCGAGAGATGGGCAATAGTGCATAGACAAAGAGGCCCGCATCTCCGTGGGGCTCCTGTCCCCAGCTCACAAATAACCTGAGACTATGACACAGACCACCGCAGATGTCACTTTCCCAGGGTTACACAGGCAGAGTCCCTACAACCCGAGGCTTGTCCTTAGAGCAGGGTCCGGGACCAACAACACAAACTAAGGTTGGGCTGTGGGGACAGAGTTCCGCTCCAGCATGTACGAGGCCCACGTCCAAGCTACAATACTGCAAAGAATACATTAACAAAAATGAAATAGGGTTGAACTTGGGCACAACTTTTCATTAGGAACTCCTGCCCACCTACAGTTAGCAGCTGGAGTCTAAAGCTGCCACGGTTCAGAACTGGAGGGTAGCAAGGTGCCAACCGCACCAGTCAGCAGAAATCGCCTTCGCTGTAATCACAGCCCTCGTGGACTGGGTCATTCACGACTAGAGCTGTCCCCTTGTTCTGGCCTCATTCACTTCTTACTACGCTGCTTGTTCAAGCATAGATGCCATTCTCTGCTCACAACCCAAGACCCAAGGGGAACTGAGTGCTTCCCAAGTGCTACAGGAGTTTCCCACAGCTGCCCGCGTCCAGAAGTGCTGAGAAGAGCTTTCTCTCTGCCTCTTCTTCCTGAAGACAAGTGGACCCTTAAGCAATAAAAATCTCCCATTAGCTTCTTCCCAAGCCACACAGTCCGAGATGGGGAGCAGTGTGACCCCTCAAAACTGAAAACTGTCCCGGCAATCCCCATGCCTGCCCTGCGGCTCACACAGTCCCCTGCCAGTAACAAACCCAGCAAGGATGTCAGAAGACCTAGGCTGCAGGCCAGACCCTGGCCTCAGAGCCCCAGAGGGGTTGGACTGGAGAAGCCTCAGGATTCAAGAGCTCTTAAAGGGGAAGATCTTAAAGGGGAAGATGAAGTATGGTAATGTCAGGTAATGACAATGCATTTTTCTGGGGACACCTTCACTATCCTCCCTGAGGACTCTGTAAACAAAGAGTGGAGACCCACAGTTTGCTGGCTCTGCCCCCTCCACCAGTGGCCAAGAATTCAACCCAGGACCTGTAGAGTCTAACCAGCATCTACTCCTGAGCTATCTACAGTCAGGGGACCCCCAGAAGCGGTCATCCTGAAGGTCCGGCTCCTCCAGCTAGACTATCTGGGTGCATGTGTTTAAGCAGAAGCCTTACTCTCCCACTGCCTCTCTGCAGCTCAGCGGTGGCCCCAGGAAACACCATTAGATTTCTTGTTATGTTCAGTTTGTTGTCTTTTGGGGGTGGGTGGTATCATCAAACACTGTACCACTGAGCTACATCCTGGCCCTTTTTTAGCAGTGGTGATGCTGGGTTTTGAGACAAGGCCTCACTCTGTGACCCACAATGATATGTAACTCACTATGTAACCAAGGCTAGTTTTGAACTCGTGGTAATCGTCTCAGCCTCGTTAGTGCCAGGGTTAGATTGTGAGCCCTCATGTCTATCGATACTCTGGTCCTATTTCTTGATTCTTTGCAGGGAAAGCCCTAAAATTTGGTGTCACACAGCTCTTAAGACCTCTAGCTCCCGGGAGACAGCAGAGTAGACCAGGACAAGGCTTTCAGGTGAATACGGCTCACCCCTGCCTCTGACTTCCATCCACTGGCAGGCAAGAGCGCTCAAGGCAACAGAAGAAAGGTATGCCAGGCCTTGGTCCTTGGTCACCTTCCAGGATGCAGCCCTGGGCCTTTCCTGAGCCAGGCTCCTGTGTGGAGCCTGGTTTCCATTAAGTGAGGTGATGAAGTCATTGGTGCCAAGGCGAGAAGAGGCAAAATTCAGCTAGAGGGGTCAGGGAGGGAAAGGGCAGCCAGCCAACCTGTCCCCTGACCTCCTCCAAGACCAGCGGTGGGGGAAGGGAGGGCAGGACTCCTCAGGATGCAGGGTAGCAGCAGTAGGGACCAGTGGTGAGGAGTGGGGGAGTCCGGCCAGATAATAAGCAATTGTTAATGTGCCCCATACGGATCTGACTGGTCTCTCTGTTTAACAGGGTGATAGTGATGGGGAAGGAATGCTGGTCTGTGGGGAAGGGAAGGGGCAAAGTCCTCCCTGGACTTGGGGGGGGTGGGAAGGGTCATCAAGGAGGAGGAGGGGGATAGGAGAGAAAGAAAGGAGAAGCAGAGCCACCCAGGGGTTCCCACCACCCAGGAGGAATGACAAGAGTCCAGGATCTGCAGACCACCTGGTTAAATTCGTCACAAAACTCCTTTTCCTCACCCACACAGACACCCAAAAGGTCACAAAAAAAAGTCCACTGTGGGTCAGGGGCCATAGTGGGTTTGCTGCCTCCTGGCGCAAAGACTAGTTGGGATCCATCACAGTGGAAGGAAGGCACAGGTGCAGGGCAAGGAGGCTGTGAAGGGAGGGACAAGTGACAAGAGCTGGGGACTCTAGGGAGGCTACACTGGAGGGGGGGTTATGTGGCATCCTAGCTGGGCCTTGAAGAATGAGGAGGTTGTGGTAAGACCGGGACAATGGAGAAGGCATTTGGCTGAAGGAACAGCAGGAGCAGAGGCAGAGAGGCGTGAAATTGCGTGGAGAGCCTGAGATTCAGCAATAAAGCTGCAGTCAGGCAGGGGAGGGGAGGGGCTCCTGATCCATAAAAAGCTATGGCCATGGATGACCAGGAGGGAGGCAGGAATGGACGCTGGAACACCACACAGGTGCCTGGGTTCCTCTCTCTTCCCTCCCTTTCCCTGCCTTGATCTGGGTTGTGTACTGGAGCTGTCTAACTAGGTGATCTTTAATCTGGCTACTCTCTTCACCAGAGCCAAAGACTATGCAGGACCTTGGAGGCCCATTGCACCATCCCTGTGTCACTCGGGCCCCTCCCTCTCCTCCTCCTCGGGAGACTGAGAAGTCCTGAGGACTGGGCCTTCCAGGAACAACTCCAATCCTGCATTACAATTTCCGTTGACTCAAAAAGGGCTTCCCCTAGAAGACAGTACAGTAAGGGCCTGTGGGTCGCTTCTGGCCGCAGCGGGCACCAATGGAATCAAGGGCAATGAGGGTCGCTTCTGGCTGCTGCGCACACCAATGGAATCAAGTGGAAATAAATGAAATGGTGTTAAATATGGGTAAAGGGGATTTACGAGGCCTGTCACACAGTCCTCCAGAGCCGTCCAAGTAAGATCCTCCCCTTTCTTCGGGCGACTGGAGAAAGTACCGCCCCGCCCCCTGCCCGCAGCTCGGGGCGCCTAATACCCGCTCTCATTCTGGGGTGCTGCAGCTCGGCACCGCCTTGCTGGGCATTATGGCTGTCCCTGGGAGGAAAGGGCTAAAGTCCATTAGAGAATGCGGTTCAAACCAGACCTGGAGGTTCTGGGGCACCCAAGGTTCCTAAAGGATGCTCAGGGGTTTCGGATGTGACACTGGGGAGGGTTCGCAACTCCCGCATCCAGGACCACTCCAAATACAGAGTGACTCTCCGGCGAAGGTGTCAAACCCCGGGACACTGAGAAGTCCCTTGACTCTAAACCCAGAACAGGGAGGGATGGGAGCAGACTCCCCACTCCTAGCTGCCGGACTGAGAGCCGGAGCCTGCTCCGCCTCTACTGCCGTGAGGACAACACAAACATTCTTCGGTCCTCTATTCTCCTCCAAATTAGGTATCCATGGAGACTGGGCCGGCAGCCTGACAGCCCCATGGCCTAATCCTGATTTAGTGACCATCCCCTTAACAGCCCACCCACCCGCCCACCCACCCCTGCACTCCGGGCCACCGCGGGGCGCAGGCTCCAGGCTGCTCTCGCTCTCTCCAGCGCAGAACGCTCCACAGACCAGCAGGAACCACTGGACCAGAAAGGTCCGGGAGGGAGCCAATATCTATTAAGGTCTTACTGTGTGCCCGCCCAACAATCTACGGGGGTCTGGAATTGGGAATCTCTGCAAAGACCAGAAGAGGGCTCTAGGAGTGGGGAAGTTTAAGGGGCTCTAGCTAGAACTGAGAACTCCGGGGGGCTCAGGGTAACCAATGGCCCACGGGTGAAAGTAAGCGCAGCTTCGTGCAACACCCCAACTCTGAGCTGGGACTGCAGACCCGGACTGAAGAGAAACGAAAGGCGAAAGGCGAGTGCGTTAAGGGCGCAGGGATAGAAATGGCCTCAGTCTCCTGTCACTGCCCCGTCACGATGCTGGGGAATCTCCAGGGCAGTAACCCAGCCCCCACCCCCTCCCGCACACACAGGGGCCGCTGGACAAAGACCTGACGGAGTGGGAGGGGCCTGCGGGCCAGCCCTCGGGCTCCGGCCGCCGGATCCTTCTGGGACCCGAACCCGCAAATCCTGGCTCCTTCTCCCCGAGCCCGCAGACTCCCCAGTGCCCGCCGCTCGCTACCACCACCGCCGCGCTCCAGACCGGGAGGAGAAGCGGGTGCCCGTCGGCGGCCGAACGGCGATCCCATCCCTGGTCGCCCCCTTCCTCCCGGGAAATGACCCTGGGCTCCCACGCACCCGCTTTGGTCTCTCCCGGCCTTGCCCTCCGACCTCCACCTAGTTAGACCCCCCTGCTCCTCGGTCCCCCGCCCTTCCCGAGCCTCGCACGGCCCCGCGCCCGCGGACAAAGCTCCGGACATCGGACCGCACAGTCGCCACCCCCTGACCCCCGGCCGGCCCGCGCACTCCCGCGCCTGTCCCCGCCCGGGCCTGCGACGCGTACCTCGGCATCCCGGCCGGGTCCTAGGTGAGTGTGCGCGGCCTGGGGGGGCGTCCGGCCCAAGGACCGGGGCGGAAGCGCGGGCCGGGGGCGACGGGCCAGGGCTGGGGGTCAGCGGCGCTCACCATCCTGGGGCCGCTGCTGCTGCGGCTGCTGCGGCCGCCGCGGCCGGGAGCGGGACTGGACAGTGGGGGTGGCCGGACAAGGGGCGGCCCAGGCTCCCCCCGCAGGCAGGACCCCCCCCCCTCCTCCCCTCTCCCGCCCCCAGTGCCCTCCCTCCGGGCCCGTGCCCCGCCCCTCCCAGCGCCCCGCCCCCGCCCCCGCCCCAGTTCGCCCGGCCCCTCAGCGCGTCCCCCGCCGCCCCGCCTCCCCCTCTCCCGGCTCGAAAATAAATTAGCCACCGGGGTAAAAAGAGCAAATGACCCTCGGTGTGAGAGTGTCCTTGCGCCACTCTCAGGCCGCTCGCCCACTCCCGCCTCCCCTGCCGTCGGAGCGGGAAGTTGCGCTGGGGGTGGAGGCCCTGCCCGGAGGCGGGGAGGCCGGGGAGGCCGGACGGGCGCGGAGACCCGGGTAGAGCTCCAGGCTGCCGTGAGTGGCCGCTGGCTGTGAGCCGCTTCCTGGGTCGAAGGGCAAAGGGGAAGGCTGCTGACCGGGCCCGCCCCGTCCGCTGGCTGGCCAAGACCACCTCTTCCAGACGCATGTGGACTCTCGCCTGCGTCCCTGGCCCGGGTGTGCAGAGCACCTATAGCTTGCAGGATGCCCAGGGCAGGACGGACAAGCCAGGCGAGGACACTGTCTCTGCACAGGTGCCGCCGAACGAGTGGGGTGGGAAGTGTACAGAAGACCGAGCCCTGGATTGAAGAGCAGATGGACTTAGGGGAGGGGCTTATAGAAAGCTCTGGAGAGCTTCCCCCAAGGAGACGACGGTCACCCTGGGCCCACCGGCGCGGACTGAAGGAGCCCCAGCCACCACTGGTGACCAGTGGCATTTGCACTGCAGCATATGCACTGGGTAACTGCATTGTGCCAAGCACTGGCACTCCCAGTCTAGAGTAGGCACAGTTTTAGGTAGGCATCTCAAAGCTTCCGTGATGATAAAGGCCAAGATTTCCTCGGCCTTAGGGGCCCTGAGCACGGGCGCTGCACTTATGGTGGAGGCTCTAGAGGAGCCCAGGGCGTCCAGAGGTTCTGTGGCAATCGTTTTCCGCCTGTGGGTAGCGCTTCAGGGCTCTGCCTCTCTTCTGAGGCTTCCTTTTCCTTCCGCGTGGCTGGTCAGTGTGAGCATTGGCAGGACAGGATTCACCCTGAAGGGGCTTCCTCCTTCCGCTGGCCTCTGTGTCGCTGTCACGGAACTGCAAACACCAGTGACCATGCCTCTGGACACTCTGGCATCCCACAGATCCAGGCAGCTCCATAATTGCCAGGGAAAGGGAAGGCATGGGTCTCCAATCATCCATTTTTTATAGCCAAATATGTAAATAAGACCAACATCCAACAAAGTTCTGAAACTCATCAAGACCAGGGGCTTTTCCAGTCCCAGAATTTTCCAGTTTGTATCCCACCTTCCCATTCTTACCCCATACCTTCCCACACACACCCTGCCACAGATCAGGGATGCACCAGGACTCAAGAGTGCTGGGGAGGTCCCTAGCATCATGATGATCGAGGCAGGGTGCAAACCGCCCCTGTCACCAGTCAGCAGGGCAGGAACTGACTAACAAGGAGCTCCTTGATGGCAGTCTCTTTCCTGTTGGGACCGCTGAGGCTTTGGGGGGAGGGGCTCAGCAAAGCCTGACCTGGACCCACCACACTCCCATTCTCCTTCCTCACAGTGCTTGAGGGCCAGAGGCTGATTTAAGAGGCCAATGTCCACAGGAGCAGAGCCGCCTCAGCCATCTGGAACTGTGCCAGGATGCCAAGCCCAGCTGGCCGTGACAATGGGTATCCCCGGGACCATACTGCACCAGGTTTCGGGTTGAGATGGTGACAGGAGGGGGCTTCCTCTGAGGCACCACCTGGAAGGAATGTTCAGGTCTACCTAGAGACACAGGTCTCCCAGTCCAGTGCAAGAATCTCAGGAAAGCTTGCCCAAGCCTCACAGGGCTGATCACTCAGCATGTGGCAGAAGCCTTAGAGGCCCTACAGGTAAGACCGGATCTTTCAGTACCAGACAGGTCTTACTCTCAGGTGGCCGTGGGTCACAGTAAGGACTCTAGTTAGCAGGTGGGGGGAGCCTGGTCGCTTGCCTCCTTCACCTACATCCTGTCCCAGAGTCCAGGCAATGAAGTATCACTTTCCTTCCCCGAGCTCATTAAGGTCTGTTAATACATCACCTCAAAGCTGACACCCACTCAGTCCTGGCAAATGGCCTTTCAACTTATCTCTATTCTTGGCCTTTCTGGGGGGCTAATCTCTGAGGGCTCCTGCTTGACCCCTCTCCTAACTGCCCTCAGGCAATGGATCTGTGCCCTGCAGGCCCCCTGCTGAGGTCACTGAGAGCCTCCCAGGGCAGGTCAAGTGCCCACAATGGATTGGATAATAATAGTGGTAATGATAGCAAATGCATAGCTCTTCTGGGCCTGCCATCCTCCTGCGATCATTTGACTTCTGTTACTTCCAAGGTGGAGTACCCACTGCTACCCATCCCAGGAGCAGGGGCTGTGTCTGGTGTGGGGCTGGATGACAGCAGCTTCGTGTAAGTGTGTGTGTGTGCACGTGTGGGGGAGTGAGTGGGTGCCATCTTGGCCTAGAGATGGGCATCAAGGGCTTTCCGAAAACAACGAAGAATGCTATACACCCACTTGGAAGGGATTTAGTGGGAGGGAGGAGGGCTAGGGCCTAGAGCCAGGCCTAGAGAAGGCAGGAGCAGGTGGAGAAAGGAAGAAAAGAAAAAGGCCCCAGGGAAGGATGGGTGGAGGGAGGAAGCAGAAAGAAATGGAAGAGAGGAAGAGGAAAGGGAGGGTGCTCTCTCTGTGGTCCTCTGCTAGCCCCTCAGGAGTCACTGTGGGCAGGAAAGGAAGGAAGCATGTCCTGGCTGAGGGGACAGGGAGTGTGCCCAGAGGACACCACACCCCACCAGCCCACACCCCACTGACTGCTGCAGGAACTTGCCTCTGGTTGGGCTCTGGCTGCTCTGTCCACAGATGGAAGTGCCAGCCTTTTGGGATTTGGGGGTTTGGACATCAAGGCCCAGCTGCCAAAGTGTCCCCCATTGCCAAAGCCCTCCCACCCATGCCCCACCCCACTGCTGTTTTTAAACATACACCGGCTTTGTCATCCAGTCCAGTCCTCCCCTGCCCCCGGAATGGGTCTGGGCCAGCACCCCCACTGCCAGTCCGAGAGCCTCTAGGCACCTCTGTGGGAGTTAGAAACTGTACTCTTCCCTTTCAGATTCACTTATATGTCAGGCTCTCCCAGATCCCCCTTCACCTCCTCCTGCCTCTCTCGGGGGTTGGGGGGGGACCCTAGCACTCATATGCCTCAGTTTGCTCTAGATACTGCTGTAGCTACCCCTGCATCTGACACAGCACCTTGAATTGATCCCTCTTTATACCTCTCTCCCACAGAATTCAGTAACACCGTGCTATTTGAACACTTGTGAATCTTTAGAATTCTCTTTTTCTACTCCTATTCAATCATCAGGACCAACTCAGTTAGCTTTCCTCTGTGAAACCCTGCTGAGTCAGTTAACTCCATCTCGGCACACTTTAAGGTCTCTCCGCCACTGGGTTCTGGGGATTGTGTCCAGACCTCTGCTTCCAAGAGCTTGCTTGCTCCGAGGAGCCGCAGGACCCTCCCCTGCAGGGCCCGCCCCCTCTTCACACATCAGCCTCTGGAAACCCACAGGAAGTCTCCCCTCTCTTTCAAAGTTTACAAACGGAGGACAGGGTGGGGAATTGGAAAACCAGTTTGCATAGAAGTTCCCCTGCCCCTGCTCTGCCCTCTGGGGCTGGGCCTGATCGGAAAGTCCCTGGACATCTGGTTGTACTTAAGACTTCTAGTAACGTAACGTAACGTAGTGGGCTGGCTCCTCCTGCTTAGCCTCCTCCCTGCTAACCCAGCCCTCTGCCCCCTCCTCCAGGCTCAGGGGAGGGGCTTCGCAAAGCCCTAGGAGTTGGACCTAACCCTACCCAAGCTGTGGTGCCTACATGGTGCTGACCCTGGGCTCCAACAGAGTACCTCCAGGTCCTACATGCAGAGCCTCTTGGACCAGCTCCAGCCCCTTGCACACTTGGGACAGTACAAATCCAGGAAGACAGCTGGGCCTGAAGAATCTTTAGCTGTCAGTTATTTTCCAAAAGCCTTTGAAAAATATTGAAGGATAACAAAGAAGAACCCAATGGGTGGTATATGTCGTAATCCCAGCTACTCCAGAGGCTGAAGCAGGAAGATTGTTTGAGCCCCAGAGGTTGATAGCAGCTTGAGCATCATGGTGACACCCTGTCACAAAGAAAAATGAAAGAGATGGTCTTGGGAAAACAAAGAACAGAGTGGACCAGATGGGCCTCGAAGACCCCAGATTCTCTTAGATGGCACCTACTGATGCCCACGTGTGCCTGCTTCTGAGATGGCACCTACAGAGACTGAGACTTGGAGGAACCCACTGCTTCCAGAGAAGCTCGGGGGCATCAGTACAAGGAGCCAGATAAGTCTGTATACACCTGAACCCCAACACTGCAGAGGCAGAGGCAGGAAAACTCCGCAAGCTCAGGGCCAGCCTGATCTATACAGATAGCCAGTCTACGCAGAAAGACATCTCAAGTAAACAGGCGCTACCGCAGCTGTGAGGTAAGGCATAGGACTCGGGGTACAGTGGGGGCTCCAGCTCCCTCACCTGGGAAGGGGTGCTGGTGCTCAGGTATTATAATGTGTGGAAGCACATTGGAAATTAATGAGTGGCCACTATTGTCAGGCTCAGAAGCTGCCTGCCTGCTGCTGTTTAGCTCAGGTTGGTTAGAACTCACTCTGCAGTCCAGGCTGGCCTTAAACTCAGAGCAATCTGCTGCCTCGGCCTCATGAATCCTGGGATTGTAGTTATACTCAGCAAGCCTGAAGTTCAGTTTTTGTGTATGTATGTATACATATACATGTGTGTGCAGGACCCATACATGTGTGTGCACATGGAAACTGGAGGTTGATGTCGACTGTCTTTTTCAATCTTTCTGCACTGTTTTTGTTGTTTTGTTTGTTGGGGGGGGGTCTTATTATGTAGCTTGAGCTAGCCTAGAGCTCACTGTATAGACCAGGCTAGCCTGGAACTCACACTCTTACTCTGCTTCCTCGGTGCTAGGATTAAAAGTGTGTCATCACACCTGGCTTCCACCTTATATTTTGAGGAGTGCCTCACAGACCTTGGAGATCACTAATTGGTTGGCTAGCATGCTCCAGGGACCACCCTGTTTCTGCTTCCCAGCACTAGGATGACAAGCACATGGATGACAAGGTCTGGCTCCTGACGTGGGTGCCGGGATCAAGATTCACAGCCTCGCATTTGCACAGCAGCGGCTTTGCCAATCCAGCCATCTCCCCCATCCCTGAAAGCACCTCTCTGTGCCCTCAGGAGAAACACCTGTGAGGGACACTGGCCTAGACAGGGCAGCCTACAGCCAGGGTACACACACGTGTGTGTGAGTGCACACATATACACAAAAAGTTCTCATAAAAATCAGGAGATATTAATAAACACGAAACTAATTAAAAATTAAGAATCAAATACCTTTAATCCCACTACCCAAAGGCAAACAATGGCAAGTTTTGTAGCCGCAAACGTGTGTGCATGTCTGTGCACACACACGTGTACAGAGATTGATTGTTCATTTCTGCAACCGTTTTTCTAAGTGACATATTTTGAACACCTTCTCTTATACCGCGTTTATGCCAGACCACCGTCGAGGGCAGCGTAGCAGGTGGTACACGCCTGCAAAGGTGAGTAGCTTGACTTGGCTGCCCAGAATTTTTCTCAGAAATAAAAGTTTTTTATGACATTCTTAAGGTTTTAAAACATTTATTATGGGCATGTGCCACAGAGTTCATGAGAAAGTCAGAGGACCCTTCTAGGAACGGAACTCAGGTCAGGCTTGGCAGCAAGTGCATTTACCCACCAAGCCATCTCACTGGCCCAGAAGCAAATCTTTTTTTTTTATTTTTTTTAAAAAAAGAAAACAAAATATCTTTTTTCATTTTACATACCAATCCCAGTTCCCACTCCCTCCCCTCCTCCCCTTCCCTACACCTAGCCCCTCTCCACCCCCTCAGTCCCCCCATCCACTCCTCAGAGAGGGTAAGGTACATTGCTTTGGGGAAGGTCCAAGGCCCTCCCTACTATATGTAGGCTGAGCAAAGTATCCATCCAAAAAGAATAGGTTCCAAAAAAAAAAAACAAGTACATGCGGTAGGGATAAATCTTGATGCCACTGCCAGTGGCCCCTCAGTCTGCCCCAGCCACGCAACTGTCAACCACATTCAGAGGGACTAGTTTGGACATATGCTGGGTCCCTCCCTGTCCAGCTGGAGTTGGTGAGCTCCCGTTAGCTCAGGCAGACTGTTTCAGTGGGTGAACCCATCATAGTCTTGACCTTTGCTCATATTCTCTCTCCTCCCACTCTTCAACTGGGCTTTGGGAGCTCAGTCCAGAGCTCTGATGCGGGTCTCTTGCTTCTGTTTCCATCAGTTGCTGGATGAAGGTTCTATGGTGATATTTAAGATACTCATCAGTTTGACTTACAAGGTAAAGTCAGTTCGGGCACCCTTTCCTCTATTGCTTAGGGTCTTAGCTGGGGTCATCCTGTGGATTCCTGGGAATTCCTCTAGAGCCAGGTTTCTTGCTAGTCCCTTAATGGTCCCACAATCAACATATCTCTTTCCTTGCTCTCATCTCTATCCTTCCTCCATCTCGACTATCCCGTTTCTGTTCCCTCAAGTTCTCCTCCCCACTCCCCTCATCTTCCCCTTCCGCTCTCCCTACTTCCCCCACCCCCATGCTCCCAATTTTGTCAGGCAATCTTGTCTGTTTCCACTTTCCAGGTGGATCTATGTATGTTTTTCTTAGGGTTCGCCTTGTTACTTAGGGGAAGCAAAGTCTTGATGTGCAAAATCTTGCAGTCCACCTTTGGGGGAGGCTGGAATACCTCTTAGCTTGAGCCACCCAGCCCATCCTCTGCCCGATGTCCTGCCATTTCCTTCAGGCAGCCAAGAGACCCAACAATGGTGGCCCTGTGGCCAGCGGCACCTATAGACAGAGGAGCTGGGGCTCTGGGGACCCTAGGCATGAAGGTGCTAGTTTGAGGAACACACCTCATTGAACCTTGGATCAGGTAGCAGCAATTCTCAAAACAGGAAGTGGGGGTGCACCGCGCTGGGAGTGGGCGGTGGCTGCGCGTTCCTCCCCACGCGCTACCCGGGCAGCCCCACCTCTTCAGAAGGCCACTGCAAACTGACTGACTGGACAAGTGAGAGATTGCTACCACGACCCGCCCCTGGATTTGGATTCGGACCAATCGCCCAAGCACTGGTCTACCTTGACCTGTGAACTTAATACCCAGTGCCTTGACAGACACTCTGTCCCTCTGCCTTCTCATTGGTTGGCTGAAGGCTGCGCCTCCCGATCCACACTTGACTCCACCCCACTCCTCCTGCTCAGTTACTAAGAGGCTTTTGGTGGCCACGGGAAAGGTCCGCTCCGCAGGTGGCCGTCCGTATTCCCAGGAAAGCTTTAGTGACTCTGCAAACCCGGAAAGGTCTTGGGGCAAATAAAAGCGGAAACAAAAAAATTGTCAGACCTCATGTCTTCTTTTTGTTTGAGAAATGCAGGCGTTTCCAAGCCAGCCAGCAGGCTCTTAAGAGGGCTGGAAATATTAGCCTAGTAATAGGGCCCCTTAGCATGAGAGAACCCTCAAACTCAGTTCCCAGGACCCGCACCCGCACACTGAACAACAAATTCGAACAGTGGCCAGTGTGGGTCTCTAAATACTTCTGAGCGGTTTGCCACCAACCCTCATCTGAGCGGCTCACCGGGCCCCCTCACACACTTGCCCCTCCACTGCGGGTCCTATATGGCCCTGGAAAACCCTTTCCAAAGCCGGGCGGTGGTGGCGCACGTCTTTAATCCCAGCACTCGGGAGGCAGAGGCAGGCAGATCTCTGTGAGTTCGAGACCAGCCTGGTCTATAGAGCTAGTTCCAGGACAGGCTCCAAAGCCACAGAGAAATCCTGTCTCGAAAAACAAACAAACAAACAAAAAAACCCTTTCCAAGTCCCAGCAAGCTCCCCTCAGTGGCTTGCCCAATAAAACGGACAGCAATTCACCCCATTAGGTGCCGCGGCTGTTAAAAAGCACGACTACTGAAGGACAGTGGCTCCAGGGTGACACCTTCCACATCTTTCTGCTGGAGAAAATGATTTTTAGGCATGTGTTTTTTCTTTAGGCTGCATTTGTTTAACTCTGTGAAGCTGTGCTACTGTGCCTGCCTAGAACGCCTGAGGGTCTAATAAAGAGATGAACGGCCAATAGTGAGGCGGGAGCAAGGATAGGCAGGGCTGGTGGGCAGAGAGGATAAATAGAAGAAGTGGAAAGAGGAAGAGCAAGAGAAACAAGGAGAGGAGGACATCAGGGGCCAGTCACCTAATTATACAGAAAGCCACGGAGAAAGAAGTAAAGAAAGATATACAGAAATAGAGGAAGAGAAAAGCCCAGAGGCAAAAGGTAGTCAGGATAATTTAAGAAAAGCTGGTAAGAAACAAGCCAAGCTAAGGCCGGGCATTCATAACTAAGAATAAGCCTCCATGTGTGATTTATATGGGATCTGGGTGGTGGGTCCCCTAAAAAGCCAAAAGAGTAAAACATCACACAACATCTTTCCTGTGTGTCTGGATGGTCCCCTAAAGGTCACTTTTCACCACTGTGACAAAAATCTCAGAGACAAATGACTTACAGAAAAAGATTTATTTGGGTTCCTAATTTCAGTCTGTGTCTGTGGTAACTGGGCTCAATTGTTTCTACGTGAGTCACAGTGAGGAAGAAGCAAGTGCAGGAGCAACACTGCTCACGTCACAGTGAAGAGGAAGTAAAAGAGTCAGGAATGAGCCTTTCCAAGACCTACTTACTTCCTAAACCCTCTTCAACTATGGTTAGTGTTGTTGTGACTCAGTCACCTCTCAGTACTGCCAGCAGCTAGGACCAGGCCTTCAACACAGGGGCCTTTGTGGGGTACACTCCATATTCAAACTTGATCGGTCACAAAGTAGCCGGTGCAATTCTGATCCTGCTGTATGTACCCCACAATTCTTTCCAGATACTCTCTTCTAAGATACCCAGAGCAGCTGGGTGGTTGTATCTCATGCCTTTAATCCCAGCACTTGGGAGGCAGAGGCAGGCGGATCTCTGTGCGTTCAAGACCAGCCTGGTCTACAAGAGCTAGTTCCAGGGCAGGTTTCAAAGCTACAGAGAAACCCTGTCTCAAAAAAAAACAAAATAACAAAACAAAACAGAAGATGCCCAGTGCTTCCCTCTCATGTCCTTGTGTTAGGGTCAGGCTCATTCGGGTGCACTGGCTAAATTCAGGGTGATTTAGATTCTTTCTTACATAAGAGAAAGAGGTGAGAAACATTGGTATACAAACCCCACCAGAACCAAGGTGCCATCTCATGATTTTACTCAAATTTATCTCACATTCCACAGCAGCTGATGGAGCTCCAGAACATGTTGTAACCCAAAGTGTCCACTCGCCTAACAGCTTCTGCTAGCCTATGAACCACGACCACACCCTCATTTTTTTCCGGTATTGAGTGTGCACGCTTCTGTGTGTGCTGGGGGTGGTGCTCACGCCTGTGGAGTCAGAAGACATCAGCAGTCAGTTTTCCCTTCCACCGTGAGGATGCTGGAGCCTGAACTCAGGTCGTCAGGCGTGACAAGTGCCCTTACATCCTGAGCCACCTTAACAGCACAGATTTGGATTCTTCAAGGCATAGAGAAGAATGGATATTAGATGTTCACCTGTCCATCACTGTCCTTGACCGGGAGGACTAGCATGGCCATCACTGAGAGAGGGAGATGTGTGGCTATTGCCCCTGGAATGAAAATAGACCTCATTCCAGGGGGTTGGTCCATAACAAGAAGTCACAGAGCAGTTGTCTTGGATACGCCTCTTTTCCTGATCTGCTCCAAGCCCTGGACACCACACTCTTCAGTGGAATCTGGGTCCCCTTCCCATCTCCCATGAGCGTTAACCTCTCTGGGATACCTCCCTGAGATCCAGTCTCTCTGCCAGGGTCTGGCCCATAGAGGGACATGAGGCATGATCTGGGCCTAGGAGACACATAGGGATGTTCTTCTTTGAACTTTTAGGAAGAGTCTAAGAAGCCAGAAAAGAATGCTTTTCCTGTCCTCCGAACATTGCTGTCTGAAACTGCAGCATCTCCCATGTGACTTTCAGAGATGCCAGGAACACAAACATATAATCAGTCATAAAAAGGATAGTAGAGAATATTGTGGAATGTTCCTAGAATGGACTCCTACTTGGACCAAAATGGACTCTACAAACCAAATGAGCCCCAAACCAGTGTCTGGACCCAGAGAGACAGACACAAAAGACGACATCCAATACCATTCCATCACAGAAAAGTCCCCCAGGAGGAGAGAAACAAGGCCAGAACACCTGTCTCTCCCAGCAAGGGAGGCATCACGCACTGTGGATGCAGGGGGCTTTCTGTCCATTCTGCTACTTGGTAATGGTCAGCTTGCCAGATACAAATCTGTCAAAATGTGTCCGTTTCTCAGCTGTGCACTGTACATCACAGAAATTATTTGTATAAAGCCAGTGACCAGGGAAAGAGAGAGAGAGAGAACTCAGTCAGGGAAGGGCTTGCCCTGTAAGCTTAAGAACCCATGTTAACGACCAGAACATACCCAAAAACTCAAAAAAATGGCGGCATACGTGTTACCTCAATGCTGTGGAGGTGGGGACAGGCACATCCTCGGGGCTCAGTGGCCAGAAGCCTGGCCTACTTGTTGAGTTCTAGACCAGGAGACACCCTGTAGCAAAAGAATGTCAGATAGCACCTGAGAAACAAACCAAGGTTGTCCCCTGTCCTACACACACACACACAAACAAACACACACACACACACTTATATACATACAACAAAAAAAAATAACACAAAATAAAGTCAATGATGGGAAGAGGGAGGGGGGAAGGTTAACGTGAGCCTGACTAGGCACGTTCATGGTAACACCGCTAAGCCCTTTCCCCAGGACGTCTTGTTTAGTGACCAATACACTACATAACCATTTTTAAGAAGCGAAGTCTTGACTGGTGTGGTAGATCAAGCCTTTAGGGCTAGCACGAAAATGTCTTGAGAGGCAGGTGGCTGAAGTTTTGCAGATTGCTCTAGGCCTCCACAGGAGGCCAGACCTTGTCAAAAGTGAAGTCTGCACACTAGAATTAGGGGTGACCCTTGTATCCCGGGTCTCCATGACCAGGAGTTATATGAAAAAGCATCTCTGAGGGCTAGAGACATTTTAAGATGGATCAGAATCCACTCTCCTGGCCAGAAGGCTCAAAAGGCCCTGGTCACACCAGACTCACTCTGCAGGAGAAGGAGGGACAGGCTACGATCTGATTCCTCTGTAGGCAAGGGCAGGAGCTCTCCCTGCAGAGCAGAGGGTAGAACCCCAGAGGGCCTCCCCGCCTGTGGCACTATAGACCTTCTCAGCCTGAACCATACAGGGCTCCCCAGCTCTGGCAGCTTTGCAGAGAATCTACCCCCAACATCTGGATACCAAATCAGAGATGGCATGGTTGACAGTAAGCCAGACCCTGAGGGTTTCTATAGAGAAGAGGTCCTGTATCTCCCTCCCATGGGGCCACATCTAACCCCCTAATCTGTAAGGCTGCAGTTCCTTCTCTTTCCTTTTATTGTTATTATTATTATTTGGGATTTTTGTTTGTTTGTTTGTTTGCTTGTTTTTTCAAGACAGAGTTTCTCTGTAGCTTTGGAGTCTGTCCTGGAACTCTCTCTGTAGACCAGGCTAGCCTCGAACTCACAGAGATCCTCCTGTCTTTGCCTTCTGAGTGCTGGGATTAAAGGCGTGCGCCACCATCACCGCTGTTATTCTGTTTTTGAGACAGAGTTTCTTTGTGTAACCTGGCTTTCCTGGAACTCACTCTGTAGAACAGTCTGGTCTCCATCTCAGATATCTGCCTGCTTCCCGAGTGATCAAAGGTATGTGCCAAGATGCCCAGCATCCTTTCTTTTCTTTTCTTTTCTTTTCTTTTCTTTTTTTTTTTTTTAATTGAACTCAGGACCTTCAGAACAGCAGTCAGTTCTTTTAACCTCTGAGCCATCTCTCCAGCCCTTCTTTTCTTTTCATTTTCTTACTTTTCTTTGTTTTCTTTTCTTTCTTTTGGAGAGGTCTCAACTAGCCCAGGCTAGCCTTCAACTCTTTGTAGCTGAGGATAACCTAGAACTCCCAATCCCTCCCTCTGTCTCTACCTATGGAGTGCTGAAATTACAAGGGGATACTGCCTTGCCCATTTTGTATTGTATAGTATTGTATTGTATTTATACAGGGTATTTCTATATAACCCTAGCTATCCTGGAACTATGTAGACCAGGCTGGCTTCAAATTCAGAGATCAGCCTGCCTCTGCCACTCCAGGTGCTGAATTGTACAAACAGCTTTGTGAGTTTTTGTTGTGGTTTTGGTAAAGGTAATTTCCTATGTGAGATTTTTTCTATTTTGTGTGTCTAGTGTTTTGTTGCCCCCAGCCCTCCCCCCTGGGAGGCAGTGTCATGCCCTATGCCCTGGTTTACTGTTGTGCTCTGAATTATCGCTTTCAAACCGCTTGTTAGGGACCTGTTGAGTTTTCATTGTTACCAGTGGCAGGTTTATAGTTAAAATTATTATTATTATTATTATTATTATTAGAAACTTAAAAAATATTTTTTATTCTTTATTTATATGTACTTGTATATGTGGGCATATGAGTGGAGAGGACAGACAGAAGTCAGATCCCCTGGGGCTGAAGTTACAGGCAGCTGTGAGCAGCCAGATGTGGGTGCTGAGAATATGAACTCAGGTCCTCTGCAAGATATGTGTTCTTAACCGCTGAGCCATCCTCACTCAAACTCCAAAAAGTATTCATAGAAACATTTATAAGCCCTTCTGCAACTAGGATCCCAAGCATCCTGATGAACAAAATTCTCTATCAGAAACAGAGACTATGCAGCCAAAGGTACGCACAGCTCCAGCCTGGGCACTGGTGGCTTCAGGGAACGGTGCAGAAGGGAGACAGCCCCTGAAGAGCTCTGCTTCCTGCCCCTGCCCACTACCATGCCAAGGTCACCTGAGGTGTCTGCTTACTCCTCTCTCCTTCCTGTCCCCTCTCCGTTGTCTGTGACATGGAGACCCCAAGTACCAGGTCTTATCTCAGGTCCTGGAGAGGCTCAGCTGATAGAAAAGGAATGGGCACTCCGGGCGTGGTGCCTGGCACTTCCTGAGGGTCCCTGGAACTCCAGTGTCACGTCGCCGGGCCTGGGTAAGACTGGCCTGAGCTTAGAGCATGCGAAGTAAGGTTGAGCTCTGGAGACTTAAGGAGTGGAGTGGGGGTCTGTACAGACGGAGGACACCGAGAACTCAGACCTGTGTGGAAACACAAATGATATCACTCCCCGGGCTTCCAGCACAGGTTCTGAACAATACCTCTGCTCATCACCAGCATGCTCCCGAAGGGGAGAGGAGACATGACTAAGACGCTGGCTTTGCGGGTAAGAGGAGCCAGTTGACTGTGAGAACCTGTGTGCTGCATGAGGTGGAAGACAGGGCCAGGGACTCTTGTTCTCCACCTGTGGGATCTTGAGTGCATCAACTCTTCTCCGGCCTCAGTGTCCTCATCTGAGAAATGGACAGTTCCTAGAATTTAGTTTTGTTAAGCAGCCCAGGCTTAACAAAATTACCTCAAGATTGTAATCCTCCTGTCTCCACTTCCTGGATACAAGAATTACAAGTGTTAACCACAGTTGGAAAATGGGAATTCTGAGAAATCTTACCAGGTTAGGTCTCTCTGAGGAGGTACCCAAACTTTTGATGTTGTAAGGTGATGGTATCGTCTACAAATGTGTTGGGCCTCATAGTCCCAGCTATCCGGGGACACAAGCAACCAGTGGGACACAGGATGATGCTCTTGAGTGCCTAGCACAGTGGGTGCCCTAACAGGTAACGTTTTCCTCATCCTTGCCGACCTGCTTAGGAGTGCCAACCACACTTGGCACGGAAGGCATTCTCAGCTTACTTTGCTGTATCCTGTTTGTGCTGGTATACTGGCTGCGGAGGATTTCCTGTCCCTGTCCTTTGACGTGTCCCTCCCTTCCTTCCAGTCCCTACTTTGCCCTCCTTCTTCCAGGAAGACCTCCCTGACTAAGGTCTCCCATTCCCTGCCAAGCTCTCTGGCCTCTCAACCCAAGAATCCACGTTCCCTATGCAGTCGGATCAGATGAGGCTGTACCATAAGGCCTCGGGCCTCAGAAGGGAAGGCTACCCACTGCCCACTGCCCACTGGACAAGAGCTTGATGGGGGCTGGGGGGGTAAGGAGGAGGCCACCTGCCAGAGTGGCAGCAGACAGGCCAGCTAAATCTTTGACCTATGATTTAAGAGGTCGGGCATAGTTCAATAGAGCACTCCAGGCTGAATCCCAGCTTGTTCACACAGGTCAGGAGGATAAGGGATAGAGGAGGAGGTACAAAACGGGAGGAGAGCCTTCGGAGCTTTGTCGAGCACCCTGAAAACCCACACTCCCATCCCCCACCAGTGAAAAAGCTGAGGGTGGGCGGGGCAAAAAGAGAAGCCCGTGCCTAGAGTGGACCGAGGGTTCAATGCGGCGCCTTTTACGAGCAGAGCCCTTTCCTTTGTTGAGGCCGGGAGTTTCAGCTCTGCCAGGTCCGGGCTGTCCCTAGATCAGCATCGCTTTTTTTTTCTCTACTACCTAGTTCCCAGTAGGGTAGAGGGGAGACCCCTGGAACCACGGGATGGTTGGATGGAGTCCCATGTGTAAAACAGTGGTTTTTCCGGGTGGCCCTTGTCAGAGCAGGGAAAGACCCAGGCTAGGTCTAGCTCCAGCCATCTTCCACCTCCCCCACTGGCTGCCGCTGCCGGTGAGGTCTACCCTCGGGAGATGCTATGCAGATGAGACGCAAAGCAGGCCGTGATGGCTGTGGAGATTGGCTGGCACTGAAGACCTTGTGGCCCAATCCTGGGCTGCTGGAGGCCAGAGCTCCCCCCAGCCCAGGCCTTGTCGGGCCGATAAATCAGCTCAGTCATCGTTAATGGCTCCTGACTAATTGCCTGGACTTGGGCTCCAGGGCTCGGGTCGCCTACATTAAAATTCAATCAGGCCCAGCACTAGCTATTAAATATTCATTGGGAGAGCTTCCCGAAACCAGGCTGGGGGGTGGGGGAAGATGGGTTCGGTTAGAGGGACTACCTGGGGCTGTAGCCCGCTTCTAGGCCTGCTGCTCCCAAGGCTGCTTTCCTCCTACAAATTGCTGCCTGGCGTCCACTCTGTTCCATCCGGCAGATTTCTCTCCATGTCTCTGAGCCCTCTCTAAGGACTTTGAGACCCAGCCGCCTGACAGGAGTGTAGAGATAAGACAGGCCAAGGCTACCCCAGCACTCGCTCTGTGGTCTGAGCGTGCTTGATCGCCTTGCCTCAGGGACCCTTTGCAAACAACGGCTAATCCTGGGACCTTAGTTTCCACCAGTTCCATCTAGAGTGGACTAACTCTAGGGACAGAGGCTTGTCCACGGGCAGGAGAGATAGCTGGGTGATTTAAGAGTAAGTATTGACTGCTCTTACAGAGGACCCGAATTTGAGATCGCTTCCAAACACCCAAGTGGGTTAGGTCTCAGAGCTACCTATAACTCCAGTTCCAGGGGAGGGGTGATCTCTTGTGACCCGCAGGCACGCGCATGTGCACACGCAGACACAGGAGGGTATTAAAAGTAAAATAAATCCTTAAAAACAAAAAACTGGAGGCTTGTCCAGCCTGGAGCCATGGTGAATAATATCTGGATCGCAGTGCTCCAGGCTCACCTAGGCTTGGAAACCTTGTCTCAAAACCAGCAGACAAAACCCCAGAACTCTTCGTCCTGAGTGTGTCACCAGACACTGGCCCAGCAGGGATGCTAGGCAGGGTAAACCTGTGAGTCGGTGGTGAAAGGAAGGAGGTGGGTCCATCCCTTTACCCAGGGATGCAGTCCACTGCCACCTCATGCTGAGGAGGACGCCTAGGAGCTCTCAAGCACGGTACCAAGGGTGAAGGAGGATGCTGGAAAGCAAAGAACGCCCCCGTGCACATCCACACCGTGGTCACAGAGCTGTACAGAGGGCTCAGGAGAAGCAATGGCAGCAGAGGCCGAAGCTTCTGGATCTAACCAAGGCTACTTGGGACCTGGTGTTTCCTAGCCCTCTGTGGTTTACTGAGACTCCCATCCTTCATCTGGTCCAAGAGGTTTGGTGTTAGGAGAGCGGGAAAAAGCACCAGGATGTATGAAGAAGGGACCCGTGTTCTTTGGTTTTCTCAGGATTCTTCCGAAGCAAACCACCTGGTCACAGGCTCTTCCCCTCCATTTCAGCTCCTCTCTGTTCCTGGTGTTTGAGGTGGGGCAACACACAGTCCATGTGTCCCTCCCCGCTTCAGTCCAGGTCCTGTAGGGAAGAAATGGAGGCCACTGGACTCTCTGTAAGGGCAGAGTCACTCAGGGCTCCAAGGTGGGTGTGAAGTTTAAGGAAAATAATTCTTTTTTGCCTTTTTTTGTTTGTTTGTTTATTTGAGACAGGGTTACTCTGTAGCTTTGGAGCCTGTTCGGAACTAGCTCTGTAGCTCAGGCTGCCCTCAAATTCACAGTGATCCTCCTGCCTCCGCTTCCTAAGTACTGGGATTAATGGCATATGCCATCACCTCCTGGCTAGGGACATAGTTCCTGAAGAACACAGGACACTTTTTTAAAGAAATAGAGTCTCACTATGTGACTCTAGCTGGACTAGAACTCACAGAGAGTTTGTCTTTTTCTTCTATTATTTCTAAGGCCATTTGATATTGGCCCAGCAGGAAACCTAACGTTTTCATCTGAGAAGCCTACTCCCCAAGGCTTCAGTGCTCTGCTAGCAGGAAATAGAACCCAAGACACATCCCCTGTCCAGGAAGCAGGCAGGCCCCAGGGCTGGGTGCAGGACAGTGTCTGACAGCCATTAGGAAAGGGGCTGGAGCTGGGAGGCCGCAGACCCCAGCAGGTCAGGAGTGACCTCAACCAAGTGTCCAATTCCAAAGCCAAACCTCACAGGCAATCCAGGATGCCGAGCTCACACCGCGTGTGGTTCCCATTAGAGCTGGTTGGGGTCTTCCTGAAGGCCAGGCCAGATTTCTGAGCCCCTCCCCCAGCACCACCCTTCTCTCATCAGGCCCTCTGGAATGTCTTACCAGCTTCATGATGTGGCCTGCCTGCACACGATCTTGGGATTTTCAGGGCATCTTGAGATAGACATCCACTCACTAGATAGCTGTGAAGGGAGGTGTGTGTGTGTGTGTGTGTGTGTGTGTGTGTGTGTGTGTGTGTTTTCAATCCCTTTAAGGGGTCAAAGGGATAGCAGTCTTTAAACCTATAGCCTTCCAAGGAGGGCTAATCTCCAAAGACCCCTAGCCTGTGCCTGGGGAGTCCTCTCAGGTCAGCTGTCTTCCCTCTGCAGCCCCTGCAGCCTGGATAATTGCAACTGCCCCCATGACCTTCGGCTGCCAGGCTGTTGCTCCACACTGCTTTGAATGCACCCCCTTACAGCACATGCTTGCTACGCAGACCGTCCCTCCTCCAACCCATACCCACGCAGTGGCTCTCCCAGGTCTCTGCAACCGTGGGCACAACCTGGGCTCTGAACATGTTTCTGCCATGGTATTTTTAATCTCTTTGTGTTGGAAACTCTTTTAAAAAGCATTGTCAACAATGAAAGACCATGCATGAGTCATCATGGCGGGGAGACCTGCTGATGCGGTGTCACCAAGCAGGAGCTGGATGCTTTCGAAAATGGCATTCATTACCTGCTGCAGGATTCAACAAACTGGGCTCAGTGTGAGGTGATACACTGTACACCACTGCGAGGTGATACACTGTACCTCAGTGCAAGGCGATACACTGTATGGAACGGAAGGTGTGGAGAAAGCCAGAAGACACTTCCTGAGGATTTTATAAAGACAGAATGTTTGGAATTAAGAGAGCCCTGGACCTGAGCATCAGGCATCAGATCTTGCCTATGGAGCAGTGGACAAAATATGAGGAGGACAAATTCTACTTTGAACCCTGAGAGCAGTTATTGGGGAAGGAAAGGAGAAAGAAGGGGCGAAGGGGGATCTTGTGGTTGAGATCTGTGGGTGTGCCTGGTCTCAGCATATTTTTATGAAGTTGCTTCAACCTGAATCACAATTTAAGAATTAATTGCTCTGCAGATGCCTCACTTTAAATAAATCTCTATTGTAACCATAAAAACAAAATAAAACAGGAGTCAATAGATACAGATGAACTCTCTTTTAAATACTGAGGAGTTTGATGGTGCACACCTACAATCAAGTAAGAGGATCAGAAGTTCAATGTCATCCTCTGCTAAATATCGAATTCCCATGGGTTTCACGAGACCTTAGTTAAAAGAGGTGGTGTGGGGAGGAGGAGGAAAATGAGCCTGGCAACTCCATGGCAAAGCCATGTTTGCTCATGCCAGCAATGGACTGAAGCTGCCTAAACACAGTGAACTCTCTAGGGCTTACGTGTGCATGCGCTGTAGTTTCCACCAGGCCCTATATCCTCCTACGGCTAAAGCTCAAGAGACTAGACTGGGCATGGTGGTGCACACCTGGAGGCAGAGGAAGGCAGATATCCAGGTTCGAGGCCAGCCTGGTCTACAGAAGGAGTACCAGGACAGCTAGGGCTACAGAGAGAAGCCCAGTTTCAAAAGACAGAGAGAGAGAGAGAGAGAGAGAGAGAGAGAGAGAGAGAGATTGGCTAAACAGTGAAAATATATTTAATTTTGTTTTGTTTTTCAAGACAGATTTTATTATGTAGCCCTGGCTGTTCTGGAACTCTCTCCCTAGATCAGGTTGTCCTGAAACTCACAGAAATCCACCTGCCTCTGCATCCTTAGCGCCACCACTGCCCAGCTAAAAAAAAATTTAAAGGGAGATGGGCACTGGAGACCAAGCCTTGGGACCTCCTGCTCATTCTAGGCAAGTGTTCTACCTTCTAACTACATCCCAGGCCCTGAACTGTCTTCTAGCCACTGATCTTTTGATCTTACTTCCTGGTCATTGAAGTTCCTACCAGTCTCTTTCTGAAAAGATACTTCATGGTGCTATAGCAAACTCAGGTCTAACAGGCTTGGCCCGAGAAGCATGCCAGTCCAGTCTCCCATTAGATCTAGCTGATTCTTTCCCTACAAAATGTGCCCACGCCCACCAGGGAGTGGGTGCTGTCCAGCACTCTTAGTCTTCGGGGCACGATTCCTTCTACCCTTGAGAAGTTATCTTCAGACTGACCAATGGTCCCTCTGGTTCCAAAAACCTCCCCAAAGCATGCTCCTCTGTAGAAAGACAATGTCTAGAACCAAGAGCACCTGCCAGGAGTCGCAGTGCAGAAACCCTGGCTTGTGAGAGTAGGAAGGAAAGAGGACACCCTGCAAACCTTCGGTTGGAAGCAAATCTTCATCTCTGTGTGACCCTGTGACCCGAGTGACTCCAGGAAGCAGCATTTCTGAAGGAAACAGGGAGCAAGGGCTGGGGGCGAAACCCAGTGCTGATCCAGCACCTACACAAGAGGGCCATAAAAATCTGTGTTGCTGTTGTTTGAGACGGGCTCTTGGCATATAGCGCGGCCTGGCCATCCCTGCCATCATCCGGCTAGTGCTGGGATCACATGCCTGAGCAAAAACCTTTCATTGGGATAAAGGGCCAGAATAAGAGAGACCCTGCTGTCTCCAGGATGATTCTCAAACACCAGCGATCAGCTCTATCCAGACCCCACCTTCACAGCTGGAGCAGCTGCTGAAGAGACAAGCCAGATTCCCAGCTCAGGCCCTCCTCCTCAAGGCTTCCAGTGTCACTGCACCACCTCAGTGGTACACTTTTGCTTGTTTTTTTGAGACAGGGTCACGCCCAGGAGCCTGAGTTAGCCTAGTTCTTGCTAAGTGCTAGATCACAGGTGAACACCTCACGCCTGGCTCTCAGCTGACTCAAGCCCCCTACTCCGGCCTTCCCAAGGCCCCTGACCAGCAGAAATAACTACTCTCCTCCGGCAAGTTTTCTGCCACTTCGCTGACTCCAGAATCAGTCTTCAGAACACATCCAAGAAGCAGGTCCTAGGTGTCCCAACTCTGATCCCAGGTGCCCAAGTCAGTCGACTGGTCCCAGAGCCAAGTTGTGCCTCCTCCTACCCACTCAAGTCTGAGCCTTGACTTCTCCACTCCAATCCTCCCCACACTGATGGCCGTCTGTACGTGAACTCCAGACCAATTGCCTTTCATCTCAAGGCCAGTTGGCTGGGGACCTGAGAAGGGACAGTCCCACGCCTGCTACAGATATGAATCTGCGAGGCAGAGCCTGAGAGACAAGGTGCGCGCGCGCCCGCGGGAGGTGAGAGGGGGACCGGTCTCCCACCAAGCGGCGGCGGAAGAAGACTGTGGCTCGCCCAGGCAGGGCAGTGGGGGGGAAGGGAGGCGAGGAGAGCAGATGGCAGCAATTACTACTCGGACCCTCCCCCGCCCGCAGCCCGAGGCCAGAAGACGGCCTTAGCTGGCTCCGCTGGCTCCCAGGACCTGAGGGGAGGGAACCACTAGGGGCACCGACGTTCCAGCTCTGGGACAAGGACATGAGTGCCTGGTTGGGACAACACTTTCTCCGGGGACAGGCCCGGGAAAGATCCCCTTTGGAAAGGGCACACCCCCCTCCCCCAGAGCTCCAACTAGCCCAGTGCCTGCAGTTCCCCAAAAGTCTGAAGATTTATTTGTAGGCTAGGGAGCTCAGGTTGTGAACTAATAAAAGACCCAGAGGGTGAATGGTGTCCCCTACTTAAGCCTTCGGACTTGGCAGGTGCTGAGTCGTCCTGGAGAACGGCAAAGGGCACCTTTCTCACAAAGGCAACCAACAGTAAACCAGCCTGGACTGCCCCTGGTTGAGGACTGCTGCTTAGATAGGTCAGCGTAAATGGCTAGGGTTAGACCCCAGGTAGGGGCACAGCCCAGGAGAGTGGGAAGACTAGGCGCTCAGGACAGACAAGGCTGAACCAGTTGGCTTCTTTTTTTTAATATTTATTTATTATGTATACAATATTCTTTCTACATGTATGCCTGCAGGCCAGAAGAGGACACCAGACCCCCATTATAGATGGTTGTGAGCCACCATGTGGTTGCTGGGAATTGAACTCAGGACCTTTGGAAGAGGAGGCAATGCTCTTAGCTAATGAGCCATCTCTCCAACCCTACCAGTTGTCTTCTTGGTCTCCCTTCTTGGCCTGAATTTTGTACCTGTGTCTCTAAAATGTAGATTAGTGCCTCCCTCTATCCCTCCCTCCTTCCCTCCCCCCCCCATGCTTCCTTGAGCAACTGCAAAAGCTCTCCCAGTTCACCAGGATCAATTCACATAGCAGTAAACAGATCTGTAAGAACTAATCAGGATGCAAGCCACCTTGCCTCCTTTTCTCTGACTGAAATCACCATGCTCCCCTCAGAAGAAAGCCTCAGCATCATTCCTCAGCACACCACCCCTCCTTCTGCATCCTCCTTCACTATCTTCTCCTTGAACTTGCAGACTTGTCCCTACCTCTGGCCTTGACCTTTCTGGCCCTGGCCCCTTCCACTGGTCCCCTCTACCCTGGTCCCCACCACGAAGGCAGTCCCACCCACTCTGTCCTTACAGCTGGCACTTACCCTCACATATCTCCTCCACAGGACCCACCACACACTGTAGCTATATTCTTCGTTCCCTTGCTTTGTAGCCTGCCCACTCCACAGCATCAGCTCCGTGAGCTCCGAGAGCTCATGACCTTGTCTGGTTCATTCTCTGCTAGAGCAACAGAGTAAACCTTGGAGGTACTCCACACTCCACATATACTCCGTTTGGTCACTTCCAAAAGGGCTTCCCCCTGGCAGAACCAGGACAAGCGCCTGTATGCACCATGGTCACCAAGACACCTTACTTGCATGGACAGCTAGCTTGTGGCCTGGCACGACCATCTGAGTTGTCTGTTCTAATTAAGAGCTTACTTTGCGCTGGCTTTTATTCTAAGCATCTTTGATTGCTGAGCTAATGAAGTTCTGAAACCGCCCCCATAGACACTAATGTAGCATCAGCTTGCAGACACACACGCCATGCACATTCAGACCCACGTGGGCACCAGAGCACCCGGTTACTCAGCAAATACAAGTATGTTGCAATCACTACCACACAATAGGTATGGGGTAGCTACTAAAGGGTGAGCTCGGGGCAGTTCCAACTACTGCAGGGAGATAGACAGAAGATAGACAGGACCCAGGAAAGAAGCAAAAGAGTAAGGTTGGTTCAGGTTAGTCAGGTCAAGAGTAAAGATCAGGACAGGCAGGGTGAGGCACCCCTTTAATCCCAGCAATCTGTACTAGTCAGGGTTCTCAACCTTTTTCATGCCGGAACCCTTTATTACAGTTCCTCATTCTGTGGTGACCCCCCAACCATAAAGTTATTTTCGTTGCTACTTTTTAACTGTATTTTGCTACTGTTGTGAATCCTAATGTAAATACCTGTTTTCTGATGGTCTTAGACCACTGTGAGAGTGCTGTTGACTTCCCAAGGGTTGAAACACACAGGTTGAGAACTGCTGTTCTAGAGGAACAGATTTACACACACACACACACACACACACACACACACACACACACACCTATACAAAGAATTACAGACAACCAAGGAACGCTGAGAGCAGGAGTCTTCCCCAGGGAAGGATGCTCCAGTTGATCATCCAGTACCAAATGCTCAGCCTTGAAGACATACACATGCTGTAATGCTATATGGACCAAGCGAGCTGCGTCCATATATTTGGAAACACACACACAGGTATATGTAAGGACAATTAAAAAGAGGCCATAAAGGAAAAGGTACATGAGAAGGGTGGAGGAAGGAAAGAAAAGAAAAAAATGCATAATTATACCATAATCAAAATCAAAAACAAAAACAAAAAAACAAGAAAATAGCCAGATGGCAGTGCACGCTTTTAATCCCAGGAAGAGGCAGGCGGATCTCTGTGAGTTCAAGGCCAGATTGGTCTACAAGAGCTAGTTCCCCAGGACAGGCTCCAAAGCTATAGAGAAACCCTGTCTTGGGAAAAAAATAAAGAAAGAAAATTATATTTAGAAAGAGAAAAACTGGGCATGGTGATCTTTGATCCAAATTTGGAAGCAGAAGCAAGCAGGTCTCTATGAGTTCGAGGCCAACCTGGTCTACATTGCCATTTCCAAGCCAGCTAGAGCTACAGAGAAACCCTGTCTCAAAAGACTAAAACAGCGGCTCAGCAGTGGAGAGCACTGGCTGCTCTTCCAGAGCACCTGGGTTCAGTTCCCAGCTCACAGCTGTCTGTAACTCCAGTACCAGGGGCTCTGGCATGCTCACATAGACATACATGCAGGCAAAACACCAATACACATAAAATACTAATTTTTTAAAAAGACCAAATTAATAGAAGCAACAACAAAAGAGTAAAGAGCAGGAGCTAGCTTAGTGTTTGCCTACCTGAGGTTGGTTCCAAAATCTATGTGACAATAAGCAGGTGTGGTTGTCAAGAGGGCTCAGGGGTAAAGGCACTTTCCACAGAGCCGGGTGACCTGCGGAGCCCGGTGACCTGCCTTTGATCCAAGGCCCACATGAAGGACAGAGCCAACTCCAGCAGTTTCCTGACTCTACATGAAAACCATGGTTTCTTTGTGTCCTCAGCCCCCAAAATAAATAAAAACAAGAAAAAAATAGAAACAAATGACAACAGGACGGGAAAACAAACAGAACCAAAATCCACGCGTGGCAGTATGTGTCTGTCCTCCCTGGCCGCGGGGGAAGAGAATGGCCAGTGTGACCGCAGACTCAGTTTCAGGGTTTTATTCCTTTCTTTCTTGGTATATTCAGTGTGTGTGCACACCTGTGTGTGCACACCTCTGTGTGTGTGTGTGTGTGTGTGTGTGTGCAAAGGCTGGAGGCTATGGCAGGCTCTATCCTCCCTCCCACTACCCCGGCCACCTTATTTATTTATTTATTTATTTATTTATTTATTTATTTATTTCTGTGAACACGGCATTTCTCACTGAACCCAGAGCTCACTGAATGGCTGGCCTATGACCTCTAGGGAATCCGCCTGTCTCCATCCCTGCCCTGCCCAGGGCTAGGATTACAGCGCTGCAGAACCAACCACCCTTGCATCTTTCTTCACATCTTTGTTTCTTTATTGTAGGTGTGCTGGGTGTGTGTGGAGGCTGGAGGTTCTCTCCTTCCATCTCTATGTGGATTCTGGGATGGAACTCAGGTCTCCAGACTTTGCAAGCACCTTTACCCACGGAGTAGCGGCTTGAGGTCGCTCTACAAGCTCACCCCTCACACCTTCATGGCAGACACTTTATCTCCCCAGCACTGAACCTCAGTTTCTTGATCTGTCAGAGCTGGTGCTGACCTGGCCCACGTTTCTGAGGAGGTTCTTGTGAGGTGGCCAAGGGCAAGTTCAGGAAAGGCCTGCCTGCCCCTTTCCATCTTTGCTGGCCTTGGTCAACTGAAGTGGCAAGGAGGCACTGAAGTGACTTGCTCCCCTCCCCCACGGCCCTGTCCCCAGAATTTATAGATTCTTTATTGTCTTGCACAAAGGCCTTCTTGGGGAAGGGGTGTAGCCGGAGAGGGGGCTGGGGAACCAAGAAGTCAGAGGCTAATTAAAAGCGAGCCACACCCACAGCCCCTGTAGAACAGACTGAGGCTGACTGGCCATGACTCCCAGCCAGCCCAGTGGCCTGGTTTCTGTGACTTTCTGCTGGCGTCAGCACCCAACTGTAGCTCTGCAGCCTTCCTGAGGCCAGGTGAGTCACCTCCCATCCTGCCCCCACCCTGGCCGACCTGTGGTCCTTGGTAACTTCAGCTCACCTGTGACAGCCCTACACAGGAAAAGTAACCGTGAGTAGGATGGTCCCCAAGACTCTGGCCCTGGGAGAGGGCGGGATGCTGAGGAGACCTGACAGATGGTGTGCCCTGTTAACAGATGAGGCTCTGGATTGCTTGTCCCTGTCCTTCCCCACGGAAGGGGGTGGCCTTCACAGTGAACTCAAGTGGAAGGCTGCTGAGGAGAGGGAAAGAGAAGCCACGGGACACGAGAACAGACATGAGGAAGGTGACTTACGTGCCATCGCTGTTCCTCACCCACCAGGCGACGTCCACCAAAGGGTTGCCTGTCTCTATCACTATTTTCTGAAGACTAGTGAATTTTTGTGTCTGTCAAATGGGCATTAAACAGGGCCTGGTGGCACATGCCGGAGTCTCAAGACTCAGGCGGCGAGGACAGGGACCTTGTGAGTTCCACCACAGCTACACAGTAAGACCCTGTCTTAAAAAGAAAAGAATAAGGTGCATGTGGGAGAATGAACCAAAACTAAGAATATAGGAAACCCGTATATATAAGGAAACCCGTTCTTCTGTAAGCTAACTAAAAATAGAATTAGGAGATGGAGGAAGAGCCCCTCTGGTAAAGTGCTTTCTCCCCAAGAGTGAGGGGGCAACTCCTTCAATCTCCAGAACCTGGGAGGAAAAGCTGGGGGGGTGGGTGAGTTTGTAAGCCCAGAGCTGGGAAGAGAGATGGTCTTAGGGCTCATAGCCAGCTTCCTGCTTGGTGGCGAGCTCCTGGCCAGAGAGAGAGAAAGACCCTGTCTCAATAAATAAGGTGGACAGCACCCAAGGAACAATACTTGAGACAGACTGACTTCTGGTCTCCACATATATTTACATGCACACACCTTTAACCTGAGCACTCAGGAGACAAAAGCAGGTGGATCTCTGTGAGTTCGAGGCCAGCCTGGTTTACAGAGCGAGTTCCAGGATAGCCAGGGCTACACAGAGAAACTGTCTCAAAAATCCAAAAGGAAAAAAAAAGTGTGAACTTCGGAAAATGTGAAGGCTACTTGAAATATATTAATAAAATTATTTTACATTATTTTTTACAAAAAATAAAAGAACTTTTTGGGTTGATTTTTAATTTTTATCTTACTTTAATTGATTTATTTTTATTTTATGAACATGGGTGTTTCATCTGCATGTATGTCTGTGTATCACATGTGTGCCGGGTGCCTACAGAGTCCAGAAGAGGCATCAAATTCCCTGGAACTGGAGTTATAAACGGTTGCGAGCAGTTTTGTGGGTGCTGGAAATCAAACCCAGGTCCTTTGGAAGAACAACCAGTGCTCTAACCACTGAGCCATCTCTCCAGCACCAAGAATAGAAATTTCATAGCAACTTGCTTTTCAATGTTTTTGGGTTGTTTTAATTTTTACTCTTAGTCTTTTGGGGCCCACCACCCAGCTCCCAAGCAACCACACCCACAAGAGCTTATTCTCTCTTATGAATGCCTGGCCTTCGTCTGGCTTGTTTCTAGCCAGCTTTTCTTAACTAACTGTCCCATCTACCTCTGAGCTTTGACCATTCTGTTCCTGTATGCCTTCCTTCATGTCTTTCCTCTCCTCAGCTTACTGCGTAGCTGCGTGACTGGCCTCCGTATTCTGTATGCAGTCAACATTTTCTACAGATGTCACAGAAGACTGTCTTCTGCTCTGACTGCTTAAGGGGAAGAGCTGAGGTATCGGGCACTCAGGCTGAGGACCAAGCAGCTCCTGATGGCCTGTGAAGGGGCTTTCATAGGATTTCTTGACTGCCAGCCTGGTGGGCAATGAGATCTTTTGCTTCCTAAGATGCCTGGTACCCGAGCCTGGAAGACACTGACCATTAATGCCACCACTTGAGCTGAGGGCCATGAGCCTGGATAGCGTCTGGGAGACCCCTGCCCCTGATCCATGAGGAGTGCCGAAACAGGTGCGAGGCAGTGGTGAGGACCCCCCCCTGAACTTCACCCATGACCCTTGTTCCTGCCCCCACCCCAGGGCCACCGTCCATGGAGGGTGGGCTGATCAGAGCCAGCCCTAAATCAATCCCAGACTTCCCTGCCAGCTCTGAATTATGGCCTGTCGGCATTGTGATGTAGATCATGGTCAGGGAGTAGGGGCGTGACCTGTGACAGATCACACTGGACCCCCAGAAGGGGCCAGAGCTGGGGTCAGAGGCCATCCCCTCCACTCTCTGCCCCACCCTTCTGGGTTCCATCCCTTGCCTAATATTTAAACTGTGTAAGGTCATTTTTGTACTGACCTGTGGCCTCAGCAGAATCTGCCATCAAGTCTATCTGTAGGCTGCTTCTGGAAAAGCCCTTGGAAGAGAGAAAACGGATATGGTAAACACAAATTGGGTCGCCTGATGGGACCCGTGTTCCAGACTACACTCAACTGCTTTCTCAGTGCCTCCTACAGGCCCCAAGCATCCTCTTGCCCTTCTGACTGAATCCCACAGGCAGACACTTGAGAGCACCCCAGGCCAAAGGAAGGAAGGTGCAGACACAAAAGCATCTAGCCTGCTCCAGAGAGTATCCTGAGGCTTCAGACAGAGTCAGAATGGCTAGAGAACTGGAAAGAGCCAGTGAGGTGAGAGACATCAAAGAAATGGGGATAACTGGAACAAGATGGCATTGAATTCTCTCTCTCTCTCTCTCTCTCTCTCTCTCTCTCTCTCTCTCTCTCTCTCCCCCCCCCCCCCCCCTGGGGCTGGGAATTGAAACTCAGGCTGTTACACGTACTGAGCAAGTGCTGTGCCATAGAGCTACCCTCCCAGTCTGGCTTTAGTGGGGGAGACAGTGTCAGAGAGAAAGTTTAGCAGGTAAGAGCACTTGCTGCTCTTTCAAAGAAACCAAGTTCCAGCTAGGCAGCAGTAGCAGAGTAGCCTTTCCTCGGGAGGCACAGGCAGGTGGAGTTCAAGGCCATCTTCAAGGTCTTCAGAGCGTTTTCCAGGACAGGCTCCAAAGCTACAGAGAGAAATCCTATGTCGAGAAAACCAAACCAGCAATGTGCCTCTGTGGGTATCCACACATATGTGTGGAATATGTGCACACACACACACATTTATAAAAAAGAGACAGGGTCTTGAGGCTGGAGAGATTGCTCAGTGGTTAAAAGCACTTGGTGCTCTTGGGGAGAATCAGGGTTTGGTTCCTAGCCTCCTGAGTGCTAGGACTTTGGTGTGTGCCACCACCTGGCCATTCATTTGCTTCCGATCCCCCAGGCCACCATACAGAAACTCTTTAACGGCTGGTTGAGGTGGACATACATTCCCAGGAGTGTTGTCATTTACCCAGTAACCAGCACCCCTCCCCTACCATCTCTGTCAATGGAATCAGCAAAGGCAAGGCCAGGAACCCATCCTGGGAGCTGGAGGCACGTGGGGCTGGCCAGCAATGCTGCTTTCCTGAGGAAGGAAACCTGGACTGGACACAGCTGACAGAAACGGATGAATCCTCACCAACCTCTGGGTATACAGCCAGGCTGCTTAAATCCGATCCATGGGAACAACTTTGTTCTTTAGGGCAAAAATGGACCACCATTTCCATCCTCCGTGCTAACTTCAGGGCCCCCTGCGAGCGACAGACCTGGAACCTGTGGCCTGTGACGCCCCGAGGCACTGACAAGTCCTGCTCGTTGCTGCCCCCTGGTGACTCAACATGGCCTTACAGAAACAGGATGCTTACTGGAAGCAGAGTTTGGGAGTATGCTCTGGACCACTGAAGAAAATTAAAAAGCAAATGTCTTTTCACCAGCTTTGTGTCCCTGGAGCATCTCAGCACAGGCAGAACTTCCTTGTCCTTCAGCAGCCGCTTGCATGCACTCATTCATCTTCGGGTCTAGGAGAAATGGGCAAGGCGTTGCTGTCTGCTGGATTGCCAGATGGTTAACACTGCTGGACACAGAGGGCAGACGTCCAACAAAGTGAGGAAAAGCTAAGACACAAGTAGTGATAGCTAGCTGAGAGAGAAGAGCAAAGAGTGTGGCTTGCTTTCCCTTTCTTTCTGTATGTCTTTCTGCCTTCCTTCCTTCCTTCCTTTTCCTTGTTGCTGTTGTTTTTTGAGACAAGGTTTCTCTGTGTAGCCCTGGCTGTCCTAGAATTCACTCTGTAGACTAGGCTGGCCTCAAACTCACAGAGATCCACCTGCTGGAATTAAAACTACGTGCAGCAGCTTTGTTGTGGTTTTCAGTGAGCGGGCAGGCAGCGCAGCTCAGCTGGATCGAGTGTGCTCAGTATGCACGAGGACATGGGTTTAACCTCCAACACCAGAACTGGGAAATCATAAACAAACAAAATCAAATGAACAAACTGGAGAGCACAAATGGAGGAATGAGGAACTCCGTGTGCCCGAGAGTCTGGCGAGCAGGGGCGAGAGGTGTAAGAGAACTGTGAGTCTCTTTTTAAACACTAGCTACCAACACAACGTTACTCAAGTTCAAAACACACTGTTCTGGGCTGGGCTCCCATCCCATATACTTCTGCTCACGTATGCAAGGGCAGTTGTGGACAAGGTTTCTCAAAGCAAGATTTCTGGGTAGATGTGTATGTGCTCTTTTTTTTTCCCTCTTTTTGTTTTTTAAGATTTTTTTTAATTTATTTTTATTTATGTGTATGTGTCCCACAGAGGCTGGAAGAGGGACCAGATGCCCCGGAGCTGGAATTATAGACAGTTGTAAGTTGTCCCATGGGTGCTGGGATTTGAACCTGGGTCCTCTGCAAGAGCAGCCAGTGCTCTCAACCACTGAGCCATCTCTTTAGCCCCTTTCCTTCTTTTTTGTAGCACTGAAATCCAACCCAGGTCCTCACACATGGCAAGCAGGCAGGCCTCTACCGCTGAGCTATGTATACTCCCAGCCCCGTTTTTCAGGATTTCAGTAGGATGTCCAGACTGGCCTTGAACTCACTCTGCTGCCCAGGCAGACCTTGGGCTTTGGATCCTGCTACCTCAACTTTCCAGCAAGCCCAGCCACAGTTATTTTGATAGATGCTGTCAGCTGCTGTCCAAAATTCCCTCATCAAA